>NW_027468774.1:37556926-37559426 GCF_046254945.1 Alosa pseudoharengus
TATCATGTATTCTATTATTTCATGATCGCTAAACGTTTGATTCTTTTTAATGTTGTCATCAGTTAACTTCAACGGCGCTTGTATGTAGGCGCTGCCATTCAGTTGTGGACGTTCGTAAATTGCGTTTATGGGCGGAGAAAGGCGCAGTTTACACTAAGGATTGAACAATTGATAAATACAACGGAAACTTGGGTCTGACAGCGTTCGCAATCTGTGGTGTGTCCATGACGCTGATAACGCTACGTTCGCAAAAGTACGTACATCTGGCCCTCAGTGTATAAATGTATGTACTCACATACTGTAACTGTACCCATACACTTGTCTATAAATGGCTGCTCTGCTCATGTATGAGTGTGTGTGTGTGTGTGTGTGTGTGTGTGTGTGTGTGTGTGTGTGTGTGTGTGTGTGTGTGCATACACTCTCCAGGAATAAACACATATCACACATGGCTGCACAATGTCAATAGACAGTATAGACACATACAGTATACATCAACACATACAGAATGACACACACACACACACACACACATACACACACACACACACAGACCAACTGTACCCATTCTGTCAACTTCAATAGCTGAAGATAACCTAAACGTTGCCATCCAGCTGGTGCTGCTTGTGATATCAGTCACTGTGGGCAATGACCCCCCCCCCCCAGCCCCCCGACTAAGAAAAGCCCCAGCCCAGCACACCGACCTGACCACCCGCTCTCATCAAACTGCATTTAGCTCTGGTGTGCCCCCCTCTCCTCCATCAGCCCAGCTCATTCAGGCAGGCAAGCGGGGAGCCCATCGATCGATCGGCTTCCACCAGGGGATCCATACACCACATTCTCATCTGCTCCCGGTGATGTAACTGCCGGCGCCCAGGCTAGCGCTCCATATCAGAGGGGGTGAACATCTCGCGCTAGCCGCTAATCATTTGACAGCAGCATGTCTGGGAAGAGATGAAGGGAAAGAAAGAAAAAATAATGAAAAGATGAAAAGAAGACACATCCTATGATACCATGGTTTGAGGCGATTGGTGATTGGTGATTTGTTTCCAGAGTCATTGTGGATGCTGTGGACTGCCAAGTGTGTGTTGTTATTCTTTATTTTTCTCAGAAGTGGGCTGCAGCCTGTGGGATCTGAGGGGAATCTTTCGGCACTCGAAACCAATCACCTAGACTTGCGCTTATGGTCTCCGCTGTCCTCATCACTCTTCTGTGTGTGTGTGTGTGTGTGTGTGTGTGTGTGTGTGTGTGTGTGTCTGTGTCTGTGTGGTGTGGTGTGTATGTGTGCGTTTGTGTGTGTGTGAGTGTGTGTGTTTGTGTGGGTGACACACTGATGGGTAGGCCCATGAAGATGGAGCTGCAGACAATTTTACAGGCAGGGAAGTAATACATTCCGTTCGGTCATTTCTTTCTTTAAAACGTTGTTTCCCATTCTTCTTTAGATATCCTCTAGTACCCTCTCCCTCCCCTCTCCAACACCAACACACCACACACCACACACACACACACACACACACACACACACACACACACACACACACAAACACACACACACACACACACACCTCCAGTCGATCTCTGTGGGTCTCTGCTCCCCTTGATAGGCTGGGAGTGGTTTGACCTGAGTTGCGAGCATGACAGTGACCCAAGCCATGAGCTAAGTCAGCCTCGCTGTAACGAGGACCGACAGATGGTGACGTATCGACACTGCACCGTTGTTGTGGCGACGGAGATAGCTGTCACCACGGTGATGAAGGGAGGCGGGCGGTAGAGGGTACTATTTGTCTCATTGGTCTCATTGCTTGTTGTTTGAAGAAAAAAAAACACTTTGGAGGGAGAGGCCAAGAACGTGGCCCTTTTATCAACATGTTTTCACCTTAAGGTGCTATTGTGTCTCTCGCTGTGAAAAGTGTAAGTGCAAAACCTTGAAACTGGAGAAAATAGACGAGAAAAAAAGAACACTTTAAATGAGTTAGACAGACATACAGTAAGTGCAAATTAAATATTGGCCCTGATGACAAATGGAGGAGTATGAAGTGGCAGGCTCTCAGGTGCCTCAGTGGATGTGTCTCTCGCTGACGCACTTAGCTTTTTTCCACTAGACTTTAATTTGTTCTTTAAGTCATTTCAGTTTGGTAATGATGCCAGTTTTTACCTTGAGGTGGGGAACCATTGATGGACTTCTGTGTCACTGTGGCAACGGTGTCTATTGTGGCTGTCTCAGACAGATGGATAAGGAAAGAAAGTGTGTGTGTGTGTGTGTGTGTGAGTGTGTGGGGGGGTGATACAAATGATGGTTTCCAATTAGTCTGTTTCATCAGAGGAAAGAAAAGAAAGAAGCAGGGATGGAAGAAAACACAACTCAACTCAGTAAACTGTGCTGTCTCCTCTTTTCCCATTTCACAAATGGATGAGACACTATATATATAAGAACGCACAATGTGCTGTGTGATATGAGTGTGTTTGCAGCGGTGCATGGCAGACTCAACACACCAATGTCATG
>NW_027468774.1:37564426-37566926 GCF_046254945.1 Alosa pseudoharengus
AACATTGTGCACGCACACACGCACGCAGGGGACGGCCTGTCTGCTCTGGCTTTGAGGTCCCAGCTGTAAATAAATAATCAACAAATCATTTGCTGGAGCCAACCCTACTCTCCCTACCTACCCACCCACCTGTCCATCAACTCCTCCTCTTCTTTGCCCCCCCCCCGCGCTTCAATACCTGGAACCCCTTCAGAGGTGGAGAGTAAAGAAGGTGCAGTTTGTCGGGGTTTAGGGGTTGGGAGGGGGGATTCTCCTGAAGATTAATTTAGACCCCCCCCCTCTCTCTTTTCACACCCCTTCAGCAGCAGCCTCCCCTTATCTACGCAGTGTGAACCGGGCCACACGCTTTTACGTCATTCCTTCCCTTTTTCACAGGGACAAAAAAAAAGTAATTAAGAGCTTTCTCTTTTTTTATCGTAACAAAAAAAAAACATTTTGGAGTCATTCTCATTTCAGGCCCGGGGCCATGTGCGAGATGACAAGATTACGGAGGGATGAAAGAAGGAAGAAAGGAGAGGGAGAGCAGGCGAATCAGATATAGTGGTGGGGGCTGTGTGGAGGTGCGCTGGTTGTCTTAACTCCCCGCTGTTGCAGGTTGGGGGGTTGGGGTGGACAGGGGGTGGACGGGGGTTGGCGAGGTGCGTTTGGGTGGAGAGGGGTGCACCTCGGCAAGGTTATCATCAGCAACACACCTACAGTAACCCCCACATGTGGCTGCTGTAAGCAGGGGGTGGGGGGTGGGGGAGGCGGGACAGAAGCTGGCTGGCTGGTTCTCACCCTGCAAACAGAATAATGGAGAGAGGGGGAGAGAGAGATAAGAGTAGAGAGAGAGAGAGAGAGAGGCGCGTGCGAACGAGTGTGAAGCTGCTGACAGGGCGGCGTGGGATCCTTAATCCTCCCGCAGGCAGCAGGCAGGCGGGCACAGGCACGGGCAGAGGAGAGAGAAAGAGAGAGAGAGAGAGAGAGTGAGAGAGAGAGAGAGAGAGAGAGAAAGAGAGAGAGAGAGAGAGAGTGTGGCACGTCCAAACAGTACGTGTGGAAGTCGAGAGAACAGCAGTGGCGGTCCTCTCCTGGCCGCCCCGCCAGCCAAACGAGCCTGCAATACCGCCGCTATTCCTGCAGCCTGTCGACTTTCCCAAATGAGGAAGGAAATGCCAACGTCGCCCGCATGCGGTCACCCTCTCTGTCTCCTGTCTAATCTCCTTCGTCGCCCCCCTGACTCTAATTTACTCGTTAGGGGTCGTGGGGACCGTACAGCGTGCGGCTCTTCAGGGGGAGGCAGGGGACACTTCTGGCCTCATCTGAATACCATTTGAGAAAATGAAAAAAACGAGGTGGAAAGGGACTTATCCTCTCTCCATTACGAGCTAATCAACGCTTGTCCTCAGACACCAATGGCCCTGCGAGAGACCCGGCCACTAAAATATGTAGATTTGTGTGCGTGCGTTTATGCAGAGCCAGAGAGAATGCATTCATTAGTGAGATCTTAAAGAGAAAAAAAAGCAACAACTGCAAATAGGCTTATTATATCTGCCCAAGAGTGACCGATAAACATTTCATCCCTCAACAAATGACTCTGCCATGGATGGGACCAGTAGCCCAAAAAACATGCTAGTGCAGTAATGAGGGGCCCAAAGTTTGTATTCTGTTGAGCTGAAATGTCTCACTGTGAATAGGAGCTGACAGGGTGGCTTGCACTCTGCTCCCTGAGATTTCCCCTTTGTTCTTCTTGATAACACATCCAAACCCTCTATTTCTTATTCATCCGCCTGCAATTTGCCACACAAACTTCACCTTGCCAAGTGCAAAAGCCCTGAATTATTAAAGGCGTAGTTAAGACCCTCTGACTGACGTATGTATAATTTAGCAGTGCTGCAAAAACTCTCAAGTTTATTGCGTCTTTCTGCCATTCACACCTCTGACGGTGCCCGATGAAAGGAGGATGTTTGCTCTCCTGGCACTCTTTGAAAGAGAGAGGAATGAGGAGAAGGAGGCAGGAATCAGTAGAGACATGCAGGAAACTGAGTGAACTGTGTCAGATCTGACTGGTTTGTGTGTGTGTGTGTGTATGTGTGTGTGTGTGTGCACATGTGTGCGTTTGTGTGTGTGTTTGCTTGTGTGTGTGTGTGCTTGCTTGTTTGTACATGTTTATGTGTTATGTGAGTTACTCCATTTCGATCGGTGTGGTTTCTGCCCAGGATTGACTTTGTGTTTCCTGCTTTCAGCTAGACAGTTACTGCGGTGTCAGGATTATCCAGAAAACTTATGAACAAGCACAGAAAGGCTCCAAACTGAATTACAAAAACACACTTAACTAAGCTCAAATCCTGAAAAAAATGAATGAAATGAAGCTCCAAAACTGAATACAGAAATTCAGAATGTAGAATTTAGCAGAGGGTAACATTTCTGAGAACTCACAAAGATCTTTTTTTGACACCCTAGGGCCAGGTTTCCTTGAGAGTGTCCACTTCCAAAGAGTTAGAGTGCATCATGCTCCACT
>NW_027468774.1:37569426-37571926 GCF_046254945.1 Alosa pseudoharengus
TTTCTCTTCCTCAATCTTTAAAGGTGTTACGGGGTGTTTACAGAAAATAAAAAAATGGAGGACTTAAGAGGTAGGGGTGGGGGATGTTGGGTGGGAAAAGCACGTTGTCAACAGTGGCTGCTTGGATGTCTCACAATGCTCTGTGTAGCCCCCAAGTATGTGCAGCTAACTGTGAAGAGGAAGAAAAAAATCAAAACGAACAAACAAAACAAACAAGAAACCCTAATGCAGTTGCTGCGTTCACTCGCAGTGATTCAAGGTGAAAGGCTTTGGACGAGGAGGCACTCTGGAGTAAGAGCTGCACATTTGCACCACGCAACAAAGAGGGCCCACTTTGATGTTTGTGCTCTCTCACTCTCTCTCTCTCTCTTTCTCTTGCTTCATATCTAACTCTCTGTGTTCTGCTTCGGAGAGAGCAGTGGAGTCAAATGTAAATTTTCCTTATTGTATTATTAAAAAAAACGTTGTTGGGGGGGGGGGCAAGGATGCTTGCAGATGAGAGGAATACTTCAACAGAACCTCAACCCAACTGCCATTCCTCTAGAGCAGTGTTTCTCAAAGTGTGTTCCGGGGACCACTGGTGGACGGTCCGCAAGCTATCCCAAGTTGTCCGCAAGCAGACGTGATAAAATATAATATAGATGAGTTGTTTGCAATATTGAACCAACTTGTATGTAAATCCAAACAGTTCTACAACACTGCCTATGTAAGCTATGCCAGTTTAAATCATATGAATCATCTGACACAATAAGCAAGGTGCAAAGACAATAAGCAAGGTGGTTTATTGAATAGGCCTATTGTGTAATATACTGTTGAAGTAGGTCTACTCTTTTTTTTAGCTAGGTGGTCCGTGAGTTTTTTTTATTGGTTAAGTGGTCCTTGGTCTGAAAAAGTTTGAGAAACACTGCTCTAGAATTCTGTATCCCTCATAAGGACTTGCATATTATTTTAATTAGAACTGATTATAGAGTTATTATAGTGTTAGCAATGGCAAGGTGAATCATTAAATGGGATGAAGGGTCTCTCAGCTTCCTGGTTTAATTTGTAATTATTGACTTACACTTGGTAATTTCTCTCATATGAACTTGCTCGTGACGTGATTTGTATAGAAATGTAATCACCTTAGGTAACAAAAATGCAATCAGGTTCTAATACCAGGTAATTTCACACTTCCAGTTTCCCTGATCTCTCCTTCACTCACTTGTACAAGAGTCTAGCAGGTGATACCCATCTCTCTCTCTCTCTCTCTCTCTCTGTAAGGCTTTACTGTAGCCATATCACAGCAGCAGCAGCAGACTCCCTGAGCGAGCTGCAGTCAGTCAGGACCACGGACAGCTCCAATTCAGTCAGGACCACAGACAGCTCCAATTCAGTCAGGACCACGGACAGCTCCGCTGTGCCGGCTGCTCCCCCTCTGCTCATGCGCTGCTGCGAGTCAGGCATTATTATTTATAGACAGCTGCACGCTTTGGCTTTGAAATCTATACATTATAGAACTATTTCATCCCCACTGTTTCAGGGCTGTATTTTGAAGCTGTACGTCACGCCTCAGCGTAGCCTGCCTCCCTCTAATACGACCCTCCCTCTCTCCCTCCCATCCTCCCAGTTCCTCTGCTCAGGGGGCCACCCAGAGAGGGAGAGGGGTCTGGGACAGAGCTAAGGGTGGATCTGGCTGGACTTTGTGTGTGTGTGTGTGTGTGTGTGTGTGTGTGTGTGTACATTCTTGGGATTGGGATCATAATTGTGTGTGTGTGTGTGTGTGTGTGTGTGTGTGTGTGTCAAATAATACCCCCCCCCCCTTCCAAAAGAAATTAACCATAAAAACAAAGAAAGCACAAGCAGGTTTGTAAAATAGCACAGCAAGCTCAGATCAAACAGAAATCACAGTAAAGGGCTTGGGGTCTGGGCCAGGTGCGGGGCGGATCCGGCTGCAGTCTGGGCAAGCAGAGGAGGCAGAGCTGAGAGAATGGGGCTGTGAGCTGTGTGCTGCAGTGCAGCGTGTGTCTTGCACACTTTCCTTTCTGTGTTTTCTCTCTCTCCCTCCCTCTCTCTCTCTCTCTCTCCCTCTATCGTTTTCTCTTTCTCTCTGTCTCTGTCTTCCTTTCTTCCCTCCCCACTCCCTGCCTCCCTGCCGCTCACTGTCTCTCTGCACAGTCGTTCATCCGTTTGCAGGTTTTGTTGGGAGAACAAAGGCGTGTTATTTCCGCTTCTGCTCCCCCACCCTCCCACCCCACCCCAAACACATCTTTCACTCGCTCGCCTTTTTCCCTCCCCTTTTTTCTTCACCTCCTCTTCGGTACCTCCCTCCCTCCCTCCCTTTCTCTTTCTCTCCATTTTCTCCTTCATCTCTCTCTCCCTCATTCTCTGTTTCTCTCTTCCACCCCACCTCTGTCTCTCTCTTCCCTCCCTCTCCTGAGCTGGTGCCCAGTGTTAGCCCAGCTATGGTGTTGAGAGGCTTGTGTTGGTGCGGCACTGCCGGCACGTTGGTTAATATGTGTGT
>NW_027468774.1:37576926-37581926 GCF_046254945.1 Alosa pseudoharengus
TGAGTATGTAGGCTGTGTGGCACGTTACGCTGCTTTAAGCATAGTGAGCGATGCTTTGCGGTGGGTGGTGGATAGGTCGGCAGTGACAATGCTGGGCCGTAACACGCAGTAGCTCTTCTAATGACCTCTCATTGCAGATCCAGCTTTCTCCACTTGTCACCTCAAAAGTGCTCTCAGTGATGCTGGAGGATGCAACCTTATTAGGCCACCTGATTCCTGCATATTCCTTGTTGCCATGCGGTGCTGCATGAATGGATGTCCAAGTGTTAAGTCCCCTCCTTGCCTACCTGCAAACCTATCTACCAATACCAGCTACTTCCCCGTGTAAACCCATCTACAGATTTATAAGCTTCCCCATAATGGTAGTCACAAACACAGACATATTAAAGAAAGATAAAAGACACTGTTGTCCCTATGATGGAGGATATTCCCCTTGCCCGTTCTGTGCTTGCTGTGTTCCTCAGATAAGACAGCCACCGACGTATTGTACATTTCCCATAAGACGAGCCAAGCCGTACGTCCTAAGCCACTCGTCAACCTTCCCGCCGGCTGGCGAGTGTTCTCCGTGCTCCGCCACGAAAATTGATTTGTAATGAAAACTAAATCCGGCACTGATGCCTATCTGGGAACAAAGGGAAATTGTGTGGATTTTTCGCGACCGTGCACCGGGGCGACGCGTGCCATATCCCACCATGAGCGAGCGGCTTCCTTGTCACCGCGGTTGCCTCAGGACCCATTGTTTTTTAGTCAGTGCGCTCATGTCGTGTGTGTGTGTGTGTGTGTGTGTGTGTGTGTGTGTGTGTGTGTGTGTGTGTGTGTGTTTGTGTGTGCGTAAGATACAGGCGCAAGATAAGACCGGTTCGTTTTGAACACACAGTGCTGCGGAGGAGTTAGAGCATGAGAGCTGGACCAACAACATGTCTTCTGCTTTCATTGCACATGGAACTGGGGCTCAAGGAAAGCCCAGTGTGTTGGATCAGGCTGTGTGCATTATCGTCCAACTCTTTGATGCTTCAAATGCATTTTACGCTGTCCGCTAGCTGTTCCTGGCACTGTGACATGTGACGGTCAACTGTGCTCCAAATTTCAAAGGCCAAGGTGATGCAAGGTGCATGTTGGGTGTAGCCTACCCAAAGGTTTGTTTGTTGTTTTTTAGTTTAGTGCACTCATGTGTGTGTGTGTGTGTGTGTGTGTGTGTGTGTGTGTGTGTGTGTGTGTGTGTGTGTTTAGTGCGCGCACGTAGTTTAGTGCGCGCACGTGTGTGTGTGTGTGTGTGTGTGTGTGTGTGTGTGTGTGTGTGTGTGTGTGTGCATGTTGGGTGTAGCCTACCCAAAGGTTTGTTTGTTGTTTGTGTTTTTCATTTGCCTCCATTGATTCTGCCTCTCCTGGTGTCATCACTGGCATTGATTATTCAAAGTGTAATGTAGCTTTTGGTGGGACTCATCTCCTTGGTGTTCCATATCGATTCTGGTCATTCAAGTACAAATTCCAAGCACGTATGTCGACCTCAAAAGCTCAATTTTTGACCGTTTTTACTGACTTTCACTGACTGACTACAATAGCACCCATTTGCAGTGCAATTTGATCTTTTCTTCTCTTCAGTGGACTGAGGGAGCAGCAGCAGAGGAGGGCACAGCTCATGGCTGCACCTTTCAAACATGGCACAGATTGGCGCCACCACCAGCACCATCCACCCTGTGCCCTCATGGGCCGTGTGAGCAGGCCTTGCGTGAGATGTTTTAAGTGCACGGCTGTGTGGAGCACATCTGTACGCTCTGGGGATTTTTTTTTTCTTCAGAAGCAAACAGCACATTGTTTTAAGTGCTGTGGGACCGAGTGGACAATGTTCCCACAACGTTCCCACCTCAGTCGTTCCCGACAGTACAACTATATTTTTTTTCCCTTTTTCTTTTGTTTTCTTTATGATGAGAGATTTATGACGGCAGTCTTGTCACCCTCAGATGTGGGATACATAATAAATCACATTATTGCAGCACCGCACTGAACCCTGTTTTGTGTCCAGCCATTTGTCCACCTTTTATTTTTGTGTTTTGAATGTCCACGGTAAGCTGTGGCTCAGTCACAGCTCTGCTCACTCCGTCCTTCTGTCCCACGTCAGGAGCTGTGTGGACGGACTCAGGCGGCATCGCGCAGGCAGCTCCGGTGTGACTGGCAGGTGTGTTAGCTGGCCGTCCCGGTGTTTGATAAATGGCTGCCGTCTCCGCAGCTCACTGTCACCCTCTGACGCTGGGCCTTGAAGTATCGATATTCCATGATTTGTAACGTTAGCCCCTGTTGTGACTTGTGCGAGAAACAGAATAGCTTACCGTATGTGCGTCATGCTTTTGAATGACAACCAGCCTTCGACTGCTTCAGCCCAGTTTTGCATTGGTCAATACGTTGCATTTCCCATTTTGGAAGACACATCTTTAGCATGTAACAGCACAGTGAGTGGACATACACTACTTGTGTTTTTGTGGTAGACTTCAGCAACTTCTGAAGTGGCTCAATCCCAATGGCCCAGAGCACTGACGTCATCGAGTGTGTGTTTCTGAGCCTGCGGAAACGCGTTGAGTCCACTCCTGGAGTCAGCGGCCGCCCTCGGCAGACAAGGTTAATGACTCCTACACCCTTTTTTCGCAGCGGAAACCATTTCCAGGGCAATATCTGGATCTGAAGTCCGGTCCAGGGTCATTAGTCATTAGGCTGTATTGAGCAGTAATTGGAGGACAGGAAGACACAGGTTGCGGCAAACTGGGGGAGGTTCAGAGTGGAGTGGAGAGAAGCAGGTGGAGAGTGTGTGTGTGTGTGTGTGTTTGTGTGTGTGTGTCTTTGAGTGTGTGTGTGTGTGTGTGTGTGTGTGTGTGTGTGTCTTTGAGTGTGTGTGTGTGTGTGTGTGTGTGTGTGTGTGTGTGTGTGTGTGTGTGTGTGTGTGTGAGTATATCTGTGTCTGTGTGTGTATGTGTGTGTGTGTGTGTGTGTGTGTGTGTGTGTGTGTGTGTGTGTGTGTGTGTGTGTGTGTGTGTGTATGGGGTGTTGTCGTAGCTGCACCACTACCGTAGCAGCAGCAGCTTCCCAAAGTCCCACTCACATGATGTGGTCCACTTCTCCTCGCTGCCCTTGTCCTGCTTACAGCGAGCGCATGACTGCAAGGAGCAGAAAATAGCCCAAGTAAGGCACCCAGAAGAGAAGAGGGGGTTAGACAAGGATGGAGGGAGGGAGGGAGGAGGAGAAGATGGGGTGGAGTAGAGGAAAGAGGGAGAAGAGAGACACCAAAGAAAAGATTAAGAAGGACAGGTGTGAGAGAGGGAGGGGTAGAAAGCAGAGAAAAGGGGGAGAGAGGAGGAAGAGAGAGAAAGGAAGTGAGAGATAGAGAGGGTAGAAGGATAAGGTGGGTAGAGCAAGGAAAATACAGATATGGACTGAGAGAGACAAAGATGGAGGGAGCGGGAGAGAGGGAGAGACAGAGAGAGATGGAGGTAGAGGGAGAGAGGGAGAGACAGAGAGAGATGGAGGTAGAGGGAGAGAGGGAGAGACAGAGAGAGATGGAGGTAGAGGGAGAGAGGGAGGGTGGGAGCAGACGGTGATTGTGTGAGCATGTGTGTGCACGCGTCTGCAGGTAAAGCGCAGCAGTTGGCGTGACCTTCCGCATGAACCTGTCTCCTGGCACTCATACAAGATGTGGGCGCCTCAGTTCTCAGGTGTGTGTGTGTGTGTGTGTGTGTGTCTGTGTGTGTGTCAGTGTGTTGGCACCAACCGCTTCTCTCCCTCGCATCGCTGACTCGGGTAAGTTTGGACAGAGGCGGAGGTGTGTGTGTGCGTGTGTGTGTGGGTGTATGTGTGTGTGTGTGTGTGTGTGTGTGTGTGTGTGTGTGTGTGTGTGTGTGTGTGTGTGTGTGTTGGTGTGTGTGGGATATCTGTCCCGTGCTTCTGCATTACAGTCGCTAAGCGAATGGACTTTTTTTTTTTTTGTATTTGTAAATCCATCCCATCATGCCTGCTGCGCGTGGCCCAGTTTGGAAGAAAGTCGGAGTGCATCAAGTCAAAGGCACTCACCCTAGCTTTCTACAAATGCACGGTAATGAGCATGCTCCCTCTCTCCCACTGCCCAGAGGCCTGGGCTTCGGCCCAATTAGCCTGTTGCAGTTAACGAGCATGAAATGAGATTTGGTCACCCAGCCGATCAGTGGGCAGCTCCACTCGAGAAGAGGGAGGATTAAGATCACCCATAAATATTTAAGGAAACGTCAAGCGCGGACACGGTGAGGCCGAGAAGGGCCGAGAGACGAAGAGCGCGGAGGAAAGGGGACAGAGGAGACCGAGAGAGAGAGAGAGAGAACGAAAGAGTGTGTGAAAGAGAGAGAAAAAGAGAGATGACCCCTCGAGGTGTTCACATGTCCGTTGGTGAGAGCGGCTCTAGCATGTTACATGCGTGTTGTGGACAAGGGGATGGACTGGAATGCGACTAGTGGGACGCTCTCCTTCCCCCAAGCACAGCCAGTATCCACGGCAACCCTCTGTTGCAGCATCCACAGCAGTTTTCCGCAGCAGCGGTGGCAGTCAGTGGCAAATTGATTATTAGTAGTTGGAGACCCGCATAATGAAGGTGTTATTGATGGGGACGATAATAATGGCAATGATGTTAAAGAAAATGATGAGGTTATCATAAAGCCTTCATATTATTGCTTCCTCTTGCTACAACCAGGACATTTTCCATTTGTCTTCGTTGATTGTTGATTAGTGTCCATGATACAAAAGATTAGCAGTTTATAAACCAATTAACTCAACTATGTGTTTCATTTTTTGGAAACTTTTTATACTTTCTTTACACTTACTTACTGTTTGTCAGGGAAATAAATTCATGCATGCTGTTAAAAAAAACTGGCAAAACATGTACATAATATTGTGCATAATACTTAGCATAGTATGTGAAGCGAACATGTACGTTATATAATATATGCATATTACCACCTGTAACTGCCAAGCACCTTCAATCCCCC
>NW_027468774.1:37586926-37624426 GCF_046254945.1 Alosa pseudoharengus
AGCTATTTTGGTCACACTTTACTCCGATAGTCCACCTGCAGACTATATGAAGAGTTTGGTAAAAACAAAATTAATAAATCATGTTATTTAATTGCGTATTTCAGGTAATATCAATACAATTGCAGCTTTGCTGTTTTGATTGAGTAAAGATGAATCAAATAACAATAACACAATTACAGTTGCACTGAAATTACCTGGAAAACCAAATATAAAAATATATATTTAGGAAAATTAGTTGAAATGGAGGATATAGCGTTTTGGTACCAAACTCTTATCAACAAATGTGGTTGACACTCTGTTAACTACAATTTATGGTTACGGTTAAGGTTAGGGTTCATAATTGTTCAACAACAGTTTTGCATAACATTTGTTAAGTCTGTTAAGTATGGGCGGATTATTTATGTAAAGTGTTACGGATTCTTTCTAAAATCAGTGCAAGACACTGATTAGCTGTGATTCTCTCTGAATGTTTTTTAGGTAAAAGAACCATAAGACCACAAAAGCCTTCTGTATTGTTTTTTTGTTGTTGTTGTTGTCGTTTTTACAGTGGATTTTTATTTTTTACTGGGGACTTTTACTGGGATTTCTGGTCCTATAACTAGTGCTTTCATGCAGAAGTGGACATCATTGCTTCAGAAAATAAAACTCTGTCATGTGTTCCTTCTGCCTGTGCAAAACAGGTGATATCACTGATTAGCTGATCTACCTGGCTGAAGGGTTGTGCTAATTAGGATCAGCTGGTTTAGTAAATGGTTAAAAGAATATGCGGCAGGACAGGACTGTTACGTTCTTAGGCCAGGATGTCCACCTCTGCCCATTCCAGTGGTGGAGCAGTGTGTGTGTGTGTGTGTGTGTGTGTGTGTGTGTGTGTGTGTGTGTGTGTGTGTGTGTGTGTGCATGCATGGGTTCATACTGCTGGGTTGTAGTGAAGTGGAGTGACAGTGTCTTGACAGATGCCTGCGTGTCAGAGCAGCTGGGAGTCGACCACGGCCGGCCGTGCTGATCTGGGCTGGGCTCCCAGGGGACGTGTTTGGGAGCAGGTCACTCGCTGCTACCTCACTGATTTACAGCCACTCCAGCATCACAACTTCTCGCCCCAGAGCCTGGCAGTGCGCACACACACACACACACACACACACACACACACACACACACACACACACACACACACACACACACACACACACACACACACAGACACATTTAAAAAGACATAGCTACAGTCCTTTCTAATTCTCCCTGTGTGTCTCTTCAGAAGCGTGTTGCTGTCTTCTGCCTCAGCCTTGTAGACCACACCGTGTGGCGTATGGAAATCAGTCTTGAGCTCGGTCAGTGGCAGGACTCGGTGAAAAGGCTCTGTTATAATGGGATCATGGCACCTCCGATAAAGAGATAATCTCTGCCCACAGTAAGACAGTAATGGGGTTTGGCCGTCCAGCCGTCCGTCAGCCACACCTTACACTTGACCCCCAGTCCACCACCACCATCAACCCCCACTCCCTCCCACCATACCCACCCACCCACCCACCCACTCGACACGTCAGGATGGAGTGGAGGAGTGCAGCACATCTTCTGTGCCGCAGTGCTACCAGAGACAGAGAGAGAAGGAGGGATAGAGAGAGAGAGAGAGAGAGAAAGAGGGAGGGAGAGAAAAAGAGAGAGAGAGAGAGAGAGGGAGAGAGAAAATGCCCTGGCCCCTTTCTGTGGAAATCTGTCATCTCCATGCAAACATCAAGCTCTGCAGTTTTATAGTGTGTTAGTGGATGATTGGTGGGATAAAACTGAGCAGCAGTGGGCTATTCTGGGAGCCTCTGGATTGGAAGTGTGATAAGTCCAGCACATTCTCTCTGTCATTCTCTCTCTTTACTGCGTTCATTCATTCACTCTGTCTATGTCTCATTCCGTAGGGCTCCCTTTCTTTCATGCTCTCTTTATCTATCTCTCTCTCTCTCTCTCACTCTCTGTCTTTCTAACTCTCTGGCATGCGGTCCAGCCTTTTTTTCAAGCTTCTCTCTTTCTCTTCCCTCTCTGTCCCTTAAGCAAATAGCATTGATCTGAAGTTTGCTGACAAAGTGCAAAGGTAGCTCTGCCAAAAAGAGAAAGTGAGAGAGAGAGTACAAGTAAGAGAGAGAGAGAGAGAGAAGAGAAATGGGATTGCTTGCTACTCGCATTGCTTACACTTGACTATGCAGCTTTCAAAAGCATAAATGCTTTGAAGCGTGCCTGCTTTGCTGCCTTTAAACAAACACCACAGGAGCGGACGTCTCCCTCGAGGGAGGGCACTGTGGAGCCACGCCGGTGCTATACGGGCAATGCCCAGTGCCCCTGCCAGGGCCGTGTCTTTTCAATCACCTGGGCGGGTAGGGGGAGTTTGACCAGGGCTATAGTTGCCTGAGTGCTTTATTTCTGTGGGTGCTAAAATGGGTGTGTGCCTGTGTGAATGGGGGATGCTGCAGGGATCACACGAGCAGGGCCGATCTCAATTAAATACTTCACTGCTTCATCTGCTTTATTCATCAGGTTCCGACTTGACTTGAGTGTTGAGAGCAAAAGCAATTAACTTATTTCAGATTTATCTGTGCCCTTGTGTGATGACCGTGACTTCGCCACAGTTACCTTGTGCACAAAGAAGCAGTAACCATAGTAATATGTAGCCAATGATAAAACTGCTTGTGTCAATGACATGTAGTCAAAGTCCTCCATGCATAACATAATGTTGCAATAATGGTCTTGCCAATAAAAGCTACTCTGTATTTGAATATGTGAGCTGTAGTTGAGAGTTTGTCTGTTTGAGAGGCAACAACGTCTGCTGGTAGTGTGTCCTTTCATCGTAGTGAGTCAGTGATTGTTGAGATTGTTCACGTCAGCTAGCTTGCCAATAGTATGACTGTGTTTACACTTTGTCATTCTGTCCCACTGCTCAATATGTGCATCAGACAGCCTAAAACTCTGCCTAATGTTGTGTGATCTTGAATTCAATGGTCACTTGCCTCTTATGGATGTAAATGAGTCTCAGTGTCCCTCATGCTGTTCCCATGTGATCGTGTCCTGCTTCCCAGCTTGAAATGCTACATGCTGCTCTTTCCCTCGTCCGGTCCACTTGAGGGCTATTCAGTTTGTTTCATCTTTGGCATACAGCACCATACAGCATGTAAATAGTGTGGATGTGCAGACTGAGAGCTCATAAAACAGCTTATGTCCCCATCAACATCAGCATCTGTCACAGCTTTTGGCTCATGACCTCACTGTTCAGTTACCGTATAGTGCATGGTGGATACTGTCACATGTGCAGTTTCTTCTGTAATATAGGTGGTGTTTTTGTGTGTGTGTGTGTGTGTGTGTGTCTGTGTGTATGTGTGCGTCTGTGTGTGTGTGTGTGTGTGTGTGTGTGTGTGTGTGTGTGTGTGTGTGTGTGTGTGTGTGTGTGTGTGTGTGTGTGTGTGTGTGTTAATTACAGCAGCCTACTACTCCCTGTGTGCTTGCCCGCTCACAAAGCGTCCAGAAGGGAGAGCCAAGCTCTCCTGGGCCTGCTGTAAATGTCCTCCGAGATTGCACAGCGCTCTGAGTTATTTCATAATGAAGTTGTAAATTTATCCTGCTTCAGACCCTGCCTCTTATTTCTCTCCCTCTCACTCTCTCCATCTCTCCTTCTCTCTCTCTCTCTTTCTGTCTCTCTGTCTCTTGACCACACATGCCCACACACACACAGACAGATAAGGAGAGCAGACAGCCACAGAGATCCCAGTAGTGTTTGACAGGGGGAGAGCAGGATACAAAAAAAGGGAGAGGAGGAGAGAAAAGAAGGGTGAAACAACGTCATGTATGACGAAAGGAGAGAGAGAGGGAGAGAGAGGAAGAGACACGTCAGGTATGACGACAGGAGAAAGAGAGAGAGAGAGAGAAATAGAGCAAGAGAGTGTGAGAGAGAGAGAGAGAGAGGGAAATAGAGCAAGAGAGTGTGTGAGAGAGAGAGAGAGAGAGAGAGAGAAGAGACAGAGAGAGCAGAAGAGCAGGAAAGAAAAGCCCTCCAATCGACTCTGACACGGAAGACAGTCTGGGGGAAGAGGCACCACACACTGCAGAACACACGCTATTTTTAGCTCAGCAAATAGCCTCTGTCACATTTGACACGTGTTAGGGAAAAAATTAAAAAATAAAAAATAAGGAAAAAAAGACGAAAAGAGGAAGAGGAAGAAACAGCAGAAGAGACTTGAGCAAAATACAAAACAAACATAATGCATTTTCTATGAGAGCATTACAAGGGCTGGGACACTGCATTTGTGATCCATGAAAGCAAAGCTCACGATTTGGTTGCACACATATTCCCCTGCAATAATCACATTATTATGTAGCCTGCGCATTTCTCAGTGTGCGACTTGTTATTTTTGCTCTGTTTGGCATTGCATCAGTGTAGCAAGCATGAGTATGTTTTTATGTTCTGTGTGTGTGTGTGTGTGTGTGTGTGTGTGTGTGTGTGTGTGTGTGTGTGTGTGTGTGTGTGTGTGTATGTCATGTGTTTACGAATTTTCCGAGTGCATGGTGTGTGACCATTTTAGCCCCTCTGTCTGTGTGCATGAGTGTGTGTGTGTGTGTGTGTGTGTGTGTGTGTGTGTGTGTGTGTGTGTGTGTTTGTGTGTACTGTATGTAATTATGCACAATGGGACGGCTCGGATGATGATGGCTGATTGACTTCTGACAGAGAGAGGGAGACACTCACACGCACACAAACACACACACACACACACACTGCAGTATTCACATGCTCACACATACACAAACATACATACAAACAAGACTCCTTGACATGAACTGTTTCATGTAGTCACATGTACATAGACACATACAAGATAGACATGCATGCAAACGAATGCTTACTGATTAATGCCTCTCACACATACACAAGCACACACACACACACACACACACACACAAACACACACACACACACACACACACACACACACACACACACACACACACACACACACACACACACACACACACATACAGACAGATGCTCTCTCACACAATCACACGCTCTCTCTTACAACACAAATACACCCACCAACTCAGTCATGCATTCATGCACACGCTCAAACTACACACAAATACAAACAGTGAGTTTGTGTGAGTTTGTGTGTGTGTGTGTGTGAGAGAGTGAGAGAGCGAGAGAGAGAGAGAGAGAGAGAGAGAGAGAGAGAGGGTGGGGGAGGCTAGTGTCTTAGGCTGGATAAATGTCATGGCCATCAAGCAATTTGACTGATGGGAGGTGATGAGCCAGGGGTCTGACAGGTTAACTCATCTTGGCCTTTCCCCTGAGCAAATTCTGCTCTCCTCCATCCTCTTCCTCTCTCCATCTCCTACACTCTCTCTCTCTCGCTCTCTCTCACTCTCTCTCTCCCTCATCTCACCTCCCTCTTCTGTTTCTTTTTCTGACTCTCTGACTGCCGGCCCACCCTCTCTGACATAGTCTCATGTCTCATACTCAGGCTCTTGTTCTCGTACATTTTTGGAAAAAGTTCTACATTTTACCAAAAAAGTAAGCATAGATAGAATGGTTGTACATAGAAATAAATCTTTCTTTTACCATGTTTTCTGTGGTTTTCTGTGGCAGAATGTGTGTGTGGGTATAAGTGTGTGTATGTCTGGATGCATGTGTAGGTATGTGTGTGTGAGTGTGTGTGTGTGTGTGTGTGTGTGTGTGTGTGTGTGTGTGTGTGTGTGTGTGCGTGCGCGCGCTCGTGCATACCTCTCTCTCTCTCTCTGTCTGTGTGTGTGTGTGTGTCTGTGTGTGTGTGTGTGTGTGTGTGTGTGTGTGTGTGTTTGTGTGTGTGTGTGTGTGGATGTGTGAGTGTCATGAAGCCTAGCCACCCCATCTGTTCCAGCATCAGCTCCACCTCTCAGGTAGTGCCCTGGTCTGACCACCCAGCTCAGCTCCAGCTCCCACAGGCAGTAGACTGACCCCACTGCCCTGACTTAACACACACTTCACCCCACTATATAGCGAATAACATAATAATTTAATATAATTAATATAATTTAATATAATTAAAATAATAAGTTAAACGTTGATTGATATTTAGCAGACGCTTTTATCCAAAATGACACAGCTTCAAGATGGCGGGGGATGGCGGGGAATTAAACCCTGGGTTGACCGATGGTCAGGTGACGTTACCACTGTTCCACCACATCATGTCTAACATACTATGTAGTGAATGAATGGAAGTTCTGTAACCAGACCATCAACTCATCAGTTCACCAATACGATCCTCTCAGTAGCCCCTTATCACCTCAGTCCTGCAGCTGGTTAAGGATGGCACTCTCTAGTCCTGCAGCGGGTTAAGGGTGGCACTCCACAGTCCTGCAGCTGGTTAAGGATGGCACTCCACAGTCCTGCAGCTGGTTAAGGATGGCACTCCACAGTCCTGCAGCTGGTTAAGCGTGGCACTCTCCAGCACCTTTTGCCATTAGTGGAGTAGTAGGGCCAATTGCATTGTGAACAAAGTTTATTCCATCTCATGTCCTCATTTTAGATCATTTTGGTTTTAGTGGACTTCAGTGGCCTCCATGAGAGCCATGATTTCAAATCAGTTATTATGGTTGTTTGTTTATTTATTTATTTGCCTTGCTATGTTTACTGTGTGCGCCTCAGGGAAAATAACAGCAATTGATGCGGGGAAAGACAGCAGGGGGCATAAATGACTTGGCATGTAGACATGCAGCTAGTGAATCTCCTGCTCAGGCTGACAAAAATGTACGTCAATGATATTGAATTGTTTTTTTTTTTTTTTGAATAGCTGATAGCGATGCTGTTGGGGGATGCTGGAAAAGCTAACAGGGGCAACTGGAGGCACAGGAGACCCATTACGGCTCTGGTCAGGCCTGGGCATATCAGTCTGTATTTTGTACCTCCTGATTCCCATCCTTGTTTGACAGGTTGAAGATGTCCTGCCTAATGGATTTTACAGGTGGAAGATTTTATGGCTCGACAGTCACGCTCGCCTTCAGAGATTTGAGGAGTTGATGAACTGTAGCTGGGACAGGGTGGGGAGCCAGGAGGGAGAGGGTGGGGGGGGGGGGTAGAGGAGAGGAGGGAAAAGAGAGAGAGAGAGAGAGAGAGAGAGAGAGAGGTTTAACTCTTTATTACACCATTGTGAACCTAATCCTCTCACATAAAAACACATAACCATTAAAACCATAAAACCACCAACCGGTAAGGTTTACCAGTACACTTAGAAAGGAAAGGAAAAGACGGACGAGAGAGAGAGAGAGAGAGAGAGAGAGAGAGAGAGAGAGAGAGAGAGAAGGCAAGAGAGATTGGGAACATGGGTCATTAGACTCAAAAGGAAGGCAATGGCATTCTGACACACAGAGGCGTCGGACTGGAGGTAAAACCACTACTAAATATAAGGGCCCAAGGGGAGAGAGGGCCCTTGAAAAGTCTGGAATATATTTTATTTAACCTAGGTTGAGGAACATGGGGCCCCATCAGGGCTGCCTATGCAGGGACCCAGGATCTTGTGCTATGCCCCTGCTGACACATGAGACTATTGTAAATGAGGGCAAAAAATCCTTCACCCGATATTACACCATCTTCTGTAGCACCATCCTTAAATTATGCCCTTGCTTGAGCAATGGTTATGTGTGGCGGGGAGCGATGGAGAGAGAAAGAGGGAGGGAGGGAGAGAGAGAGAGGAGGAATCTGCCGTTTGTCTCTCTCTCTCTCTTCTCTGACTCAGTCACCTGGAGCCACTGTCTTCAGACAGAAGGATGGGAAGATGCAAATGTCCTCGCCCATGTCCTCACAGAGTAGGGGTCAGACCCATAGCATCCTCTTTACAAAGACTCTCCAGGTCCACACACTTGACAGGAAGCGAACCAAACGTTTTTATTTGACAGCACAGCACAGGCCATCTTTGCTCTTGATGAATGAGAAGCCTTTGAACATAACTCCTTGTTGAACGAATGATGGGGGAGATATGAAGAGAGAGAGAGAGAGAGAGACTCAAGGTCATCTAAAGCCTCCCCTGTGTTGGGCGAGGAGACTGCAGGACTGACGTCAGGATCCTAAGATGTTGCATGCCAGTGAGGCGCCGACAAGAAAGTGTTGAACACAAGAAACTGGGATATATCTCCCCAGGCTGTTTTGGCTATAAATATCTGGCTCACATTTCTTTGATTTGCAAATTAGGGGGGGTGGGGGTAGGGGGGGTGCGCTTTCTCCCCTCTTCTCATCCTCTCCCCTTATCCAACCCCACCCCACCCCAAACCCTCTCTCGCTCTTTTTTTCCTTCCGAGCATCGCTCTCCAACTGCTGAGGCTGAGTCTGTGTCATCTATTCCTTATGTGGGCGTAACGAGGAAAATTAATGTCTCTCTCTCTCTCTCTCTCTCCCTCTCCATCTCTCTCTCTCGTTCTTGCCCCCCCCTTCTCTCTCTCTCTTTCCTTCTTTTTTCACTCTCTCTCTTGTCTTTCCTCTCCAGCTCTCTCCCTGATTCTCCCCTTCCCTGTCCCCACCTTCTCTCCTGCTCTTGTTCTATCACGCTCTCTGCCTCTCTCCCTCCTCACCCCCCCCTCTCTCTCCTCTCTCCCTCCTCACCCCCCCCCTCTCTCTGCCTCTCTCCCTCCTCACCCCCCCCCTCTCTCTCCTCTCTCCTTCTCCCTTTCTGAAACGCCATGACCAATCAAAGAGTTATCTTATCTCACAACTTCAAAAGTGCCACTGCAGTCTCAGTGGCATGGCAGATGAGGCCTGGGATGTGATGCCAGAGAGAGGGAGAGAGAGAGAGATACAGAGAGATACAACATGGCGGAAGAAAGAAATAGGTAGAGAGCGAGAGATGGAGATGGAGCGAGACAACGGGAAAGAAGAAAGAGAGAGGTGGAGAGGCGAAAAAGCGAGACACTTGAAAGGTGTAACGGCACAAAGCTAAAGGACTGAAAGGGGAGGAGGGGAGTGCAAAGGCACAGAGACACAGCTAGTGAGAGAGAGGGAGAGAGACAGAGACAGAGAGACTTTATAGAGAGATGAGATGGAGAGATAGGGAGGGAAAGACAGAAAGAGAGATAGCGAGAGGAATGAGAGAGCAAGAGAGAGCAAAGGAGAGAGAGAAAGAGAGAGTGAATGAAAGGGAGAAAGGGAGAGAGAGAGCGAGTGAGAGAGAAAGAGAGAGAGAGAGAGAGAGAGAGAGAGAGAGAGAGAATGAGACAAAAATAGTAGGCTGTGTGACAGCAGTGTTTAGCACCCCGCTTGGCGCTCCCCTGCTGCCCCTGTTGGCCCAGGAGGGTGAGGGATGGGGTGGGGGGTGGGGCATCTGAGGGGGGCAGTGAGAGGGCCCCCCCCCCCCCCAAGACATGAGACGGTGGCCACACATGCCACAGATACACACACACACAGATATGTTGCCGTCATCACCAAGTTATCCAGTACTGTTGCTGCTGATCAGAACGTGGGTGTCACACACACACACACACACACACACACACACACTTACACACTCAATCTGCTTCTTATGAGAGTGAATATGAGGGATGGAGTGTGAGAGAGAGGCAGAAAGAGAGTGCATTATTAATGGAGCATGTCTGAAACTGGGCTGGCTCTTTGTACATGTCTGTGTCTGTAATCATCCGCATTCTCTGACTCTACACTTGCCGAACTCTCAGCATTTTAATTTTTTGTGTGGAGGGGGAGAGAAAGGTAATCTTCTCTCAAATAAAGAGTATATCTGTGTATGTGTGTGTGTGTGTGTGTGTGTGTCTGTGTGTCTGTGAGAGAGATGGACAAAGGCAGGTAGTGTAGTATGGGAGCTGGAGGAATAAATTGAATGGTGTGTGATCTGTGTGTGTGTGTGTGTGTGTGTGTACTGTATGTGCATGAGTGTGGACTTACAGTAAGTGCAAAAGATTGAGAGCGAGTATGTATAAAAAAAGAACGCCAGACAGATTTGTGATTGTGTGTGTGTGTGTGTGTGTATGTACGTGTGTGTGTGTGTGTGTGTGTGTGTGTGTATCAGTCGACGGAAAGACATCGCTGAAGGGACCCTCGGTCTAATCTCCACCTGTGAATAGGGCTGGTGCCAGTCTCTCTTAAAGAGCAGCTTGAACCCTCACACCTCTAGCGTTCCCTGGGAGTGCTTAGGCGCGGCTCAGACCCCCGCAGCCCCCTTTACAAGAGGGGGGATTGGAAACTTTGAAACCCGCCGAAAGTAGGTCAACAACTTCCACAGCTCTTCCCGTGTTGCTCCTAAGCCTTTTGATGTGAATTATAGAGAAAAAAAAACATTAAATGGTAATAAAGCATGTATTATTTACAGTGCGATGGTGATTTTTTCCCCCTCTCTCCTTCCTCTCCTCTCTTTTCTCCTCCTGCTTTGCAAATTAATTGACTTACCCTCGTTTTGTTGGTGTTGCAGAAATTCAGCAAGAAAGGAGAGGAGATTTTTTTTTTTGGAGGTGGATCGGACAAGGGAGTGTACGTGTGACCGTGGCCAGATTTATTTATTTATTTATTTTTAATAAAAGGCCAGGCGTGCGAAAGCAGAGTTTTTATTTAGCAACAGTGCCTGAGCACGTTGAACTAGCACAAGCCCGAAGTAGGATCAGTGGCGGAGGACAAGAGCAAGAGCACTGACCCAATTAAGTTTGACTTTTCTTCAGCGCTGGCGACTACAGATGGCTCTCGCCGTGTGTTATATAACAACTCGAAAACGATCGTCTTTAACAACAATGTGCAATGGCTGAAACATGTTGAGCTCCACGGGCAACCATTTGTAATAAATGACTTTATGTTTTGTTTTTTTTTAACTGTGGCTCTTGTCATGAAGAAGCAGTATCCAATCAGAATGTCATTAGCTTAACAGGTCTGGGGAGAGGCTTTGTGAGTTACTCTTCAAAGACGTATGCTTTTGGCAAAGAGGAGATCCTTTAATGCACTCCAAACCGCAGTGAAAGCCAATGGGTCCAGACCTTTGAGATGTTCAACAGCTTGGTGGCTTTGGCAAAGGGAAAATGGAGGTACCCCCTCTATTTTAGAGCTGACATTTGCAAATTACACGCTGGCATCTGGACAGACGACTCAAAATAGGGCTGCAGAGGCCCCGTACTAAAAAAAATATATATATAAAATAAAAAAGCCCTGTGCAAATCCACCAAACTTGTCAGGTGCCAGACAAACTAGAGGTTATAGAAGGACAATGGTCTGTAATGCTGTGGCTCCCAAATGTATTTCTATTTATTTTATCTTTTGTCAAGGAAGAGCCACAGATTCCCCAACCCTCCTCCCTCTTCAACCCAGCTGAGCTTTCTGACTGGTCAGCACCCAACTCACTGTAAGTGACGGCGATCCGGACGGGCACATCTGATATCTCTCTCCCAGGCCTCTTTTGTTGGACATCCTGGCCAAAAGCCCTGAGTGGGCTGGTGAGAGCTGGCTGGAGTTAGGTGGCAGCAGACACGTCAGACACACACAGGGCCAGGCTCAGTGTTACGCAGGGATGACAGCACAGTGACCTGCCTGTTCCCCTCAGTGTCACAGAAACAAGCCCTTTCCCTTCATCAGCGTTTCCCCCCCCCTCCACCCACAGTGTCCGGCCATCTCGTCCCAATGCACTGTAAACCCCAACAGGTTCAATGAACTCAAAATATTTGATGAAACTGATTACCTCAAAATATTTAGCTATGTTAAAAAATATTTTAAGTAATTTCTACTTAAAATGAGACTTTTTTTAATGCTCAAAATCTTTAAGGACAAGGATAAAATTAAAAAGAATAATGTGAGAAATAGATATTTTAAGTTATTGTTACATTAGTCAGACAAGCTCTTAAGACTCCAAATCTTTGAGAAAATGAACAACATTAAAACAAATAATTTCAACAAACAAACATTTTAAGTAATTACTACTCTAAACTAGAAGTTATTCACACTAATTTTTTTAGGAAGTTGATGAACTGAAACATAATAATTTGACAAACAAACATTTTAAGTAATCGCTACTTAAATTGTTGATAAGTTCAATGAACCTGATCATTTTGAAACCATTGTTAAAACTAACAAAATTGACACTGGAAATGGAGTTGATTTTTTTAAGTTATCACTCCTAATAATATATTCATGTTATCACCATTCAGTTTCTAAAACCTAAATATTGTCACTTCAGTCTCTTATATTTTTAAGTCGACTTCACTCTATTGAAACACATTTTTTGACTGTTTAGGTTTACTATTTACCTCAAAATCAAAAATATTTTATTTGTATGATTCAAATAAAAAACTACTCAAAAGACAATTTCAATGCAGATTCCATTTATTTAAGAATTCCATTAGAATTCTAACAGAACAACATCCACAGCAATGCGGTTAATACAGAACATCAAAGAAATAACAAACTTTTACCACTTCAACAAAGGTAATAATACTTAAATAACAAAATAATAGGCCAACATAATAAAAGCGAAAAAGCTCCATTGCTTGCTTGAGTATTAACATGCTGGCAATATCAACCATGAGATTTGGAAAACAGAATGCTTACTCATCTATCATCAGCAATTTATTTTTAAGGCTAAGCAGCAGTCTAGGAGGTAACCGCTTCAGGTCTTCCAAACCCATTATAATTTTTTGAATGAAATTAAATGTGTAGGACAATTGCTTTGGATAATCGAGATGAAGTGCATAAATTAAGCCAAATAGCCAAATTATGTCTCTGCTATATCACACACAACAATATCTCCGTCAAGATCTATAGAATGGATAGCAGGACCAAACTTCACAAGGGAGTCTGTATCACCCGAGACAGTGAGAATAGCTACAGCTGCATCTGAGAAGTCTGGCAGGTCAATTTCTTCTGCCTGAAGAACATGACAGTAATTAGTTAATGAGTAGAGTAGTCAATGAAAAACACTACGTGTGTATTTAATATAATATGAAATACCAGTGAATGAAAAGTTAATGTAAAATTCCCAAATATGACATTCTTGGTGAATTACTGTAGTATGATTTAATTGCTATTCTGGTGGCTAGGAAGACGGTTGTGGTTGTTGTCTTTTGGCTGCAAGGTAGTATCAGAGAGGGCTGAATAGAAATAGAGATATATAGAGAAGACAAAGTAAAAAGAAAAAAGAGGAAAGAGTGAAAGAGGACACACAATTTAATCAAAAACTTACATTCCAGGTCTTAAAAAATACATCTTCCCACAGGAAGATGGGAAGGGCCTGCAGAGTAATTTTCCTTCTGCTGTTGACATTGACGTCTTCCTAGAAAGACAGAGGGATTTTGGCCAAAGTGGAAGACACAAATCAGCAGAATATTAATCCTATGCATATATTAAATAAGACTATAGTACAGTTGACATGTAAATACAAGATTAACTCCTTCACGCTCCTGATATGCAACCTCCTGCTCTGTCTTTCTATGAAATCGTGAGAGATGAATGTTCAGTGCATTAATAGACTGGAATGAGCAAATGCATGAGTGGTGTATGCATGGTAATGGGCTGACCCTTGAAAACTGACTGTGATTTAACTAATAATGGCAAAGTAACTGAGCCTGTGTCTCGGAAGAGGCGTCACATGACCTGCATAGCCAACACATTTTGAAAATGCCACATAAAATAAGTCTAAGGTGTCATCCCTTCTTTGATACAAAAACGTCACTCAACCATAGCCTTTGTGTATCCCTGTGGAGAGATGCAAAGGGATAACATTAGGCTAGGCTATTCTCATTCTCATAAATAAATGCTTACAAAATATCCCTATAACTTATAATAATATAGGCTACACGTTGGCTACATTGTGACACTAGTAAATGGAGGACAAATAAGTTATCACTTACCATGGTGTGATGGTGGTTCCTTGCACAGAACTGAAAACATGTCACACAGCCATCTGGTCCTGAGGGGAAAAATATTATGAACAGTATTATTTCACTTTTTTGAACAAAAGTCAGTCAGACAGTCTCTTCTTCTTCTGTATAGGCAGGCCTATCAGAGTCGGATGTTAATAATATATAATATATATTTGTGACATTTTATTCCAAAAGTCTAACTGTCATTTCCGGTATAAGTAAGTATATATACTCTTTTGATCCCGTGAGGGAAATTTGGTCTTTGAATTTATCCCAATCCGTGAATTAGTGAAACACACTCAGCACACAGTGAACACACAGTGAGGTGAAGCACACACTAATCCCGATGCAGTGAGCTGCCTGCTACAACGGCGCTCGGGGAGCAGTGAGGGGTTAGGTGCCTTGCTCAAGGGCACTTCAGCCGTTCCTACCGGTCGGGGTTCGAACCAGCAACCCTCCGGTTACAAGTCCGAAGCCCTAACCAGTAGGCCACGACTGCCCAATCACATGTTTCCAAAACACAACAAAACGTGTGTTTTCAAGCAAAAATAACATCTACTGTTCCAAATGTATTTTATTAAATATTACACATATCAGCCAAAATATTCAATTTATTAATTTTCCAGAAATGTTGTATGTTGTATTATTTTTACATGTTTAACTTAAAATATGTGTTGTGATTGGAAACGACAAAGTGTGGTGGAGATGACATGACATACATAGACAAATTTAAGATTTAAAAGCATTAAGATTTAAAACAAAAAAATGCGTCCCTGCCATATGTTATGTAATTATGATGTTTTTTTTCTACTAGATTCTTTAGTAGGCCTACTATGGAGCAAATAAACGGTGTTTTTAGGGCAATGCCATTTCCACCACGTCACCATGTCATTTCCACCACCAAAAACAAAAGTAGCCTAAATATGTTTTAGTTTTTCTTATTTCTTCCAAGGACAAGAAAAGTATCATAGTTGAAGAATTACCCTGCAGTGTTACTTTGCATTACATCTAGCAGCTAATGCAAACCATATAGCTTATGGCACCTTATGGTAGGCTACTAATAAAATGTTTAAAAGTGCGCTGCCTGTTTGTGCGTGTCATGTGTTTTATTTCCAACTTATGAAACGTTGCTTTGGTGTCTAACCTGCGCGGCCAAAGTAGGCCACACCAGAAACGGTTGATAAAAGGATCTTTGGTAATGCTAAACCATACTGTTTGTCTGTCCAGTTTCCACTAAAGTAGTGCAACAACAGGCTGGCTGGCTGGCTGACAGCTCAGACAACAAACTTTAGTTAACTCGCTATAAAACATGCAGCCCGCAAAAGGTCTCTCTTACATAGCCTACACTTTAGCTGAGGTCTGCCCGCTGGAAGACGGTAGGCCTACACAAATAAATAAACAAAGTACACCTCTATTTAGGCGCGTTCTTACCTTTGTGTAGTAGCAGTCTGATGATGATTGATGGATCATGTCACTGATTGCTTGCAGCTTGCCTGCCTACATCCGGGTGCGCAGCAGTCCTTGCAAACAATTAGTCTTAGGCCTACGATGTCAAAGTGTATCAATTTAGGCCACTAACTGCTAGGGATGGGCAAAGCGAGGCTTTATGAAACACTGAAACGTTCCAAGCAATTGTGCCGAATTGTTCCGAAGCTTTGAAACTATTCCGACACCTCAGAGCTGTTTAGGGTGAAACAAATCTGTCAAATGCTTCGTATTGGAGATATAGTCTCTGAAGTTCGTGGCTCGCTGTGTTACCTGTGTTCAGTCTTTGTGAAAAGCTAAGCAGCATACCCTTGGTCAATTGCTGGATGGGAGACCACATGAAGTCACAATAAAGAGAATCTTATTGTTGCCACTATGTGTTCTCTAAATCACTTTCTTCTTATAAAAACTATTCTGAGAGTTTAGTTGAAACTGTGTGGTTAATGGTGAAGTAAGAAAACATAAACAAATAGGCCTACGATCTGAAACAATACCTTGCAAATCAAACGGGGATCGAACCACATTTGAGCAGCCTGGTCTACCGTGCAAAAAACACCCTCACTAACCACTACTCCATCATGATTATTGTTTAATAGAAAGCTACACTGTTAATTGAACACGCGGGCACGCCTGCCGACACCGGTGAAACGTACCGAAGGTTCACTTAACTTTGGTCACATGACATGGGGATTTTGAACGATGTTTCGAAACACTTGTACTTTGAAGCCTCGACACTGATTCGAGACGTCAGTTTCGAAAGTCACACCTAACTGCCACAATCGATCGTAGACTAGTTAATTCACCATTCATTGGGATTTCCGATTTTTTTATTGGTTTATGTTGGTTTGTGTAGGTTATTAGGTTATTTGCCATGTTGATATGAACCTAACCAATGAAGTTGCACGTCTTTATTACGTCAGACGTAATTTCAATCTACTCTTGAAAAAAATGAGTTTGGGGGTCAGTTCTACTCATATACTAAGAGTTAATCTTGTCAAAATAATCAATAACTGGGAAACTAGTTGAGTGAACTTAAAACTTTTGTGGTGCCTGAACAATATGGCAGCTTTGAGTACAGCTCTGCAATTTTATTGAGTTTACAACACTGTTGGGGAATACAGTGTGGGTCTATTCCAATCTGGCCGAAGACACTGATTTGACAAGGGCACAGTCTACAGATGGGGGAGGGGTTGAAGGTTATGGTGTATGGTCATGTCTATGTGTGAGCGTGTGTGTGATTGTGGGGTGGGGGGGGGGGCATGCCATCATGAACAGTCTGCCCCCGTCCCGTGATTCATGCAGTCATGGACAGTCTGCCCCATCACTGGAAAATTGAGTCGTCGACAAATTCGATAGTGGCCCTAATCAATGGTGACATCCATGTTTGTTTGTGTCCCACTGGGTCATGGCATAGTCAGTTTGGTGGTCAGAGGTGAAGTAGGGCTAGATGCCATGGGTCTGATGAGCATTACATAACACACACACACACACACACACACACACACACACAGTTGAGATACTTCCTGTGCAGTGTATGTGTGTGTGTGCGTGTGTGTGTGTGTGTGTGTATGTGTGTGTGTGTGTGTCTGTGAGGAGGCCACTGTAGTCCTTGGTATCAATACACTCTGACTCTGTCAAAATTAATAAATAGATATGAAGTGCTCTAATGGAGCCTGTTGTGTAATGTGTGCCACGTCCGACAGTGAACTTTTCGCTGGCATTTCACAGGCTGCGGGAGCCATTTATTCCAGCCGGGGTGAAAATTGAGTTTGCTCTGCAAATGGGATCGGCGCGTCTGATAACCACCTGGGTTTCGTGCTCGCTTACACACACTCACACACACACACACACACACACACACACACACACACACACACACACACACACACACACACACACAGACACACACACATGCATGCGCACATGCCGCAGCGGCAGAGCGATCTGCCTGTCTGCCTTGGTTGCCATGGTGCACTGATGCCACCACTGCCACCACCACCGCCAAGTCGAGGATGAATGCCAGGAGCAACCAGAGACTGCTACACAACACAGCAAACAGCATGCACACACACACACATACACACACACACACACACACACACACTCACACACACACACACACACACACACACACACACAAACACACACACACACACACACACACACACACACACACACACACACACACACACAAACACACAAACACACACACACACACACACACTCACACACACACACACACACACACACACACACACACACACACACAGAAGCCCCAAAAGGCCACCTAAATCCTGCTAAAGTCGTGTTCTGGGAGCCGTAGATAAGAGGAAACATGCTTTATGAGTTTTGGGAGACAATGAGAACACGCAGGCTATATATCACCAGGAGGGTCTAATGTGCCCCTCAGGGGCAATATGGGGTAAATGCCTGCAGGTGAAAGATTGTTGGGGACAGTGGGAGGCAGCTCACTAGACTATTGGAATGTCTGGGATATTCCACATGATGCTGGTGCTTCTCCCTGCCCAGAGAGAGAGAGAGAGAGAGATGTGCAATATGTCTCTCTGACTGACCCGGCACGAGTTGAGTGGACAGTGGAATGTTTCCGACTCCTGATATTGGCATTTGTGCCAGTGCATGAGACAATCTGCCACTGTACTGTACGTATGCCCTTTGTGTGGTGGTGGTACTGTGTGCTCATGTCACTCTGACCCATGCATGGTGAGGATAACAGGAATCAGTTGTTTACGGATTAGCCTCTAGATAGATAGATAGATAGATAGATACTTTATTGATCCCCAAGGGGAAATTCAAGGGCTCTAAGGGCTGCCGTGAGGACAGTGTGGGGCAAAACAAACAAACATACACACAAAAAACATATATTTAGGTTTGTAAGTTTACCTCTCAGTGTTGAAAATGTGTTCCATATTGCTGGCAAGCACCACCTGGAATTCCTCTATCAAACATTCGATAGTGGTGACTGGTAGCAGCATTTTAGTTTGCATCCCTAAATAGAACAGTGGCAAATGTAGCAAAAATGTTATCGATTTGTGCTACGTATACACTAGCATATCTTGACAAAGCAGCATAACTGGACACCGCATCGGCTCTGGCCGTGGGGGCGCTGCTGTTGGCACCCGGTGCCCGACGGGCACCTCCCAGGGGCGCTGTTTGTCTGCTCCGCCATGACGAGCGCCAATTACTCTGCAGTGTTTGCTGGCAACTAATCAAAATTAAATGGCAGTACCTATTAAAGGGGAGACCGGACCTGCCTGTGCTGGACAGGCTGTAATTCACTCACTCGTTCTGTGTGGTGGAGTTGTGGGATGGCGTTCACGGGGGAAGGAACCAAAGCGGTGAAAAATAGACATTCTTTCTGGATTTGTCTCTTTTTTTGCCTCTAGAACTCTTTCTACATTGTTAAAATGATTTTTTTTTTAATGTCTTGTTTTTTTTTTACCCTTCTGCACAAAGAAATAGTACAGTACTATACAGCATGCACCCTCTCTGCAGTGAGGTATCAGAGCGCTCTACTGTGCATCTAATCTGATTTCTCCTCCTGCTTTTGTTTTTTATTATCAATTTCCCTTCCATTACTTCCACATGCTACAATAAAGTGAATGGAAGAGTGCAATGGAGAGGTAGGAGAGAGAGGGGGATAGAGAGGGGGAGAGAGAAAGAGGCAAAGCGAGATTACTTTGTCTTTTTACTTTTCATCGTATTTTGCCACTTTGGTATATTAATTGCATGGGTTCTGGTGCAGGGTGATTTGATAAAGCTTTCCCCACTTGCCCGCCCGAGATGGAACAATAGAGGCTTCTCTTCTCTCATCATCAGTCCACCCTCTTTTTCTATCTCTCTCTTTTTCTCTCTCACTTTCACACACACACACACACACACACACACACACACACTCTCTCTCCATCTCTCTCTGTCTCTATCTCTCTCTGTTTGCTTCTCCATAGGGCCCTTGAAGCTCTGTAAATGTGCCTGTGTCTGATGCCAAATTCACAGTTGCTGCTAACCCAAATGAATCATGCGACCAGAGTGGCATTGCTAATGGATTACTGGGGGTTGAGGAGGAGGGGGTCAGAGCATAAATATTGACACCGCATTCACGCTGCGGACATGTTTGTGTTTGTGTGCATTCGTGTAAGCCCGAGAGCCACAGTTTGCAGATTGGGGACACATAACTGGCTTTAACCTCAATCGACCCGCAGGCCAGTAACGCATACCATCAATATACACAATACATCCGCTCCCAGGTGGTTATGAATGGACACTGGTCTGAGCGTCTGGGAATGGGTGATCCTAAGGAGCCTTAATATGCGTTTGTTTGAGTGTGTGTATGTGTTTGATTGCATGTGTGTGTGTAGATATGTGTGAGAGGGGGTGGGGGTGGTTGTGTGCAACACTTGTGATAGGATCATCAAGAGAGGATGAAACAACAGCCGTATTTCAATTCACACTCACATACACACACACACACACAAGCACATGTGTAAGGGACAGATTAGTGAGAACATTATTTTGTGGTCCTCTATGCTATCTGTATTTATGGGCAAGCACCCCCCCCCCCCCCCCCCACTCCAAAAAAGAAGAAAAAAAAACGGTATCTGCTTTTGTCAGTTTACCCCCTGTGGGGGTTTGTTGCTTGTTAAAAAGTCCTGATAGAAAAATAGCAGCAACAACAAGAAACCCGGCAGTGACTGTGAGCTCGACAAGCCAATACTCAAACACACTCAAGCTGTCTGCTATTTTTACATTTCAGCTCGCTCACACCAAAGACTATTCTCTCTTGTTTCATTTGCTCTTCAAACAAATTGTATTCTAATGGGAGTCTGCATACATCTCTCTCTCTCTCTCTCTCTACATCTCCAGCCACAACTCTCTTTCTGACCTTGTTGTACTTCCCACTCAGTCACACGGAGGTATACAGTAGGCAGTGACAACGCATGAAGCATACTTAAATGCATGGGTGTTTTATTTTTCATCATCACCATATACTACTACTACTACTAGCCAGGATCTAATGGATGAGGTCTTCCTCCTTGATGTGCGGTTATGAAAGCTCTTGTGAAGGCGATCACTACCTCCCACTGATCTCCAGGCAGAGTGTCCTCAGGTCTAATCCCACTAGGATCAGTGCTCGTGTGGAGATGGCGTTGAGAGGCTCTTCTCTCCCAGATAGGAGCTTGAGTTCTGATTACTGGTGTTAGCATGGCCGGAGCATGGGGCAGCATGGGGCTGAGCTAGCTGCTCCTTGCAAACGCAGGTGGATCTGTAGGACCTTGCCTTGTTTTCTTGATGTGGTCTCCGTGCCCAGCTGTCCACAGAGGACAGTGGGAATTTGGGACGTTTGGAGACATACAGTAGACTCCCACATCTTCACTTTGTCCTTCTCCTCCTTGTCTATCATTCTCTCTCTCTCTCTCTTTCTCTCTCTCTCTATCTCTATCTCTCCCTCCTCCCTCTCTCTCCCTCTGAAGCCCAGGTTCCAATGAATGCTTAATTATTGAAGTAGAGTCCCCGGCAGTCAGCGGTTTCAAGTGGGTAATTAATTGTCAATTAGGCGATCAAGTCAGCGCTGCTGTTGGATCAACAACCTTGGAGGGTGACGCTGTGTGTTGCAGATGGGGATGCCTGCCACGCCACATGCCCCCCCCCCCCCCCCAGTCCCTCATATCTCAGCTGCAGTCTTTGATGTTGGTGTGTAGTCTGAGCAAGAGCTCTGTGTTGAATGTTGTTTTTCTCACTGTCATTTTGTTTTAGTACAATTCCTTGCAAAGATTTGTATCCATACAAATGACAAAAGAACCAAATCACATTGAAGAACAGGAATGTGGTTTGTAGTACATTGTGCTAGTGCAAGGTCATTTAACCAAAAATACGAAGAGGTGGATGTAAGGTGGTATATAACCAATATCTGATATGTTTTCGGAAATGTTATTAAATGAACAAGAAAGCCACCTTAAAGATGCATTTTGTTTCTTAAAGGAGCCATGCCACACACTTTTCAGTTATTTCATAACATTCCCTGAGATGCTTTTGTAAAATCTGAATCTGATTTTGCAGCCAAGACGTTATTTTTATTTATTTTTTAAAATATATTTTTTTGGCCTTTTATGGCTTTAATTTACAGGACAGTAGAGAATGACAGGAAGCGAGTGGGAGAGAGAGTCGGGGTGGGATCCAGAAAGGACCACGGGGCGGGAATCGATCCCGGGTCGCCGGCGTACGGTGCAGGTGCCCCAGCCAGCCTCGCCACGGCTGGGGCCAAGATGTTATTTTTATGTTCATTTTTACATATAAATTCGATCTGATTGACAACATCTTCAAGGTGTATGGCTAAATTGCCAACAGGGGAGGTACCATAACAAATAAGAGCAGTTGTGATGTAGAATCGATATGGTTTTCTAATTTGCATGTGCTCTATGCCCATTTCCTTTCAACGGCCATTAAAGGCAATTAAGGGAATAGTTCAATTTGAAAAGCCCAGTACATCCCCTAATAGTCACATTGACACAATCTTATTTCAAAGCCAACAAGACAATGTGGTGTGGCATGACCCATTTAACACAGGCAAACATGCAACAAGCTTCTTCAGCAGGTCATAGGGTAAAACATGGATAACGTTCAATCCTAGTGAGATAAAGTCAACAAACCAAATTCTCTCTTGGATGGATGCAAATCCAAAGCAATGGCTATGTGACTCTGTCCATTAGTAGTAAGAGCTCCAGTTGTAGTTGGATACAATGCAGTGCAGATAGATGCTACGAAGTCTTCTGAGTCAAGCATGCTTGTGACCATCTGCTCTTCCAGGCCCTACAGAACAGTGCTGTGGGTCTGTGTGAGGAAAGCTCTGCGGTCCCTACTAATTACAGTCAGTGTTAAATGATGTATAAGACAATGTGCAGAAACCCAGGAAAGATTATCATCATCATCATCACCATCAAGATGAGCATCTTCATCATGACACGATGACGCCATGGTGTCACACAACACTTTCTCTCTCTCTCTCTTGCTGTCCTCTATCTTTCCCTCTCTTCCTCCCCCTCTCTCTTTCACTCTCTCTATGTCTCTCTCAGTCTCAACACACACACACACACACACACACACACACACACACACACACACACACACACACACATACTCTGGCGAGGCAGTGTGGCATCTCATTAAATATTGAAAGAAATCTGTCCTGAAAGGATCATAAATAGTCCTTCCCTCCCCTGTCGTGACATGCGGAGCGATGAACCTACTTTATTGAGTATTCATCATCATGCACGATCAGCTGATTCTCAGCGCGCCCATGACGATGTGGAGTGCAGAGCTACACCCCGCTGTATTAACATGCTCCACAGCTCCCCTCCGCCAAGAGGCACACACGAGAACTAAGCATGGGCTTGTTGAAATAGGAATTTGGGCAAGTGACAGCATTCCAAAAGGACAAGTCAGTCTCGTTATCCTATCTAATGGCAGTATTTCCTTACAAATCTGTTTATCTCGACTCTGCTGATAGAATGCATATGACAATGAACATGACAATGAATATGACAATGGAGTTACTGTGAGGCTGAGCTGTTCCCTATAGTGCTACATTTTGTCCAGATGTGTTGTTGGTAGCGAGGGGTGTAAGGTTGTATGATCACACAATCCTTTTGTTAATTCCGGAGAGCTCCGGTGGTGGTGAATTGCGGCTTTGTGAGTGACATTTTGCCGGAGCTCAATTTGTTTTGCTGTGTGTTTCTCTCTCAGGTGGCGGGTCACGGTAATTGATTTGCAGCGCACGTCCCTCCTCTCATCAATCACAAACATGCTGATAAGGCGAGCCTGGATCACTGCAGCAGACAGAGAGAGAGAGAGAGAGAGAGAGAGAGAGCAAAAGCAAGCGGAAAAAAGAGTGAGAGTGAACACTTTTGTGTCTGAGAGTATTTGAGAGGATGAAGAGAGAGAGAGAATGAATTTAAGATGAAAAAAATGGAAGCATAAAGAGAGAATATGTGGGCAGACGCGAGTGGTCAAAGGACAGAAACAAACAGTAGTTACTGCGGACAGACAGAGAGAGACTACAAAGAAGAGAGAGAGAAGGAGAGAAATAGAGAGGGAGAGAAGGAGAGAGAGAGAGAAGAATGAACAAAAAGATAGCAAGGAAAAGTGGCAAAAGTGAGCCGTAAAGACAGAAGTAAGGATGGAGAGAGGCTTTGCCGCCCGCTAGTCTGCTAATCCCTGAAGTGGAGGAGTATAATTAGTGTTTAAGGAGCTGTGTGAGGAAGTCTTCCTCCAAAGCAATCACGAGGCCCAATCTCCTGCTCGAGCTCCCACACTTGACTGGGAGGAAAGTGCCACACTCATCCAATTCAGAGAATGCGATAAGAATGACAGTATGACATGGTGGGTATTGAATATTGAGCTCATACATACACACATAAATGCATACATACATACATACATACATACATACATACATACGTATACATGCATACACATACACATTACATTTCCGTCATATCTATGAGTACATGTAGACAAAGTCTCAGCATGCTGAGTACTGATTGTTGTACACTGCCTAAGCTTTTGTGTAATGTCTCAGCGTGTCTCAGAGTGTGTGAGTGTATGAGAGAAAGAAAGAGAGAGAGAGAGAAATAGAGAGCGAAAGAGAGAGAGAGGGAGTGTGCATGTCAAGGCTTGACAGATGCTGTGACAGTTACGGCTACTTACCCATTCTTGATGAAGGTAAATCAGGAGCATCAGTTATAGCTGCATTGGGGAACAGCGCAGATGCACATATGCACACTCAGGCACACACCACAGACACAACCATACACTCATATGCATAGGCATAGGCATACATATGCTCATTTGGCAGAGATTTGCTAGAGATTGCTACAACAATTAGTAAAAGACACTCTTTCTACTACCTCAGCTCCCTTCTCTCTTTTACCCTCCTTACTCTAATATGATTACCCATCTTGATTGGCTCCCCTGGCATTGTGCTATGACCTGACCGGAACATTCTATTTACATGGCCACTGTACCAAAATGGCATTAGTAGACTGGGGACTTACTTATACTTTTGCAAACACATTACAGAATCTGCTGTGCTTATCATCTTCCGCGGAGACTCAAATCTTTGCTTGAGAGTGATTTTCTATTTTTGTCCCTTTCTGTGTGAGATAATTATCATCATTTTAAGAAAAATGTGTAATCTGATTACTGGCTGCGTTGGCAGATAGATAATATCAGCAGTTTGAGCTGGTAACTCCTCAAATATATGCACATCTTTCTTATTGACTGTCTGCAGCACCATGAGGGAGGGGAGTGTAGCCTCTTTCCTTCTCTCCCTCTCTCTCTCTCACTGTTTCTCTCCTCATCTCACTCTCTCTTTCTCTTATCACTCACCAAAAATTCCACCGAGACAAGATTCAGTTGTCTTCATTATGACACAATGCTTTAAAGTGTAATTTTCCAAGATGTGCACCTCCCTGAGACAAGGGTTTCTGCGACGTGCCGTGCCTTATTGTGTTTCCTCATAAACAACACAGCTGAAGAGCTCAAGCTCCCCCCTGCTTTTAAGAACAATTAAATCTGCGGGGGCATAAGTGGTGGCGTTTCCATTCTGAATGTTAAAGGACTGCTAAAAGAGATTTTGCTGAATGGTGTTTAATCATTTAAAACCAAAGCACAGACAACCCAACGTCACAGAACGCTAAAATGTGTCTTCATCAACGGCAGGGAAATCCAATACCAACACTCCGCTCGTGTCTCGCCATTAGTGTAATATGCACCAGCTAATTGAGTAGCACTTGTATTTTCCAGTGCAGTCACGGCATTTTACATGTCTTTTTAGCTATTTCCTCTTTATTGCTCCTTGCTAATTTGCAATTTGAGTGAAATAGCATTTAGGTAAGTCCCAGGCCCGCTGTGCCTCTATGGACTCGCCTCTCCCAGTCTTCGCCACACTCATTAGGTTTTTAAGTGCAGGGAGTGTGTGGAGAGTATTTCCTACCCTGCGGGGAGACACAAGCAAATCTCCCTGTGCCTCCGAGATAGATTAGCCATGCTGCTCGTGTCACACTCTTTGGTTTCACAGTCAAATTACATTTAGCCAACAATGCAAAATGCTAATATCCCCCAAAACCTAGGAAATGGGCTTTTGGAAAGTGGGTTCGTGGCTCATGCTCAATGCTATTGGCACGATAAACAGGAGCCGATGAGTAATCAAATTGTCGACATGGCTTCTATTCAGATGTTGCCGTTTGCTATTGTGTGGTCGAGTATTGTGCTAATATGAGGACATGTCTTCGATGTCTCAGTGAAGAGGCTGTGCATTCACATTTATAACCTAATACATGCATACACACCTACTGTAATACACGCACACTTAAAGCATTTAGCCTCGTTCAGGCATATCTTTCTCAGCAGGGTGCATTGTCATCTCTTTCCTCTGAAGTGGAGGGGGTTCTTGGTGGTACAGAGCTGGAATCCTCATATGTAGCGTTAGCTTTATCCACCATCACGCTCCAATGCACTGTCCTATCGCATGTGAGCTCGCTGACACAACCCAACGGCCATCAAATGACATCCCTCACACACATGTGAATTATACTGTTCGCTGTGCAGTCTCGTGGGACAATTTTCCAATCATCATGCCTCCATTCTATTTTTTCTCCATCCTCCCCCATCTTTTTAAATGTTCTGTTGAGTCCACTGGACCGCAACACATGGGCATCACGGGTTCACTCGGCACCAAGGCATCCCACAGGATTGTGAAGCATCTGCTCTACTTAGCATCAGCAAGCACCTTTATATAGGGCGCGCACAGCACACAGCAGCCTATACAAGCTGAGCTCCAATGTGACATTGGAAACAATTGGCGTTCAATGTCAACAATATAATAAAGAATGTTAGGTTGCTGTATTGTCCAGTATTGGCTCAAGGGTTGTCCAGTCTTTGTTTAGCATTGTTTCCCCAAGACAGATATGATTGGCACTCAGTGTCGTAATCTAATAAAAGATGCTAAGATGCCATTCAGTGACCATTCAGGGTTTAGCTTTGTCGTAAGTGCAAATGAGAGTCTGGCGTTTTTGATCGCCACAGAAATAGCGCAGTGGTGGTGATAGGAGGCAGCACCCAGGGGGTGCCTGGCAGGAGTTAAACTGCAGACAGGCCTCTTGTTAGCACGTCGCCGCGCTGCACCGCACTGCGCAGCGCTGCTAATCAACATCTGTTGCTGGGAACGTTCAATCAGTGCCACTAATGCCGCTGGTATATTTTATTAAACGCCTTTCCACCAAAATAGAAAATGAAACCCTGCGACCGGAAGAAGCAAATCTCTGCCATGCCTAATGACTGCGCCATGCCAGCCTTATCACGGTCAGATTAAACAATGACTCGGATAGGGCTAATTTAACACAAAGACACTGCTGTCAGAAAGATGGACTTTTGGAGAAGGTCCATTCCAAATCAGGGATAGAGTGATTGTTTTAGGCCAAGCCAGTGTCTTTGTCCTGATGAGGTGTTGCTTTGCTGCTTCGCATTGAATTTGCCAGGTGTGACTTAATTAGATGGATTCTTATCACACTTACACAGGTAGCGTTAAGCCTAATCAAGCAATGTGCTTCCAAAAATAAATCAGCAACGGAGACACACACACACACACACACACACACACACCAACCCCTTCCCTAGCCTATGCTTGTAACTGAGTAGGCAAAAAAATGGAGGCACTCGCTGTCAGGGTTTAGTTTGCCGCCACATGTCCCCCCGCACGCACACGTTCCCAACACTTGTCCGTGGCGAGGACATTGTTTTGACATTGAGTATCTGCACGAGGGCATGTCGTCGACAGGCCGAACACGAGAGCCAGAGTGATCTGATGTCCTTTCTTCTGCTCGCTGTTCCCTGCTCATTTTCTCATATCAGGGCCGAAAAATGTGATGCCTGAAATGTCCAAATGGTTATGCAGTTGCCCCCCCCCCCCAATGGACTCTTTTGAAGAGCAGCACAATAGACAGGGACATGAGTGCTTTGTTCTCGAGCTGCATTTGGATGGAAAAGTACACTGCAGTTATTACAGCGGGACAATGGTTATCTCAAAAACGGCATGAATTTGAGAAATCACAAAGGCTTTAAATTATCGCAGGACTTTTTAATCGTATTATGAGACTTTTCATAGTCTTTGCCTTATAGTAGCATTTGCATTTTTTTTTTTTGGCAGGGAAGGAGGACATTAATAAATTGGGTTCAGCATATCAAATTTTAGCTATTGGCTCTACTTTAAAGTACCCAGTGTTTCAGTTGCTCTTTAATTTGAATTTGTAATGATGTTTTGAATCTTCACTTAACAAGACCTCAAAAGATATTTTTGTTCACTATAAATAAACCACTCTCTTTCTTTTTTTCCTTCTCCTCTCTCTTTCCTCTTTCTTTCTCCACAGGACGTGAAGTCCACGTTCTTCCAGTTTGGAGCGTCCATACAGCAGGAAGCGCTCCTGATGCTCAACATCATGGAGGAGTATGACTGGCACGTCTTCTCCATTGTGACCAGCAAGTTCCCGGGCTACCAAGACTTCATCACCGTCCTCAAGACTACGGTGGACAACAGCTTTGTGGGCTGGGACCTGCAGCACATCATCACGCTGGACGCAGTAGACAGCGACAGCAAGTCACAGATCATGCTGAAGAAGGTCCAGTCGCCGGTCATCCTGCTTTACTGCTCCAAGGACGAGGCGGTCTACATCCTGGAGGAGGGCCGCTCACTAGGGCTCACTGGCTACGACTACAAGTGGATCGTGCCCAGCCTGACTACGGGCAACCCAGAGATCACCCCGGACGAGTTCCCCTCTGGGATGGTGTCTGTCTCCTACGACGACTGGGACTACCCCTTGGAGGCGCGCGTACGCGACGGCCTTGGAATTATTACTACGGCGGCGGTGGCCATGTTGGAAGAGTATGGGGACATTCCAGAGGCCAAAACCAGCTGCTATGGCCCCATGGAGAAGGCCAAGTTGCCAGCCAGCGCTTTGCACAAGTAAGCGGATGTTGTGTCTTTATGCGTTGCGGTAGAAGTTAAGTTACTTTATTTGTCCTGAAGGGACACATTTAACCCATCCAGGGGTAGTGTACACACATACATACTAGGAGCAGTGATCTCACCAGGAGTGCCCCCACACACACTAGGAGCACACATACACACTCGAAACAGTGGGCAGCCTTTGATCAGGTGAGCGGGAAACAGTTGGGGGTTAGGTGCCTTACTCTAGGGCCCCTCATCGATGGATGCGCAGTGCTGTTCAATCATTCCACCCACCCATATGTTTCCTACCAGCAAGTTCCCCAGCCAGAACAGTGGGCCGCCCTTGAACAGGGAAGCAGTTGGGAATTAGGTGCCTTACTCTAGGGAGTGCTACTCTTTCACACAAACATACGGGTATTTGTGGGCGTTTAAGGGCGTTTTTGGGAGGTAACCAGGTATGCCATGCTTTTGGAGGTACAAACAAACGCTGCATTGTCATTGAGATCACATAGTAAGGAGCTGGCTCAAGGGTTACAAAAGTTTTTTTCTCGTGTTTAATTGTAAAATGAAGGCACCGTTTTTATAGCCATACATGTGTATTCATTTCTGGCTCCTTGGCTATCCATTTGGTAGCAATAACAGGCTATTTAACGTCTTTGGAACACTAAACATATCAGAGGTGTCAAATATTGAGTTACTCCAGTCTAGATTTTTTGACGTTAATCACTCCTATGATGTATTGCTATTGTCTATCCAAAGTAAAATGCCTGTTTTGAAGTTAACTGATGGTTAAATATCCAAAAATCCGATTGTTTGCACCTCCAAATGGGCGGTGACATACGTCTGTGACGCGAGTTTGTGAGTTCAATCATTACACCCACCCATATTTTCCAACCAGTTAATAATGATACAGTTGTGGTTTATCATTTTAAAAGTGTATTTCTACCGATTATAACCCTTTTCAGGACTAAAACAAGCACATTTTGTCTACTTGCTCCCACCCACATTTAACTTAAATCACTTCACTCAAAAATGTTTGAGTCAGTCCACATGGTCAAGTGATGCAAGATTCAAAATTGACAAAAGACAAAGTTGTTCAAGCTGTGGCCTCAGTTGGCTCTCTGTTTTGTATGCCCAGACTAAGAGCCCGACTCCCTTCTTTTCTGTGTTTGAAACATTTAAAGAGGAGTTAGGAGAAAAAAGACTTCAAAAATGCATTTCTGTAGAAACTATCAAATAAGTTAGTTAAATAGAGAGAGAGAGAGTGAGAGGGAGAAAGGGAGGTAGAAAAAGACAGATACTACAGAGATAATACAACAGAGAGAGAGTGAGAGAGAGAGAGAGAAAGAGCAATGGAGGGAAGAAGGGAGCACGGAAAAGAACACCCTGAAGGTTTAAAGAAAGAAAAGAACATTGGACAAGCATACAATATGCAAAATTCATAGTTCATCTCTGCTGTTTTACCAGAGTGTGAGGCAGGGGAGTGGTGGGTAATTTAAGAGCTGAGAGTGCTTGGGCAGGCATGCTCTGTAATCAAACAGGGATGTTTGAGGCGCTCAGACACCCAAAAAAGTCCAGGCCCATCATTGTGGGGTGAGCTGGCGCACCTCATACTCCCTCTCCTCTTCTCTCCTCTTCTCTCCGCTCCTCTGCTCTGCTTTGAGGTCCCAGAGGGAACAGCAAAACTCCATTGCTTTTAATGAGCTCCGCTTCAACACACCGCTTCCTGAAAGAGGGGAGAGCGTTCGAGAGCCAGAGAGAGAGAGAGAGCAAGAGAGAGAGAGAGACAGAGAGAGAGAGAGAAAAGAGAGGAAGACTGAGATAAAGAGTAATTTAGGGAGAGAGAATGAGAGAGAGAGAGAGAGGGGAAGGAACAGAGAGAAAGAGGAGGAACAGCAGGGGGCTCTTAGCAAATGCATTTTGAGAACGCTCACACACACACACACACACAAAGAACTGTTTAAAGAACTGCTGATAAGAGTGTGCCTGCATTTTGTTCCATGTCCTCCAGCCGCCTTCACTCCACTGTGAGGATCTGAAAAGCCTGTCGTCGTTGTGCCAGAGCTGCCCCTGCCAGTCCCGAGTCTGGATACCCCATATGCCCGGCTGGCACGTGTCGCCTTGGCGAGGCCTGCTGTGGGGGGTGGAGTTGGGTGGAAGGCTGATGGAAAGGGATGTGTGGGGGGTGGTAGTGGGACATGGCGCCCCATATACGGGCCAGGCAGTGTTGCCCGCCCGAGGTAGTCAGCCAGGTGTCCGGCACACATTAATTCATGTGGGCTAGGCACAGATGGTCCAGTCCAGGGCCAGAGAATGAGGGTCCAGCGAAGGGAAGGCTGAGCAAGGAGGGGGTGGGTGGGTGTGCAGGATCATGGCTGGCTGTGGTCGATTAGTGTGGGATAAGGTCTTCTGGGTCGTGTCTGCAGTCAAAGGAGAGCATGTTAGGGAAATAGGATCCTCTGCAGAGAACCATGGATCTAGAGACACAGGTGGAGGGGAGAGTGGGAATAGAAGGGTGAGAACTGGATGTATCACTGTGGTTGATGTTACGCATACCAAAACAGAGCCCATAATAAATGTTATGGGAATCCATAACAGGCAATTATGCTTTTAGGAGACAATGTCTGGGTACCTTGTAAGGGGTTGAGAGACAATCTGGATGCATTATTTAAAGACTTTGTTTTGGTGCCCTTTGCAGGTTTGTACACAATGACATTATCAAAATAGGCAACAATTGGAGTAAATACTCCTTGCTTGTAAACTTCCGACTGCATTTTGTTAAAATGAAGTGTCAAAAGTCACTGTGAAATATATGGTCCCGGAGGAAAATTTTCTTTTATGACAGATTTATGACTCTCATCGCAAGTGCTCTGAACAGTGGACCTTAGCAAAATTTAGCCTTCATATATCAGTAACGAATACTGAAATTACCTGTCAACAGCAGAGAGGCACAGTGAGTCTGTCCCCATTCTTTCTAGTGGAGTTTGGGACTCGGGGGCTCCCTGTCAACAGTGCTCTACGGGGGCCATAGATTTCCCACATAAAAGACACTTTAAACACCGGCGGAGAGAGAGGCCGAGACCTGCTCACGTCCTGCCCAGGGCATGAGGGGGTGGGGGAGGGAGGAATGAGGAATGCTACCAGCCACCAGGGGAGACCGGGAGAACAATGGTCCCCAAACATGACCCCCCCCCCAAAACACACAAACATCCCCATGGACCAAATGGTAAAAATGACTCCTGTCATCTCCAGTGAAAGTGTACAGCCCTGAAGCGGGGCCAGGCAGGCGTCTGGCAAACAGCAGTATGCATGCCGCCCCAAACCAAGCCCATCAATTTCAGATGGAGGGCCCCTTTGTGCCAAAACAAGTCATAAATTGTGCACACCTGAACCAGGCCAGAAATGAAATGGAGGTACATGGCATACTGATGGCCTGATCTGACATCTGGTCTTTGATCTGTGGGCCTACCATGGACTTTCTTACTTTCAAAGCTCCTCTGTTGAAGTTAGTATTTTCTTCAACAAGCACTGCATCAAGTCTTTGATAAGCTATATACCTTAGAGGAATATAGCCTTCTATCTTGCTGAAATATATATTTTTTTATAGCTTTGTATTTTAGGGACACAACCTTCTGCCTTGACATGCCTGTCCAAGGCTGTGATCACCCAACCTCTCTCCCATGAGCCCCTCCTCATAGCTGCCCCACACCGGTGTGATCTGCCCACCCCCTGCTGTAGTGGAAGAGGTGTGTATTGTTCGCCTCTGGTCACTGGTGATTAGAGGCAGTATGGGGTGGCTAGGGGTGGTGTTGGTCGGGGCGGTGGCGGCAGGAGGCCGCTTTGCCTGCATTAGGAGACAGCAGGCTCCATGACTGTTCCCCGTTGACCGGGCCTTCCTCTCCAGTCTCCTGCCTGCGGTGAAAATGCCAGGATGCAGTGCTTGCGGTACCACCCTAATGCCACACACTAGAGAGCTCAGCTATAGAGTCCGCAGCGTGGGACTTTGGCACAGCGCCTCAACTGGAAGCGACTGGCTATGGAGGATATTCATTTTGTTTTGTTAACTGGAGTGGGTGTGACGTCAGTAGCTTGGTCCACATCAGAGTTGTTTTTTTCCTTCCTCTCTGTAAAAATTCTTTATAGGTGAATGAATTTGATTAATGGCTCCGGAAACAGGACTGCTGAAGAACTCGGCTGTCTTTTGTTACTTTATGAGACTATAAATATACTAGGAGGGAGGAAGGAAGGGGTAAAAATATTGGTGCACACACACACACACACACAGACAAATTTCATTTCACATTCAAAGGCCTCCATATAGGGGGAACTGTCATTTTGTGGATATTTTTCTTTCCTTGTTTCTCCTTTTCCCTCAGGGTGTAGTAGAAGTCACCTTAAATTGTGCAGACTCTTAGGTAGGCCACTGAGAAGCAAAACAGAACAGTGTCCTGTGCTCATGGTCCGTGGCATCTGCGTAAGCCCCCCTGGTGGCCAAGCTGGAAATGGCAGGTTGCAGGTGAGCTGCCTGCTGCTGCTGGAAATAGTGCTGCGATGAGCTCATGAAATGAACCGTTAATCTGATGACTGTTGTGACAGCGCCGCAGCCTGAATAGAGCAGGCAATCCTCAGGAGAATCAATAACCTCATCTGAGCTGAGCCTCAGTAACACACACACACACACACACACACACACACACACACACACACACACACACACACATATACACACTATCACACTCCCCCTCCATCTCTTCCTAAATATAGCAAACAACAAATACAACCAGATTTGGCAAATTATTCAAAAGCATATTGTACATCCTCTTATTAGGGATGGCTGCAATATACAATACACATATCATACAAGTCTATTCCATTCTTCTACTCTGGAATCTAACATTTTTTTTGGAGGTATATTTATTCAAGGAAGGATTGCAACAGCCATAATAAAACCATTAAGTACCTGAATAGAGACAGCAGGAAATGGTTTGTTTTTCTCGGGGTTGGAAAAAAAGGCCCTGATGCTTTTAACTGCCCCCATCCCTCTCCATGTCTGTCCAACTCCCTCCTGTCCTCTGTCCACTCGCCTCACGTCCCCCTTCATTGCCCATCCTCTCCCTCTCCATGTCTGTCCAACTCCCTCCTGTCCTCTGTCCACTCGCCTCACGTCCCCCTTCATTGCCCATCCTCTCCCTCTCCATGTCTGTCCAACTCCCTCCTGTCCTCTGTCCACTCGCCTCACGTCCCCCTTCATTGCCCATCCTCTCCCTCTCCATGTCTGTCCAACTCCCTCCTGTCCTCTGTCCACTCGCCTCACGTCCCCCTTCATTGCCCATCCTCTCCCTCTCCATGTCTGTCCAACTCCCTCCTGTCCTCTGTCCACTCGCCTCACGTCCCCCTTCATTGCCCATCCTCTCCTCAGACCCCCTCTTCTGCTGTCGCCATATTGCCACGTCTGGACGCTGTCGCTGTGGGTTTGTGTGGCCCAGTTTAGATCAGATGCTCTTAGGAGCGCGCCGATGGGATGTGCACTCATTCTGCCATCTCTGGGTCCGCACAGCCCTCGCCTGCCACTCGCACCCACACCCGCACCTCCACCCACACCCGCACCCCCACCTCCACCCACACCCGCACCCCCACCTCCATCCCCAAGCCCCAGGTAAAATCTCCAGGATGGCAGACACAGTGGCATGGGCCTCATGGCTCCCTAATGGAGCAAACAAATGGCTGCCAGACTGTCTGTCTGTCTGTCACAAGGTGCTCCGATTTCCCAGGGTGCCATTTCAGGGCTGAGCGGGCTGCACACTGCTAATCACTGTGTGTGAAACGCCGATGCATCGCATTAATGGGTTAACTGCCATAGATTAGAGTAGGCAGGGTGCGCTAATTGCTGTCGAGTAATTAATAAAATAGTCGCTCGGCTGAATCACAATGAAATTATTTAATTGTTTATTTTTGTGATTTTCCGAAGAGATAGCCTATGCATGATGGTGCATTTTGTTGGCTGGGTTGTCTCCTAGTCTCTGACCTTGCGAGTGAAAAATGTAATTACGTTGATCGAGTCCATTTAAGATGTAGTTGAGCCGCTGTGGGCGCCGTGGGTGGGAGGACCACGGCTCTCGGCCGAAGTGATCTGCCCGCTAATTATGATGGCTTTCCCCTATACGTTTCGCGGAGACCTCCTGCCACGTCTCATTAGCGTCTGCCCTCTTCATCTGAGAGTCTAATGAAAGAGCGCTTTGAAGCCGACCCTACACACACTCGCAGCCTCTCATGGCGTTACCGTCCACCACCCCTGTCTTCTCTCTACGAAAAAAAAAAACATGCTTTGCGTATATGGCTCTGCTTTTTTTTATTAGGTTTGAAACGTACAAGTCATATAGTGTACATGTTCTGTTTCACAGTCCAGAGAAAGGCTCTGCATTTATCTGCAATGGCATTTATTCATGTAAAAATAGCCACCTCATGAATCTGGTGAAGCACATGATTGATTCTGGCAGTGGACAGTGCACTGTGTGTGTGCACATTGTATGGCTAAGTTCAAATTCAACCTCAAGACTTAGAACTTACAGTACAGCTTTAAAAACATAATCTTAATCTTAATTAGTCTTCTTTTGTTTCCTGTCACATATTTGTATAGTTGTTGTTGAACATGAGGAAGTACACCCTGAACATGAAGAAGTACACCCTGTGCTTTGGAACAAAAATTTGAAATTCTGAGTGACTGAGTTTCAAAGCTGATTTGGAGATCTTATTTACTGCTGTGTAGTCCTCCTCACCCCCACACCCCCTCTGTTTTTACCTCCCAATCTTTCTGGTAATGTCTCCAAATCTCAAAACCTCCACTGAAATTATCTCAGTGAACATAAGGGACCAGGTGTGGTGCCGTTTGCTAGTGCTCTTCCCTTTAATGAAGCAAGAGCCTAATGAGGTACAGGTGAGTGGAATAGGCACTGGGATGACCTCTAATAATGAAGCACAATTAGAGAGTGGAGAGGAGAGAGTGGTGCAGATGATGGTCTGTAAGAGAGAGAGATGGATGGTAGAGGAGCTTGTGGATGGATCCCGTTGGTCCCCAGGATGTTGTGACATTGGTTGGGGGTTGGGTTGGGTCGGGTCGCTCGTGTTCTGCTGGTTCTGTAGGGGGCCGTGCTGACCCAGTCAGGTCAGAGTCTGTGGCCTGTTCTGACAGCAAGCTAGAGGCGCCCTGGTCAACCTCTGGTCAGCAGGCTCCAAAAAAAGCTGTGGTCCAACAGCACCCATAACAAACGCCCAACACGCACTGCTGTTTGACGACCCTGCCTGACTCTCTAACACGCTCTCTGTGTCCGGTTACGTGCCGTATGTCCTTAGACGACAGAAGTGTGACGAGACTTGGCTGACCCTTCTTTGGTTCCTGGCCAGGGGATGGAACAACTGAAGAATGCAAAACCACACAGAGTCGAACTTACTTTTACACTAAAATATACATGCACACACAAACAGTCACACACACAGTCACACACACACACACACACACAGTCATACACACACACAGTCATACACACACACACACACACACACACACACACACACACACACACCACTGTGCCCAGAGTGGAAGTTGTGGTTGGTCAGTAATTGGACACAGGACACTGCAGTGATCCGGTGGTATGCCAGTGAGGATCCTTGCCTTTTGCAGCAAGGGGCCTCAAAAATTGGCCAGGCCAAAACCTCAAGAAAGAGGGCGAGGTTAACTGATGCGGGTCTCCCGTCATGACTGGAAACGCATCTTGTAAGGGAGATAGTGGGGGCGTATCGATCCCGAGTTCTCCTCACGCTGCAGTTTGATGTAATTGGATCCAACAATATATCTGTGGTGACTGCTATCCGGCTCGGCCCCTTCCCTCGCTCACACCCACCCCCTGAATGGGCCCAATCAATTCAACAGGGCCAGGCCACGCAGCTATTCAGCCACCAGCCATCCTCCCAAGACAAATCGATCAGGGGCTGCTGTTCATCTTTTTTCAACTCAACAGAGTGCAGAGCGAAAGAACAAGCTAGTTTAGCTTCTAAGCTCAATGTGTCTTACAGTAGCTTAACATAGCATAGCTAATTTACCTAGTTTAGCTTTGCTTAGTTTAGCTTTCATGTATGTTAGCTTAGCTCAGCACTTACCTGACAAGGGAGTTAGAAGGTGGGGTTTGTGTTTATCAGTTTATTGCTCAGAAGGTGGAGATTGTGAAGATGCTTGTTGGAGATGGAGAAAGAGACAGAAAGAGAGAGAGAGAGAGGAAGTGTTGTGTATGTGTGTTGGCTATGTGTGCTCTGGTGCTATTTGAGATGGTGTTGAATGTGTCGAAGAGCATTTCCACTCCAAGGTCCCTTGGGGCAAATTGCAAAATCATAAACACAAACAAACATATGCGCATGCGCACACACAAACACGCACTTACACCCACACACACACACACACACACACAAACACACACACAACCTTGCATGAGAAAGAGGGAATGTGTCGTAGTGATTCTCATCCCCTCACACATGAGGTGAAATGACAGGAACATGCATGCTATGTGAGATGTCAGAAATCCTGCCACAGCAACAAAATAAATAAATAAAAAATCAGCTAGTTGTTTTTTTTATTATTTATTTATCTATTTATGCCTACACCCCCTTTTTTTGACAACTCCTGCTCCTCTCCCCCTTCTCTCGGGCCTCATTCTGAGATCTCTGGCCACTGAGCTGGACCTCTTTCTCGCAACAGGACGAGGCCATGTGTCAGGGAAGGGAGTGTTTCAATGATTCATGTAGATTTTCGCCAGATACTAAGAATACCGCAGGGAGATTTTTCATCGTGACGTCTGATTTTGGTCACTCATTAGTAGTAAGATAGCCCATTAATTCCCTTTTTGTCTCCCGCGCGCGTGCTTTGTGGAAAATGACCTTCATATATTATTGTGATCCTCTTGACGTATAGGAATTCTAGAAATTTCCAGTGTTTCTCTCTGTCTCTCTCTCTCTCTCTCCCCTCCATCATGTTCCCCCTTGGTGGATGGATATGTCATTTGTGTCGTATCAGCGTGCTATTTTTAGACGTCTCACGACCTCTTTTGTCTTTCACAGGTACATGATGAACGTGACCTGGGACGGCAGGGATTTGTCCTTCACGGAGGACGGCT
>NW_027468774.1:37629426-37660276 GCF_046254945.1 Alosa pseudoharengus
GTACACGGAGCTTTGAATAAGTGAGCAGAATACAAACTGCCAATGAACACACACACACACACACACACACACACACACACACACATTCAGACATGCTATATAGCCATGTACAACTACGCACAAACAAACACACTCGTTTGGTTATGCAGCCCACACAGGAAAACATGAAAGCACAAACAGATACATTTACACAAACACCAACACAGACACTTGCACTTGTAGAAAACATAACCGTAGAGGACCATGCAGAATCAGCAAGTCAATACCTTCTAATAATATGGCAGTGCATACACTTTGGCCTCTAAGGGGTTTAAGTTCAAGGTGGACTCTGCAAGACGCCTTGAGAGAAATTCATGTTATGGTTTTATATAAAAACAAATTAAGTTAAATTTAATTGTTTTCCTACGTTATCTCACCTGTGGACCCCGCAGATGTAAATAAGGCACAATAGCACTTATTAGAGGACCATCAGAGAGAGTCATGCGCCGCTCTCCAAGTGCTAGATAGATAGATAGATAGATAGATAGATACTTTATTGATCCCCAAGGGAAAATTCAGGACCTGTGCCTAACAAGTGCCTGCCATTCCTCCCAGGTGCAACATCAATCAAAGTTGCCAAGTAATAGTAGTCACCGTAAAGTGATCTAGAAACAAGGTGTTTACTTACCAACTGTCAGTCACATCAAGCACCATTCCAATCGTGTGTGTGTGTGTGTGTGTGTGTGTGTGTGTGTGTGTGTGTGTGTGTGTTTGTACGCACCTGTGTGTGTGTGTGTGTGTGTGTGTGTGTGTGTGTGTGTGTGTGTGTGTGTATGTGTATGTATGTATGTGTGTGTGTGTGTGTGTGTGTGTGTTGATGTGTATGTTATGCCCCTGCACCTGTACCAAATATGAGGCTGAAGAGAACGGTTAATCCCCTGTGGCTCCTAGCAGGAGCTGTGATTGCTTCCCATGAGCTTTGATAGCATCTGAACTTGGAGTTAATCAAAATCTGATCCCTCGGATCTGCCAGGGCCCCCTACACCCTCCCCACCCCTCCATGTCTCCTCCACCACCAACACCAGCACTTGTTCCAAGTTTGCCCTGAGAATTTCATTATTGACAGAGCTGCGGCTCAGAGATGTTGACCCCAGCCGTGGCCAGAGAAAGATATTTATCGGCATGGTCCTGGCCCAGCTTAGGAGAGGGCACTGACCAGCACACACACACACACACACACACACACCCACACATACACACAGACGCAGAGGGGAAATCAGATGTCCAGAGTTAATTAAAAGACACACACACACACACACACACCCACACACACACACACACACACCACACACACAGGCCAATAACTCAATAACTGTATGATGCACATAATGCAATAACATGAGCACATTTAATGAATAATTCAATGAACACACACACACACAAACACACACACAAACACATGCTTTTTATGATTACTGTTCTCATGCACAATCACATATTTTCCCAGCCTCCATCTTTCATAGTTTTTTTTTTCTTCTCACACACATATGCACACATACACACACACAAACACACACTCTCTCTCACACACACACACACACCACACACACATACACACACACACACACACACACACACACACACACACACATACACACACACACACGCACACACACACACACACATATAGGCATAGGTCCAGAACAGCTTAATGCTCTGCGGTAGGTGGAGGTGTGGAGGGGGGCCCTGAGGACTGGCTGTGAGTGGCCAATCTGTGGCTGGCAGTTGTTGTAAACGGAGGCGGTGTGAAACAGATCCTACCGGCGCCGCAGCACGGCCACTGCTAGGCACCCCGCACCACCAGAGGGAGGGATGACATCAACCACAACACCGCCAAACCCTGCCACCGGCCCACTGGGGCTACTGCTGAGAGACATGGAGGGAGAGATGGAGGGAGAGAGAAAGAGAGAGAAAGTGAGGGAGGACAAGGAGAGATAGTATGGAAAAAAATGAAGTACAGAGAGAGAGGGTAAAGGAGACAGTAACCTAGGTAACAATAGCATCCTGTGTGTGAGAGAGAGAGAAACATTGAAAAGGGTTGAGGCCAAAAAGCAGAAACACAACAGAGAGGGGAGAGGAGGGGGGAGAAGAGGAGGAAAAGAGGTAGAGAGAGAGAGAGGGAGAGAGAGAGAGCAGGCCTGGGGCTGGTAATACACCCACCGTGGAGCTCGTAGTGTGCCGGCGTGTGGTTGCTGAGGGTGGATTCTATACACCACCTCTCCATCTCGCCCCCCCCCCCCCCCCCCCCCCTTCCTCCCAGCTGTCTGTCTGCGGGCTCTGCTGCCCCGCAGGATGATTACCATGGTTGAGGTGTCTGTTGACATAACATATGAGATATGGGCAGCAGAAATGTGTGCCTGTGTGTGAGTGCGTTTGTGTGTGTGTGTGTGTGTGTGTGTGTGTGTGTCTGTGTATGTGTGTGTGTGCACGACTTTGTCTGAGAGTGAGGGAGAAAAATAATATATATATAATATATATATATATATATATACACACATATATATAATGTGTGTGTGTGTGTGTGTGTGTGTGTGTGTACGGTATGTGTATGTGTGCCTGTCTGATAGAGTGAGAGAGAAAAAACAATGTATATGGGCCAGGTAGATCAGCTAATTAGTAGAGGTGGTAGGACCGATACATGGCAGGACTTTTACTTTCTGAAGCTGGACTTATACATCTCTGCTCAGAACCTTGCCGACTGAGTTGAAAACATGAATATGAAACAGGCTATAGACATCCACTCTGTGTTCCAAAGCATCAAGTTAGCAGTGTAAGGTAAAAAAAAGGCTAAATAAGCTTACTGCCTGTTTTTCTTTATTTTTGTTGGAATATTTATCTCTTGCTACAGTCTTGTTAAAGGCCAACTCTGACCTGCGTGATAACCTTCTCACATCAGCACAGTTGAAGCAGTGAAAGTACAATGCAATACAAAGAAAAGAACAGAATAGACCCAAACGGAGGTGGAAAAATGATCCATGACAATGTCAAACGACAAAGGCCTGCTAACCTAATCAGTATCGATCGAATACAAGTCGACTGACACTCCAGAGAGTTCCTGGATACCAGCAGCAAGAATAAGGGAGAAAGAAAGAGAGAGAGAGAGAGATGCATTAGATATGAGGATTTTATAACTGGCAAGAAATTGTGCGATAAGATAAAACTGTATTAAGACAATGACACAGTGATAAAGTTATCCTACCACCGCGGGGGGAAAAAATAAGGAAAAATCAGCTCTATAGGACGTTAATCCGACATAATGCACTGATCGAGCACCGGCAAAGTGTGAAAAGCTGTCCTCGGAGAGAACGTGTGTAGAGGAGTGTGGCGAAGATTGCTGTTGTGCCAAGATGTCGTTCTGGGGCAATTACGGACGTCGGGGTGTCAGCGTGCCGTCCTCTCTCTCCACTGGGATCAAGAGACGAGGCACGAGGATGCCGCTGAGGGAAGGTGTTATTATGGGGTACGGGAGGAATGCAGGTGTTTTGCCGAGCTCGCTCATGCGTTAAGGATTGTTTCAATCATCCACCGCTACCAGAGAGAGAGAGAGGGAGAGAGGGATAGAGAGAGAGAGGGAGAGTCGTTTGGAATATAGCCGTCATGCGCTGCATGGGTGCGTCACTTAATAAGGGCTCAGCGGTTAAAACAAGACATCTGCCTCCGTTTGGGGGATTGTCTGAGGAAGAGAGTGGCTGTCGCCTTCATTTTGTTATTTGGTTATTTATCCCCTAGAATAATGGCTGCCGGCAGGTGTCCTCATAGCCAGGTGTATGTGTTTTCGTGTCGGCGCATGTAGCGGCACTTTCAAAACTCACATACACACACACACACACTGATCCTCCCAATCCCGTCAAATAGAGCTGTCACCAACCGCTGTCCATCCCACATGAAAATCTTTCTCTCACTCTCTTCTCTCTCTCTCTTGTGTCTATCTATCTATCTATCTCTCCATCTCTCTGTGGGAGTGCATGTCCCCTCTCTGAGCCCAGGCCTTTTGTCTCCTCGACCAGACTTGACTGAAGGTGAATTGCTTGTGTTGTTTTATTTAGTTGGAGGCCAGCAACGTGCCCAAAGAGGGCCCTCCGGAGAGGACTGCCCTGTCACGCTGGGCTTAGCTCAAAGAAATACAGGAGGGAGAGAGGGAGGGGAGCGAGGGACCCATCCTGATATTGCCTATAAATCTGGGTATCGCTGATGGTTTTGATGCTATTGTCCGGCGGTGTAATGGAATGTCGTCCCACTCGAACTAATCCGCCTATCTGGGCGACCTCGCTAGGGCCTGCGGTGAATTGGCCAAGTGACTTGGCTACAGAGAGCGTCAGCAGCAGCAGCAGTAGCAGCAGCCGCGAGTAAGCTCCTTTGGAGCTCCCATCATTGCCCCTTTTCCCTGTTGCCTCCTCTCTCTCACACACACACACACACACACTCACACACACACACACACACACACACACACACACACACACACACACACACATCTTTCCCTCGCCACACAGCTTTATATTGTTTAGTCAGAGTTCATTAAAACGTCGCGCCATCTTTTTAACTGAGCTGGGCCCGTCCCGTTTATGAGCGGTGGGGGGGAGGGGGGGGGGACGTTTAATACGCAGCGACGCTCAGCTTAGCTTTGGAAAATTACGCCTTCTCAGGGATGTGCCACTGCCGCCGCTGACAGGAGAGTGGGTTTTCAGGTGTCAGGCGACAAGGGAAGCAGCAGAAGAGGTCGAGGTCCCTTTCTGTAAATAGGCTCCAGTAGCATCACTGAAAGCATCACTGCATCCCATAGCAATAGCAATGGAGGGAGATGAGAGAGGGGGAGATGGGCAGCATCAGTGTGGAGGTATGGTATCGCACTCTGCTGCTACGGTGCCTTTAATTAAAGGGAAGGTTGTTGTAGATTGTGGCCATGGGTGTGTGATGAAGCTCTGGGTATGCCTGCCAGTACTGTTAGTAGACATAGACTACAGTTATGTTAGTCAGTTTTTCTCTCTTTGTTTTTTATTTTTTATTTTTATTCTTTTGCTTTATTTCTTTTGTTCATTCTTCATCATTCTCTCTATCCTTCCTTCTCTGCACTTCAAAAACATTTCTCACATACACAAACACACACACATACACACACACACACACACCACCACCGCCAGCACTCACCTCGACCCGTCCACGTTTAATCACTGCGGCTATAAATAGCCAATCAGAGAGTCAGGCTTCCCCTAGCTAACGAGTCTGTGGGACATTAAGGAACAGGTTGACTTATCTAACACTGCAATTAGAGACCTCCCATCAGTGATTACACCCTTGGCTCTTGCGTCTGATTCGCAGTCGGAGCGCAGCACTCCCTCACTCCCCTCTACGCCCCCCGCCCCCCCCCCCCCCCCTGCATCGCTCACTCTCACGCTACGCTGAACCCTGACGTCCCTCAGAGTTAGTGCGTTGAAGGGTGTTAAGTTAAATAAAACAGTGGGAGTTGTCTGTTTGCCGCACAGCCGCACAGAGTACATGTCCCCCCCCCCCTTCTCTCTATCTCAATATGTTACATTGTTTTTTCTTTTTCGGAGTCGCCATCGATCGAGCTGTTTGGGTTTGTGAATTTATGGCCGCTTTTTCTGTAATTGCCTGGTGCTGGGGTTATTTCCAGAGACAGGAAGACAGGAAGAGAGGAGACTGAGTCACCGGGAGGTGTTGTGCTCTTGCTCCTCTGTTTAGCAAGGAATTCGGGCCCCTCACGCGTCAGCTTGACATCTCCAGACCCCCTCTTTCCCCATGGTCTGGCCAAGCCATGCGCCATAGAGATCCGTTTGAAATCCGTCATATTCCCTATAGTTTGCTGATTGGCTAGCCTACTTTTTTTTTTTCAATACAAATTGTTTTTACAGTTACAAACTGTGTCATACAGCTCACAGACTGGGATTAAGCCATTCATATGTAACCAAGAGTATAATCAAATCAATGTGATTCCTTTTTCTATATGACATTGGTATAAATACATATCAGAGATTTAACGATTCATCGTAAATCTCTACAGAAATCATTTGTAGGTGCTAAGCGGCTCTGAGGTAGACTAAACAGCACTGTATCAAGTTCCATGCTCAGTGAATTTGAGCCATTCCACCCTTGAGCTGGAAAATATTGATAGACCCATTGTCTGTTACCCCCCTTGGGCAGTTGTGCTGGCAAGCTCTTGACACACAATCTTCCCTTCCCCTACAAAACACAAGAGTGGTTTAATTACCTACCGAGCTGAATTAGAGCAGGGAGTTTGTTGTTGTAATGGCCCGTGTGCAGCGCAGCAGCTTCGGTTGGGCATCACGGCTCTGGGATTGCTCGCTATACAAAAAAAAAGGTCTTTGGTCAGTTTAGACGCCATTGTACGAGAATTGGGGATGACTCGACCGAACAAATCTGACCAAAACCCTTCTGTGACCCCCTTGTCTAGAATGGCGGTGATGGTAGAGGCAACAAATGGAGAGAATAGAGAGAGAGAGAGAGAGAGAGAGATTGAAAGGAAGAGTGAGAGAACACAGTACTGATTGGAAGAGAAAGACAGGAATGCAATCCACGGGCACCAAATCTATTTGCTCCGTGACCATGGCAATGCTCAGCGAGCAAACAATTAAAATGCTAATTCGCTATCCCTGTGGTAAGGTGCTAATGATTTAGCCAGTCATCCAGAGTCTAATGAATAGCTTCTGGTGAAGGTTACGGGCCTGATACACTGCCACCATCGAGGACAAACCTCTTTGGACCAATAACAGCACACATTGTTTTATGCGCAGCACAGGGGTCAAAGGAAATTCAATAAGTGGTGTTTGAAATGAAATATGAGTCACGGTTGCCCACGGCTACAACAGATAGCTGGGGTCACTTGAGAGGAGGCCCACGTCTTGGCTCTGACACATCCTGTCTGTCTTTATTGTATTCTTCTGTCTGTGGGTGTGCATGGATGTGTCTTTGAATCTGTTTGTGTCTGTGCATGTGTGTGTGTGTGTGTGTGTGTGTGTGTGTGTGTGTGTGTGTGTGTGTGTGTGTGTGTGTGTGTGTGTGTGTGTGTGTGTGTGTGTGTGTGTGTGTGTGTGTGTGTGTGTGTGTGTGTGTGTGTGTGTGTTTGTGTGTGTGCGTGCGTGCGTGCGTGCGTGCGTGCCTGCGTGTGTCTGTGTTGCTTTTCCTCTTTTGTACATGTCATATTCACAAGCACATACATGGCGACAACTTCCACCTGCACTCTCAGTAAACAGACATAGAGAGAAAGCTCTCTCTCCCTCCATCTTTCTCTCTCTCTCTAACACACACACACACACACACTGACACAAACACACACACAAACACACAAACACATGCATAGAAACACACCTATACACAATCACGCACATATTCCCCGCCGCACACATTCACTGAGCTGTCCTTACGGCGTGGAGTGTTTCTTTTTTTGTTTCAAGTATTTATGTTTTTTTTAGAGATAAACAACAAACTTCTTTTCTATTAAGCGCTACAATACAATGATGGGGAAATTAAGCATCTTAATGTGAATTCTCCGCACCATTGCTTTGCAAAGCTTCCTTTTAATTATATTTACCTAATGAGGCTGTTTTGATGCACTGCACCTCTCCATGTTACTGCTGCAGAGCAATAGAGTGGAGCCCCCTCACCCCCCACCCCTCCCCCCTCCCCTCTCCCCTCTCCGTCCACCAAGCTGAGCCTGAGACCGAGGCTGCCTGTCCACGGATTCTGATTATATCTAGAGTGGCTAAAACGCTGCCATTTTGTTGTGTTTGTGTTGCGTGTAACCCTGGTATTTTTCTGCATCGATTGGACCCTATCTAATTTCTACCTCTGGGCCAATCTCTACACCCAATCCCCCACCCCCCTCCACCCCCCCCCAGGCTTTCTGTAAGGGGACTTGTCTGATTTACGATTCATTTCCTCATCAGAGGCACAGGCAACATATTTGTTTTGAGGCATTTTATTAGAGTGGGTATAATCACACGCTTTCAGCACTGTAACAGTAGTGTCCGTGCCTTGGTTTTTATAAGCCCATGATATATGATCATAGAGAGTTAGATTGCCCTTAAGGATAGAGGAGATAGAGTGGCGTCTTGGATGCTCTCCCTCCTCTCTCCTCTCCTCTGCCTCTCCTCCTCCTCTCCTCTCCTTTCCTCTTCTCCTCCTCCTCCTCTCCTCTTCCATCCTCTCCTCTCCTCTTCCTCCCCTCTTCCTCCTCCTCTCCTCTCCTCCTCCTCCCCTCTCCTCTCTCCTGGAGCCCCTCTCCTCTGCAGGCCTGCTGTATTGAAATTGATTTTGATACGCTGGCCAGGATTGAATCTAATTGAATGCAATTGTGCCTTAAAGAGATGAAGGGCTGGGCTGGGCTCTAGGGCTTTTGGCGGGCCACGTCAGATACTATGTGTGGTGTGTGTGAGTGTGTGTGTGTATGTGTGTGTGTGTGTGTGTGTGTGTGTGTGTGTGTGTGTGTGTGTGTGTGTGTTTATGAGTGATAGTGGGTATGTGTATGACTTTTTATGCTGATGGGATGGCGTGGTGGTTACGAGTGACTAGCATATTTTAATAGTGTGTGTGAATGTGTTCTTAGTGTGAATGTGAGTGTGCGTGTATGTGTGTTAATGTGTTCTTAGTGTGAATGTGTGTGTGTGTGTGTGTGTGTGTGTGTGTGTGTGTGTTTGTGCATGTGTGTGAATGTGTTCTTAGTGTGAATGTGTGTGTGTGTGTTAATGTGTTCTTAGTCTGGACGAGGGTCTGCTGTCAGAGAAAATGAACGTGGGAAAATGAGACTGGACAGAGTGGGAATTCTCCTGCACCCTCTGTTCTGCAGAAGAGACAGTGTGTATGTGATGTGCTTGAGAAACAGAATTTCTCTCTCTCTCTCTCTCTCTCTACTATCTGTGTGTGTGTGTGTGTGTGTCTGTCACTAGGTGTGTGACAGACAGAGCCCACACAAGCAGGCGGCGTATGTATGTGTGTGTGTGTGTGTGTGTGTGTGTGTGTGTGTGTGTGTGTGTGTGTGTGTTTGTGTGTGTGTATGTGTGTGTGTGTGTGTGTGTGTGTCCCTCACATGTGTCTCTCTGTGTGTGTAAAGTTTTGAAGGGCAGTTCAAGAAGAACTTCAAAGGCAGCGCACTTTTTTATGTAAAGTCAGCTTGAATGCTTGAATGCTCCAAAGTGTAACAGAGGGAAGGAGGAGGGAGAGAGGGGGCAAGCGAGCGAGTGCATGAGGGGTAGACAGAGAGAGAGAGAGAGAAAGAGAGAGAGAGGGAGAGAGAGAGAGAAAGAGATAAAAAAAGGGAGGGAGGAGGGGGGCAAGAGTGAACATTTGCAATTTCTGAATCCTGTTACATTAACAATTTATCACACGGAGCACTGCCGCTGTTTCCCATGTGCCACTGGCATGGTCGGCTCCGTAATATTTCTGAGGCGTGGTGACATCACCGGCCTTCAAAACAAACTGAATTATTCAGCGGCTCTTCTGCTTCGTCGGCTCGTCATCAATACGGGACCTCGTCATGCCACGATCGGGATGCGGGACAGGTACTGTATTCCGCGTCCGTCTCACTTCTAATGCGAGCACTATGGGTATTGACATGTACAAGCCAAAGGGAATTATTTCTATGCTCTACAGGCTTTCAGGGCGGCATTACGTAGAGTTGAATCCCTGATCCTGGCACAATGCGAAAGTGGAGAGATGTTCTTTTGCGAGACCTGGGCAAATAAACGAAACAATGAGGCCTTTTCATCTGCTGTGACGTACGCGAAAGTAAATCCTCTTTGATTATTCCGATGAGACTAATTAGGGTGTGCTTTCCGTAGAACTTTCAGTGGAAGCGCCCCGTAGCGCTCGCCGATAACAGCTTTTTGAAATGCATCTGGCCCTGATCTGACGAGCACCTGACGGATCCGTGCCGGCTCCAGGCCACGCCCGCTCCGGGACCGCTTGGCAAGTCCGATGATATCTGGGTTATCTTGTCCCTCCCGCTCTCTTCATCACTGGCAAACAAAGCCATGCAGTTTGATGCTCTTTTATTCACCAGTCCCCTGAGTGACAGATCACCCCAAACACAAAGACACACACACACACACACACACACACACACACACACACATACACACACACCCTTGTCATTAGCTTGAATCGACAGAGATGGACTTAATGCGTTTATCACACATCGCAAAACAAAAGCCTGGTGGACAGAAGCCGTCACCAGCTGAGGCGCCAAGGCAGGGCATGGAGCCTGCCGGTGTTATTGGGACCCGCGCCTGACCCGGGCTCGCCAACAGGCCTCGATGCTAAGTGTCAGTCCACTGCGAGGCCTGCTTGACCTGGATAAGTGGCTCCGGGTGGTTCTCTCTCTCTCTCTGTCTTCCTCTCTCTCGCTCTCTCTGTCTTCCTCTCTCTCTCTCTCTCTGTTTTTTTCTGTCTCGCTCTCTCTGTCTCTCTCTCGCTTGCGGTGGCTGTCACGTCCGTCAGTGGCACACAAAATTAGCGCAGCGGGTTTTTGGTCACTGTCATGTTCTGAGAGGCATTTGAGTGTGTGTGTGTGTGGGGGGGGGGTGTTGCTGGGGGAGAGACTCTTAGAGAGGAAGAAGAAAAAGAGAGAGGGGGATGGAAAGACAGATAGAGAGAGAGAAAGAGAGAGGGAGAGAGAGCATGGGTGGAACAGGATTATTCTCCACTGCAGTGACACAGCGATGGGATTAGCAGCATTAGCCCAGATGTTTTGTGGTGTGCGGGTTAGCGTCACTCCAGCAGCGCCACTCCACACCACACCACGTCATGCCACGTCACGGCAGCTATCGATCTCATCACCACGCCTCGGCGCGCCTGACACATGCCCTGCAGTGCAGTCGGCCCAAATCTGCCTCATATCACACCCCTCTCCCAGCACACTCACATGGATGCAGGGCGCGGGTGCACATTGCACAAGGCCTGGATGGACATTCTTAAACAGGAGCTCAATCAGTCAAGCATACAAACATTGTAAATAATAGTATATAATAATATATAAATGGGTATTGTACATATGCAAGCAAGATTATTTGGGTCAGAGAGACCTTGTGCATCCATACATGTCGAAACACACACCCATAACAAATAAAAGTCTACATCTCTGATACACTTTAAAAACGAATGTGACACAAAAAATGTGTTGTCCCTATCTGGACATAAAGATGTGTTAAAAACAATGCACATTTGTTTTAAGAGTGTATGCATGCTTATTTATTTGAGTAAATAAATGATGCTTGTCATCCTCTACCTGGGCCCCATTCTCTGGTATTTATGCACCTTTTCCTGAGTTGGTTCTAGATTTGTCCTCCACAAGCTGCTGCAGAGCATGCATATGCCACTGTGCACAGGCCAGTGATGGATATGTTGTCCTTGTTGTTGATGCGCTGTCATGCAATATGATTCTCTGCTCCCCAGTGAGCCGTGTGTGTGTGTGTGTGTGTGTGAGCTCAAGAGAGCTGTGTCACAGTCTGTTGTGCTCTGTGGTTTTGCCCCATGGGTGTATCGAGGGAAAAGGGGAGCGGGTTCTATCTATTCGGTTCACTCTTCATCTCTCTCCCTCCCTCTCTCTCCCTCTCTCTCTCCTCTTCTGCAGATGGGTAAGTGGGAGAACCGGACCCTGACCCTGAAGTTCCCCGTGTGGCCACGCTACAACGCGTTTGGCGACGCCGAGCCCGACGACAATCATCTGAGCATCGTGACCCTGGAGGAGGCCCCCTTCGTCATCGTGGAGAACGTGGAGCGACGCACGGGCACCTGCATGAGGAACTCGGTGCCCTGCCGCAAGTACATCAAAGAGTAAGTGTCCTTCTTCGTCATTCTACTCTTCTTTTCTTTTACTTTTTGACTCCTTCGTTTCTTCTCCTCTTCCTTATTCTCACTGGGTAATCATTTCTCCCTCTCTCCGTCTCCCACTTTTCTTCTTAATTGTCGCTGGCTGTTCATTCTTTCTATCCCACTTTTTCATTTCTTCTCCCTCCTTCTTTTTCTCTCTCCTCTCTCCATCCGTATCTGTGTCTCTCATTCGCTCTCGTCCCCCATGCCTCGTCTCTTGCTGCTACACCATTTTCTCCATTCGATGGTTAAAACCGCATCACTCTCTCTTGCCCTCCTCCTCCCTGGCTGTCTCATCTTCCCTCCATTTGATACCCATTTCCCCCCATTCAGGGCCTCGTCTTCACCTGAAATGCCCCACTTCATCAAACGGCAAGAGCCATAGTGGAAGAACACTGGCGTTTCTTTTTCTGGGTTCTCTCTCTATAAACACAAACTGTTATGCTTTTGTTAGTTTCCCCTGCTTTGTTACCTTTTTTGTCTCACTTTTTAAACAAAACATGCAGGTCTGAATAAAACTCATTATTTGTTATATTGCACAAAATATTGCTCATGGCCTCTTGAAGACCCCCTGAAGATGTCCCAGCTGGTCTCCCTTTCTGACCCCGCGACTGCATTCAGCACTTACATTACACGTTCCACATGATCCCAGCACAGCTTACAGGCTTTTAATAGGCTGATTAGATATGCAGCACACACACACGCACACACGCGCGCGCACACACATACACACACACACACACACACACACACACACAGTCACATTTAAACATTTTGTTTAAATGGATCTTGTGAAATGGCCTCCTCTGTCTGAGTCCCATTGGGGTGTATTTCAGTGATTAATGGTAGGGCTGAATAATGTCCACCCTCCCCTAAAGGAATGCACACAGGGCCTGAACACCACTGTGCTTTATGGAGTGCTAAATAGGGCAAAGAATATATGATCTCCGAGGATCACTGTAACAAGCTCTGTGATGACTGAGCCACAGAACTTCCTCACTGAAGAAGACACGCACGCAAACACACACACACACACACACACACACACTCACACACACATACACACGTCTCACACACACACACACACACACACACACACACACACACACACACACACACACACACACACACACACACAAACACTCACACACACACACACACACACACAGACACACACACACACACACACACACAAACACAAACACACACAAACACACAGACACACACACACACTCACACACACATTACACACAGCACACGTGTCTCATGCTTGCCACACATGTCCACTTAACAGGCCAGTGCCTTTGCACTGCCTTACCCTCCGACAGCCCGATGCCCAGTCAGGCAGCAATAGTGCCCATTTGGAGGCTGGGAGCAGCGGGCGAGAGCAGAGTGGAGCGGAGGAGAGGAGAGGAGGAAAAGAGAGGAGAAGAGAGCAGAGGAGAGGAGAGAAGAGGAGAGTGAAGGAGAGGACAGTGAAGGAGAGGAGAAGGGGCACAGGGGAAGAGCCGGTCAGGCCAGGCGGGAGGGCTACAGTGGGTAGAGGGGGCCGCTGTTCGTTCATGCATGTGGAAGCATTCGCAACAAGCACTGGAGCAAAGCGTGGAGCAGAGCGACCCAGTACAGCATAGCACAGCCCAGAGCAGGAGGCCGCTCCACAACACAGAGCAGGACACCAACACACCACACCACAACACAACACAACACACCACAACACACCACAACACAACACAACACACCACACCACACCACAACACAACACAACACAACACACCACAACACACCACACCACACCACAACACAACACAACACACCACAACACACCACACCACACCACACCACAACACAACACAACACAACACAACACAACACACCACACCACACCACACCACAACACACCACACCACCCAACACCACACCACAACACACCACACCACCCAACACCACCCAACACCACAACACACCACACCACACCATGCTCCACAGTTTCCATGGTATAAGTTGTTCCACAGCATGGCTTGGTGTTCACTGTTCACTCTCTCCACAGTCTGACTGGTGCAGTGGCTACAGAGTTTTGATATTCTGCGTGTAATGCAGGGATTTGCTGTGGGGCCCCATTTGGCTCTCTTTTTTTTCCTGCTGAATGGATAGTCAAATACTGAGTCAGCGCTCTGTGCCATTCATCCTAGCGCTGCACAAAAATGTTCGGCAGACAGACAGGATCCGAACCCCCTCATAACAAACAGCATAAGTATGGTGTCAGTCATCGTAAAAACGTACAAGCGGGCTCGCTCAACACGGTGCTGCTGCTGACGCTGCCGCTGCAGCGGATGCTGATGGAGCAGACCACATGTAAGGGAGTCGTCTTCTCATCATGTGTACGGTCTGCTTGCTGTCGCGGTGATAACAGTCCCATGATGTGTGGACAGGTCTCAAGAGCGCCTTAGTGGGCCTGGGTAGGGGTCTCTGGAGTCTGGGGAGTTTGGAAATGACAAAGGTTGCGTGCTTCTATCCTGGTACAACCTCTGTGGCTTAATGAGACTTCAAAGATGCACATCTAATCTACAGTAATTTCCTGTGTATTAGCCACATTGTGCATAAGCCACTGGACAGTGTTTTATGCAAGTTAAAAAGACAAAACCATATGAATACTATATTAACTGTCCCTGTGTATTAACCTCATAGCTAAAGAAATGTTGCAATATCAAATTATAAAATGCGGCTAATAGTTGGAAAATTACGGTAAAATACTTTTTGCCCGACTCTTAACAGTCCTCTAGCTGTCAGTTCTGTGTGGAGAAACTCTACTGTGTGTGTTTGTCAGTCTTGACTTTGTATATGGGCCACAAAACAAGGGGGCTCAGATGAGCCATACCCAATGTTGCTCAGTCATCATGCTGCTTCTGCTGCATGACAGAGATGGATGTAACTTGATCGGCTGATAAGCTGAAATATCAACAACCTGTTTGCTAGAATCACAGACTGGACCTTTAAGCATACAGCTCTCGTAAAGCTGTCAATCACCCTGGCGCTGCAGACTGAGCTTCCGTTCAGAGAAATGTCCCCTTGACCCCGTGCGTTTGACTGCTTCACATCTCCAGGCCCCTCGAGAATCTCTGATAATTACTGTAACTGACATTTTTTATTCATGCCATTTAAAAAAAGAGTTTCTGTCATATAACTCCTTGGGGAGCTCACATTTTGTTTTTGCCATTTTGTCTTTTTAATTTATTTGGTGCCAAGCGTCGCCCTTTGGAATAGTTGAGAGCAGAGAAGAGTTGCCGTGTCAAGCTGTCTGAAAATGAAAGCGTTTTCTGTCACAGTCCATTTAGTCGATATTGTACACCAAAGCTGCTTAACAGTACGGTGAATTCAAATGTTCATCTTTTGTGTTACCTGTGAGCTGAAGCGGCGATCGCGCTGTGAGCAGAGCACTGGGCTTAAACATTAGTCCTATGGGCCTGCTGGAGTGTATCCAAATTAGATGACTATGTTCTTTCTCTATTCTTCAGCCGAACGTCAAAATGCTTTTCATACGCATGTCAAAACTGATAAAAACCTTGAATTTCAAAAGTTCCACGTAAACTCAGGACACAAGCACATTTGAACATACACAAGCAGTCAATTGCATATTTGCATGGCTGCAAAAGAAATAGAGCACTAAATGCTTATACACATGGTATAAATACAGATTGCCCGTACACAGTTTCATATAGCTCATAGTGGCATGGCTACATGCCAAGACATGCACACAAGGTAAAATGTTGTGATTCATTCAACCACACACACACACACACACACACACACACACACACACACACACACACACACACACACACACACACACACACATACACACACACACACCGAACACATTATGCCCACTCCTGTCTACAAAACTGGCCACACACACACACACACACACACACACACACACACACACACACACACACACACACACAAACTCAGTCATACAAATAGTCCGACCCGTTTGTTTGGGCTAGCTGAGTGACATTGTTATTATCAGTGCAGAGCAAATTTGCTTTAGGAGCCACTGCTAATGTGTCCATCCATTACATCCGCTGCTTATTTGTCTGCCACGCAGGCCATCCCTGGCCTGGCAAGAGAGATCACAAAAATCCATAAAGCAAGCGGCGGCCGTAATGCACTTTTTGCAGGGCTTCGTTATAGCGCTCGGACAGGCGCTACACCCCACAAATGTAATAATTGCTTTACTGGTCCTTCAAAGTGCCATCTTTGGTGGATGACCACCTTAGGCTCTCATATAACAAGGGGTTATGGGAGAGGGAATTCGCCCTGTGCTGTGGATACAGCAAGCAAACACGGTTGGCACTGTGTCTTCATAATCCTTAATTGGTGGGGTGTTTCGGGCAAGTGAGAGGGGGGCCGTGACAGGACTGACCGGGCACTTATTGGCGCTCTGAGAGAGAGAGAGAGAGAGAGAGAGAGAGAGAGAATGAGGCTAGGCTCAGTAATATAGATCCCCGCTGCAAGAAACTCAGGGATGAACTGCTGCCAAGAGCTGGGGGAATTCACTGAGTGCGTCATCGTAACAGAACTGCAGGGAGAGAGAGAGAGATAGAGAGAGAATGAAAGAGTGAGTGAGAGGGAGTGTTAGAGAGAAAGAGAGGGAGAGGAAGACGAGATTGATTTTACCACAAATTTCGCTGAGGCAGTGCATCTCTCTCCCTCATTCTCTCTTGCCCCCTCTCTCCCTCTCTCTCTCTCTTTCCCACTCCCTCTCTCTCTTTTCCGTTACCTCTCTCTCTCTCTCTCCCTCTCCCCCGCTCTCTCTCTCTCATATCATGGAGACCCATGCAGGAAGGTTCGTTATACGCTCCTGTGAATCTGACAAAAGTCAATACCTTTCTTTATTTCATTTTTTTTGTACATGTATGCCTTTGCGGCATTAGCAGCTCTGCACAGCCTTCCTCCTTCTCTGGCGGTTCCGGCCTTGTCAGACAGGCCTCTCTTTGCTCTCACTGATTAATGAATGGCGGCTGCAGGGCTGTGCCAGCCATTAATCGAGCTGGGGAAATGTGATTGAGCGAGAGCTCACTCCTTACGATGACGAGACACACTTCTGTTGCCGCATATGGCCTCTGTAATTTATTCAACGGCTCTTGTGGTCCCGGAAAGAAAAAAAAGAAGAAAAAAAAACTTTCCCCTCACTTCAAAAAAAGTTAACTTCTTGTAGGAAGTGGAGAAGTCAGTCATCTATAGAGTGACAACTGGAGGATGGGAGAGAGGAAGGGGGAGAGAAAGGGCCTGTGTGGATGTTTATTTATTTATTTATTTATTTCACACAGGAGTTCATAAATGGTGTTTGTTGTGTTCTCTGTTTGTGTGTTTTTTTCCCCCTCCTTCTCGCCCATCCTTGGCACTCTTTCCTCGCTAGTTTTGATCCTCAAAAGGACACGGAGTGAGCTTGGTCGTAATTAGCTTCAATCTAAAAGTTAAATTAGGCTCCCAGGTGGCCCGGGCTCGTTTAAGTGTTGCGCGCCGTCTGAACTCGACGGCGCAGGAGACCTCGGGAGCTCACAGATGGTACGGTGATTACGCATGCAGCAAAGTGCCGTCCTCTGTCCTGTCAGCTTCCTCGTCGGAAAAAAAAGAAAGAAAGGAAGAAAGGATGGGAAGGATAGAAGGAAGGAAGGAAGAATGCTTTTCCTCAAGAAGGACAGAGGCGCCCTGCAGCAGCAACGGTGGAGGGCCACATTGTCGCATTGTAATTGTGACGGGGGGCACGCTCACCTCAGCCAAAGTATTCGACTTGCCGTTGACTTTGGGCACTTTTTTGGGCCGTCAGCTGCTAACCAGGTGGTGTATTTATAAAATAAAATATGCCGTAGTATTCTGAATATTAATTCAGATGTTTATTTAATCCTCCAGCAATGCCATTAATATTCATGCCGATCAGCTATTTCCAGAAACGCCTGCGTCACTGTGACGCTGCGCAGCTTCTCAGCCTATATCTACACAGCCATTCATTACATTTCATTGATTATATGCACTTTGTGTTTGGAGTGGAGAAGAGAGGCCTTTTTTATTTTCAAAAAAACGCTCATTGGCAGCTAAGCGGCCACACGCACCCGTGTCTCTCTCTCTCGGATCAGTGTGTGTGGTCGATGAAGCTGTCTGTGGGACTGTGTCTGGGCAGCCAGTCAATAAACAGAGCCATGGGCACTTATTGAATCAGGCCTGCTTACCTGTCTTGGGGTTTTAGCTTAAGGGAGGGAAAAAAACAGTGGCTGTCTTAATGTCAGAGGGCTTCACTGTCATGCAGTGTTCTTCACAGAGAGACAAAAAAGGGCTAGTGGCCTGTGTTAAATACGATTAAGGAATTAACAAAGGTGTTTGTGAGTGAGAGAGCGCAACTGTGACACCAAATGTGACAGAAAATGGAAGAATTGTTGACATAAGGACATTTTTGACTAGTACTTATGATGTAGGAACTCCTACCCCCTAGTACTAGTATTGACAGATGCAGTGGTAATTCCCAGCTAAGGTCTCCTCTGCTTAAATGTTATTATTTTGCTGTAAGTCGCTTTGGGTAAAAGTGACTGTCAAATGAATAAATGTAAACGTAAATGTAAATAAGGAGTGTCACTGGTTTAGTGTCCAACACAAACACACAGTGCCTGGATGCATCATTGCCATTGTTCACCAATGGCAGGTTATCTTGGAGCACGTGGCTGAACCTGTGCCTGTTCCAGTTGGCTAATAACAGAGCAGTCTTTCCTGTAAATAGAGAGTGTGGTGCCCCCTCCCTCCCCTCCTCTCACCTTGCCTCAGACGCAATTAAAGGTGGCTGGCTCAGCGCGGGCGCTTCTTCCTCTTCCTCTTTTTCTTCCTCTTTTTCTCCTTTTTATACGAGGCCTCGCAAATCTCCGCCAGGCTCTGCGAGCGCTGGACCTCAGGAGAGAGACCCACAGGGAAATACTCTCTATTCATCATAATTAAGAGATTTCTCAGAGCACCGAGCACACAATAGTGCGGTCTCCTCTCTCTCTCTCTCTCTCTCTCTCTCTCTCTCTCTCTCTCTTCATTCTCCTGCCTTAAAACAGTGTATGGTATAACAACAGAGTAAATCTCAGCTTAAGGCAGGTGTGTGTGTGTGTGTTGTTGTGTATTTGTGTGTGTGTTTACATCTGATCCTTGTATAGGCAGACAGGCAGTCATTCCAGGGGCTATGTTTAGCCTCTGCCTCTGCCTCCCCCCATTAGCATTTGTTTGTGTCATGACAGCATCACAGACACCATCTCTGTCTTTTTTGCGTGATGATGTCTCCCCTAACTGTCCCCTCTAGCCCTCCTCCTCCAGACTTGCTGGCCAATAACGGGCCAGAGCTGACTGCTATGTCCTTCTGTAATGAATGTGATCTTTGATGAGCATGATTATGAGTCCTTCACTTTGTAACACTTACAGTAATTATGTGGTACTTTGTACCCAGAATGCTCTATTTGAGTCAGTGCTTGTCATTCATTGGTGGAACCGTGATGAAGGCTGTCTGTCGAAATGTTGGTCAATAAATAGTATCGAAATAGAAAGGGATGTGTGACAAATCCTGCAGGGCTTAACGTTAACTTTTAAAAGTGGTTGAAATTGGTTGCCAGCTTGGCAACCAGGCATGAGATTTTGGTTGCCAAAGCCAACCAAATCTGGTTGCCACTTGTAACAATTTGGTAGACAAGGGCAACCGGGCAACCAGTCGACCATTAATGTTGAGCCCTGCTTCAAGTCCTAATTTGTTTAGGATATATTATCCTAGCCAGCACCTCCGTTTGGGAGTGCCTTTTCTCACTTGTATTTGTATCACTTTCTTTGTCTGGTCTGGTCGGGCGCCTCATTCGTTCTCTTTCTCCATCCACAGCAACGCGACTGAGGGAGGCGGGACGTACATCAAAAAGTGCTGCAAGGGCTTCTGCATCGACATCCTGAAGCGGATCGCCAGAAACGTCAAGTTCACCTACGACCTGTACCTGGTGACCAACGGCCGGCACGGCAAGAAGATCAACAACGTGTGGAATGGCCTGGTCGGAGAGGTGAGGGCCGGAGGGGCAAGGGGGATAATGGGGTGAGGGGTGAGGCGAGGGCTGGCGCAGGTTGGGGAGGGGCGGTGGGCGCCACTGGAAGGGGCAGCAGGGTGGCTAATGAATGGAGGGGATGCCTGCGGGGCCACTGACCGGAGAGTCGGTCAGCATTTTATTTCCCACTGCCAGCTTGCTTTAGAGACAAAACACATGCACACACGCACGCATGCACACACACACACACACACACACACACACACACACACACACACACACACACACACACACACACACACATACACACACATACACTCTCTCCCTCCACACTATAAGTAACTTTGGGAGAGATGACAAATTGCTCCTGTAACAAATAGAGATTTGGATTTTTGCCAGCTAAGGGAATTTTATGTAGTGTGTGGTGTGTGTGTGTGTGTGTGTGTGTGTGTGTGTGTGTGTGTTTCTCTCTGCGCTTCACTTTATTTGTTTTGGCTGAGAGATGTGTGTCTGGTGATTCAGACAGCTCCCAGCTGTGTAGGAGGAGAATGTGTGTGTGTGTGTGTGTCTGTGTGTGTGTGTGTGTGTGTGTGTGTGTGTTATGGTGTGTGCTCCATTGTGTAAGTGAGAGGTGTTGGAAGAGGGTGTTAGAAACAGTTTTGTTTTCGAGTGCCTGCTTCAGCTCATCCGATTGGTCCTCTCTCTCTCTTTCTCTCTCAGGTGGTGTACAAGAAGGCTGTGATGGCTGTCGGCTCATTGACGATCAATGAGGAGCGATCCGAGGTCATTGATTTCTCCGTCCCCTTCGTGGAAACAGGGATTAGCGTGATGGTATCCCGGAGCAACGGCACCGTCTCCCCGTCAGCGTTTCTGGGTAACTGTCAAAGAGCCTGTGATTTTGGGAGTTTGTGTGTGTTGGTGTGTGCGTGTGTGCGTGTGTGTGTGTGTGTGTGCGTATGTGTGTGTGTGTGTGTGTGTGTGTGTGTGTGTGTGTGTGTGTGTGTGCGTGTGTGTGTGTGTGTGTGTGCATTCTGGTGGGGATCAGTGTGGTCTTAAGTGTCCACTCTGAGCAAAGTATATAGAAAGTATTGTGCTGAATTATATTCCCCTGACCATTTGCCCGACTCTCCTTCCTCCTTTATGTGCCTCCTAGATTCTTACTCCTAACTGTACCCAAGGCCTTCTGAGAACAACACTAACAGGACAGGTGCAGCTGGATGAGGAAGGCTGGTGGGGCCTTTATGATAACACCACATGGACACGGTCACGTTTGTCAATGTTCTGCATACTGTGGCCGAGCGTTGTGCACTCTTCAGAGCTGGACCCATTCTTTAATGAACATCAGGGCAATAATGACAGAGCTTTAGCAGGGAAATCCTTCCAATGGACGTTGGCCCATGTCCCATTTCCTCCTCCCAGTAAAAGCCTTTTAATCTTTGCAGCAGGTCCATAATCACATATCGCTGGCGCAAGCAAGAGTGCAAGGATGTTCGAGTTGCTGACGCTGAGGTTTTTTTTTATTCCCTGTCTTTCTCTTGCTTATTCTCTCTCTCTCGCTCTCTCTCTCTCTCTCTTTCTCACTCACTCTCTTTCTCTCTCTTTCTCACTCACTCATTCTCTCTTGTTCTCTTGCTCTCACTTCCTCTCCTGCTTTTTTTTTCTCTCTCTCTAATTCTATCACTTACTCTGCCCCACTTCACTCTCTCGCTTGAATTCCCTCGTTCTATCTCTTTTTTTTTCGTCCCCCATTCTCTCTTTCTGTCTTCATTCATTCGTCCCCCATTCTCTCTTCTCTTTGTCTTCATTCTCTCTCCCCTCCCCTCTTCCTCTCTCTTCTTTCTCTTCTTCCTCTGGTCTCCCCTGCCCGCCCACAGAACCCTTCAGTGCATCCGTGTGGGTGATGATGTTTGTGATGTTGCTGCTGGTTACCGCCATGGCCGTCTTCCTATTCGAGTACGTCAGCCCGCTGGGATTCAACAGGAACCTGGCCCAGGGCAAAGGTAACAAGGAACCCCCCCCCCCCCCCACACACACACACACACACACAGACACACATACACACACACCTGGCACTCCACTCCTCTCAGATGCACACACACACAGACACACACTGCGCCCCTCGTCTCTGTACCACATTCCAGCACGACTCCGCCGCTAGCGCAGACGGATCACACATGCCCAGGACACAAGAAGCAGGCTTGCGGGGAGAAAACCTTAAGACTGCCTCGGTGCCCCGGAACAACAAGTCAGCTGCTGTAATGTTACTGGTGCGGAGAGGCTGAGGGACTTGTTTGCCTGTTTGCAGGATTGGGTTTGCAGGGAGCCGAACACAAAAGAAGGCAAAAGGCAATTACATGCTGCAGCACATCTGAGTAGTGGGGAGCTTTAAGAGTCCAAGAGTGTGTTAGCATCTTTATTTGATGTAGCTGTTGCTCTGGCATCCTGACTGTCAGGGGAGTTTTAGTTGTGTAACTTACCAGTGGCGCAGTATGCAGGGATATATATGTTCCTCTATGGTTTAAAATACCGCTCTCCAGTGTTCTTCATTGTGGCAAATGACTCCTGCTATTTCATTATGTGTAAGATTTTAACTAGCACTTACTTCCCAACTCACTTGATGTTTACTAGCCAGTCTCAGTGCATTAATTTCAGTACACTTGGGAGAGATCACCTCTTGACATGACAAGCATATTATTGAGCACATCAGTGCCGCTAATGGAAAGTGCAGAACATGACTGTTTCACTGGACATATTCACTATAATCACTGCATGAAAGTCATGAATACATTATTTTAGAGACTGACCTTTTACACAATGTTTTCTGTCACAAAGGCTCCCTGAGAAACGGGCTGTGGGCAGTCTGAGGCTTAATGGTGCACTGCCTGATTATAATTCTATGGACTTTTCATCGCATTCCGCCAAAACACACCTTGGGCTCTATCTTCCGTCCCGGCGCAATTGACTTTGTATACTCGCGCGTTTGTCTTTCCTATTTTGCAGTCAGCGCATATTGGAATTTTCCCTCCACAGGTACATGCCTGTAAATTAGGGAATTCGATTGCCCCCACGGGGGCGGTTCAGCGAAAAGACGGGGCGTGTTCCGGCGCAAACGTTCACTGTTGATATTTTGCAGTTTCAGAAAACAATTCCGCCACAGACCAGGAACTCCCTGGTCTAAAGTCTGTGGCGAAAATGCAGATGCTATTTTAAGGGCACATGCATGACCACAGGCCTGCATGAATGAATGCGTTGCACAATCTACAGACACCCCCGTGCACAGACGGAAACATTCAAAGCCTTGATAATATTTGTCCATTTCCCGGTTTTGTTCGTGTATTGGTGACCTAAATATTTAGTAGCCTATAAAGTACAACATCTACATGCAATATCTTTACAACAACGCCTAATTACGACCTATTAATCTGGACAACTTTATAGGCTACAGCCCTATAAAGGCTAAAGTTACTTTTAGTTTTGTTCCAATTTACCGTTGTGTAAGGTTTTAAGCACCATAATTTTGCCTACCTTGTTGTAGCCCATCTGAAATAACTCCAAGCTTTGCTATGTTCCCTCCATCCTTTCGTTATTTTCAAAAAACGTTTTATATCCATGATGGCCTTGAAGTCTTGAGTTAGTGAATTAGCTTAAATCAGCTTTTCATGTGCTGTTAACCAGCAACAGATAGTACAAGAAAGCAGCAAGTATGGTTACAATTTCTGTACAATTTCTGTAGTTGCTGCATCCATTCATTGTTATTCTCTCTCCTGCTCAAATAAATGTTGTGCGTGAATTAAGTTGATGATAATGTGTTTACAAACTCTGCTTTACAGAAAATATTGTAAATAGTCTACTGTCACGCAGTTAATGGGATACTGTGCAGAGTTGAAAGTTAGGTCAACTTAAACGAAGCCCTTGCTTGGCCGCCTGTGCTGCGCAACGCACACATAGGGCCCTATCATGACATTCTAAAGTGCATCGTCACTCGTCAAAAGTCTATTCAAATTTAGTAGGATGTCCAGTTCACATTGGGAGGGGTTTCGTTCTCAAAAGTGGAGCGCATGGCGTAACAAGGTGTTCCTAGGTCTTTTAATCAGTCATATGGGTGTGTTTGGGGCGTAACATCATTTTAAACCAATGAGAATGACATCTGTCATTCCCTTTAACGGCGCAAAGCGCGATATGTCAAATAAATGCATCGGTATTTTGGCATTCAACGGCGCATTTGAAGGAGCCTGCTTGCAAGACCGTATGGAATAGTCATTCTTAAACCATGCTTTACTAAAACCTAGCATAGCCTTCACGCATTTGCACTCGTCTATTATTTGAACTCATTGGCAAAGTGAAACTAACTTCACCAAGGAGTCAGTCAACGACAAGACAGTTATATGCAGTTACTTTCACTATTGACTGACAATGGGTTACCATAGAAAACATAGGCTGGAAAAAGCAACACTTACCCTAATGTTGCTCAAATGACTAAATAAAACAACATTTATCCTGCAGAGGAGTTGCTTATATCTCGTGACAGTGCGTCTTCAGCTGTGCTCCATACTTGTCTCTCGCCTCTCCCCTAATCACTTTTAACCGTCATTACCAATTTGCAAATGATGGTGAATAACTACTCATCATGAGATGTACAGTATTTCGTAATATCTTTATTCTAATTATTTTTACCATTGTAATCGTGCAATTTGTAATGCTTTGCATGGACGTGCGCTGGTGTGCGTTCATGAATGATAGAAGGATGGTGCGTGCACCTGCCAATATGACTGTTGACATGCGCTCTTAAAATAGCATATGAACAACTCGCCATTGACTTCTGACCAGGTTTAGGTGGTGTATGATAGCGATTTTTAGACAATGCGCCAGGTCCCTCCCTAGGTTGTTAATTGCCACACCCCTGGGCGCAATGCTTAAAAAATAAAGGTGCAAAATAACGAATTCAACTTCGCGCCGGTGAATAACGAACTTTACGCCATGCGCTGGTGACCGAAAATACAGCCCTTAGCTCCTCTCATCTATTCAATGTAGTTCCCATTTCTGTAAACCATACATAATTTCAAAGAAAAATATTACCACTCGAGGGAAATCAGTGTGGTGTCCATGTGAAAAAATAGGCATAAATCTAGCGTACACATTTTCACGAATCACTGATGTGTTGATGACATAAATTAGGAAATGTTAGAGGACTTAAGGAGACGTGATGTTGAACTGCATGCCGATGCCATTTAACCCAAATGCCCCAGCGGCAGCACGGGAGAAGAGATTAACTGACGGAAGATATGCATTGTCTATAGAGAGGTAATGTTAGATTACATTGTACATTGCAAATATATCACCATGCATTCATAACCTCGTGATTCAGTGAGAATGATACCAAAACATCGGAAAGTATGTCTTTGTGACAATTCTGTATTACATTTTGTCAAGATGAAAAATCAATAGCTAACTGTTCCCAACTGAACAGTGATTATAGCGCTGTGAACGCTCCGGGCTGCGCCTGGCAAATACGCCACCATAATAGCAATCAGCTATGGAACAAGCGTGCCTGTTGTTAAAGGGAATATGAGATGATGCTCTGATTGGTTTATTGCACGTCACGCCCAAACCACACCCATGATTAATGTAGCTACTTCAGACCACCCCATTTTAGATTTGCGTCGGGCGCAACAGTCAATATCCCGCCGGTAAAATAGCATCAGCGCCCAAGATCCGCCCACAAAGTCACTTGCGTTTTGCGCGAAGACACTTCCGTTTCAGACCATTAAAATAGGGCCCCTTGTGTTCTAGCTCAGTATGCACAATGAGCTGTACCCTGTTCCAGCCATTTAACACATTGCATTGACTGCTGAGCTCAAATATCAACAAGCTGTCGCCAGAAATCGAAGATTGTATCTTTGATGTCAAACGATGCAATATGATACAATGTTATTGTCCCTTTTGAGATTTATTATGCATCCACAAAGTTACACGAAGGTCTGTCCTTTCTGTCCTTCTGGATGAATAACACACTAGCGTAGTCTACTGGTTTAATTAAAGCGGCAGGTGGCAAGATTTTTTTTATTATATTCACTGAAACCAACACTATGCTCCGACAGAACAACATAAATCATCCCGGTTCTTCTGGTCCAATCAGAGAAGGGCTGTGTGAGATGTGACTGTCACAGTCTGGTGCAGTCTGGTGCGCACTGACGAGCACCGATGAGAGGGTGCTCGGTGGTAGTGGGGGAGGGGCATGAGAGTTGTAAACATTCAACATTTTCAAAAGTCCCCTGATCTGTCAGACTTGCCAACTGCAGCTTTAAACTGACCCAGTTTGTCCATCCAGTATGTGCTGTACACTCAAAACAAAACCTCTGACCTATACGCTATTCCAGCCAATCAACACATTTCTTTCACAAGCACAGAAGGGAGTACGTGTAATTGGATTGGTTGCTCGAGTATAAACAACATTTTCAAATCAGAATCAAACAGGGTACCTTTAATATCATTCCTGGTTATTCCTGGTCATTCAAGGAATGTAGCTTTAATGCCTCTCCTATTCAAACCTGGTTAACTGTGGTCCCTTGTCTCTGCAGATCCGCATGGGCCCTCGTTCACCATGGGCAAGGCGGTGTGGCTACTCTGGGGTCTGGTGTTCAACAACTCTGTGCCGGTGCAGAACCCTCGTGGCACCACCAGCAAGTTCATCGTGTCCGTCTGGGCCTTCTTCGCTGTCATCTTCCTGGCCAGCTACACTGCCAACCTGGCCGCCTTCATGATCCAGGAGGAATTTGTGGACCAGGTCACTGGTTTGAGTGACAGGAAGGTTTGTTATTTGTGTTTGTTTGTTTTTCATTTATGTGTTCACTGACACACACACACAGACATGGACACACACAGAGACACACATAAACACACACATATATGCACACACACACACACACACACACACACACACACACACACACACAGACATGGACACACACAGAGACACACATAAACACACACATATATGCACACACACACACACACACAGAGACACACAGAGACACACATACACACACACACACACACACACACACACACACACACACACACACACACACACACACACACACACACACACACAGACATGGACACACACAGAGACACACATAAACACACACATATATGCACACACACACACACACACACACACACACACACACACACACACACACACACACACACACACAGAGACACACATAAACACACACACACACATACACACACCTCCACCTCTCATCAGTTTGAGTGATGGGAAGATTTGTTTTTGTATGTATTTGTTTGTTTATGTTTACATGCTCACTGACAGCCCAACACACACACACACACACACACACATAAACACAGAGCTCCCTGGAGTCCAAGTGTCAGCCACTTTGATAGCATCTCATGTCAGAAGCTGTTCTCCGAAGCCGGACTTGAATGACAGCAGCAGGGACATATCCAGCTTTTCTCTAGAGTAGCCACAGCAGCACTGTTCCTGTCCTTGGGTCAGTGCAGTCGCAGGGGCGGCCATAGTTTTATCTTAAAGGTGGCATGTTTGGAGTGCAGCCGACAGAAACGGTCAAAGGGGGCACAACCCAACCTTGCACTACTCCCCAAAGCCACTACTTCCCATTGACGTGTCTTTGTGCTGATCAAGCACTGGACGGCATATCCGCCACCACAGACTTGGGCTTAATCCACAGCCCCGGCAAACCCAAACTCACAAAAGCACTTTGAGGCGGCCCCGGTAAGCCCTTTGCAGAGTAATTGCTTAAATCTTTATTGGGGTCTCTGAAGCTTAACAAAGTGATTATTTCGCAGGCACAAAATCATGGCCCTGAATCGAATTCCACAGAGGTTCGCATCCACAAATGGACAGGCACTACTTTTCTCATCAACAATTACGTCACAAGTGATTAGAGTTGTGCTTTTTTTTTTAACCAACATGGAGGATGAACACACCCAGACTCATCCCCAGTAACATGAGGGGTGAAGCCTGCATCACAACTTTGTATAAATAGAGCTATGTAAATAGTATAAGTCAATTAATACTGCTGACGGTGCTTTTTGCCATATTGTGTTATTTAGGACACTTTAAAAATTCAGTGCAGCAGTGGTCCCTGCTATGCACTTAAACTTGCCAACTTGGCTCTCCCCCAGCTGGAGGCAAAAGAAAAATACTTTTTTTTTTTTTTTGAGGGCTTCCTGCCTTCCAAGTGTGCTGCGAATCTTTGTTTCAACACATTTCTGTGCGCCACTTAACAGGCTGGTCTCTTCATTCTGTGCAGAAGGTGGTGAGATAAAGGGGGGGGGGGGGGGGTACGCCAGGCAGGCAAATGTTCAAAAGCAAACGGACCTGGCGCTGATGAAAACGCTAAAGCTGCCACGTTTCCACTGCATGGGTTCCCACGCACGCACATACACACACACACACACACACACACACACACACACACACACACAGCTCTCCCCACCCCAGTGTGGCTCTCAAACGCATCCCATCCGCCCTCTGAGGAATTCAAAGATCACTGCCGGTCCCTTTGAGAGCCACACACACACACATACACACACACACACAGCTTCCCATATGCTTTCCAGTGTTGAAACAGAGAGCAGGATTTTAATTGGGCAAACCACATTGTCATTGCTCAATAGTTTAATCTCATAGACTTCACAAAGGCCATGGGTGCATCTCTCTCTCTCTCTCCCTCTCTCTCTCTCCATGGAGACTATGGCTCATTGCCATTTTAATGCTAAAGCTAACACAGCTAGTAGAAGATGAGGGAGCATTCCGAATCATGGTCGACCGTGTTACGTAAAAGCATGTTTGGCTGGCCAGGAACGGAGGGCCAAGGAGGGGTGTGGAGGAGTCAAGTGTTTGGAGCTTGGGACTGACTCAGGGGGTGAGGGTTTTTTTTGGAGGGGGGGGGGGGGGGGGGGGGGTTGAAGGAGGGGGTGAAAGGGGGGGGGGGTGGCGGAGAAGGCGACTGTCTGTGGGGGGAGGGGATAGTTGTTGCCAAGTGTCTTGTCTTGGGCCGAACAGGGGCTGAATTCCCAGGCCCAGGCCGTTTACGTAACCCGGCACCAATTGCATAATAAACGCGGAGGGAGAGAGGCCAAGGTCAGCGTGATTAGGCAGGGGTCCGTCCTCCTCGGCCGTCTCCAGTCATGCGCAGACTGACGCCGGAGCCCCGGGCGGACGCGGCGAGCTCCTCTCCCCTCTCATGATGCACACGGCCCAGCCAGGACTCACGGCGAGCGATTGCTCACTTACTCACTCACTCACTCACACACACACACACACACAGACACAAACAGAGACACATACACACTCACAAAATGTACGCACACACTGCAGCCACCGCGGTTCTAACTCCAGCAATCAAACGAACGCAAGTTAACAAACAAACAGACAAAACAACAAAACAACAAAACAACCCCGCAAAGCAGAGTGTGCCGGGGACGGCGGATTGGCCGGTTTTAAATATGCAAAAGGCCCAGCTAATTGATAGCTGCTGCAGCTGTGATATGCACTCGTTTGTCCTTGTTGTTGTTCGCCCTGCAGCCTTGTCGGAACATCTGTGACCTGCATCCGATGTTTTTTTTGAGACAAAAAACAAAACCTTTTTTTTTTTTCTTTACAAGGGAGCTCAAAAACCGGAAGGGAGGTCGTGTTTACCTCAAACAGAGGGGATCAGAGCCACCTGCTCAAGTTTGTGTTGTCAAAAACTGCCTTTTGATTTACAAAAGATCAGGATTGTTGCTAGGGGTGTTAAGAGTCAATCCAACTACAGTGCTTCCTCTTCTTGCATGCCTGATATGACTGAACACGACCTCTGACCTCTCTCATGTCTCTCTCTCCACCTTTGTTGACCTTCGACCCCTGACCCCCTTCATCACAGTTCCAGAGCCCATACTCCTACTCACCCCCGTTCCGCTTCGGGACCGTCCCCAACGGGAGCACGGAGAGGAACATCAGGAAGAACTACCCGGACATGCACCAGTATATGGTCAAGTACCACCAGACCGGGGTGCAGGACGCACTGGTCAGCCTTAAGACTGGGTAGGATCTCATTCTTCAGGGTGCTCAGTGTTTCCCTGTCATTTCGGGACGACCAGTTTGCTTCTGCCTTAGCCTCAGGTGTAGACTAGGGTGCTCTCAAGTGTGATTTTGATGATTGTTTTTGTGAGTAGCGGTGGTGGCGGTGTTTATGTGAGTGTATTGGTTTATGTGTGAGTGTGTGTGTGTGTGTGTGTGGAAGTGTGTTGATGTGCAAAATACTCATATGGAAATGTACCTACAGTATGTCTGTGTCTGTGTGTCTCAGGTGTACCTGCACGTGCATGCGTGTGTTCTTGCTTGTTTGTAAGTATGTGTGTGTGCGTCTGTGTGTGCGCATGTATGTGTGTGTGTGTGTGTGTGTGTGTGTGTGTTTGTGTGTATGTATGTGTGTGTGTGTATGTATGTGTGTGTGTTCACGCATGTCTTTGCGTCTAGACACCCCGAATGAATGGCCACGCTAACCGGGCGTAACGGGGCTATTTTTAACGGGCCGGATCTACATAATAGGACTCTGAATGGAAATGAGGAGATGTATGTGCCCACACGTTTCTCATCGGCCTCGCTAGAGAGGGCGCGAGTGCAAGGGCCCACACACACACACGCACACACACACACACACACACACACACACACACACACACACACACACACATATACTCACACACACACACACACACACACACACACCCTCAGGGAGATGGGAAGGAGGGGAGGGGGGGCGAGTACGACTCCACCATGCCAGCGGGTCCGAGGAGGCAGAGGGGAGGGGAAACAAATCAAACACATCTCACAGCTAATGCCAGAGTGGATTTGGAGCCCTGCTCGTCACTGAGCAAAAAGTGAA
>NW_027468774.1:37660476-37692976 GCF_046254945.1 Alosa pseudoharengus
ATTTCACATAGAGTACTCACCTCCAGCACAAAGTATTCACGGCATCCTGGAGGCCTCTGTGCTGCAGCTGCTGTGACATGACTGTTCTGAATACTCTACAGAGAGAGGGGATGGTGGGACATAGAGAGAGAGAGAAAGAGGGAGACAGAGAGAAAGAGAGAGAGAGAAAGAGGGAGACAGAGAGAAAGAGAGAAAGAGAGAGAGAGAGAGAAAGAGGGAGACAGAGAGAAAGAGAGAGAAGAACGGGTGTACTTTAACAGGGCACGAAGACAGCACCAAAAACTGGAGGAGAGAGAGAGGAGAACGACATAATGCTAAAACGTCAAGACAGTAAGGAGCAAGAGTAAATGGAGGAGAGAAAGAGTGTATGTGTATGAAAGAGAAACCCACTGGAAGAGAGAGAAAAAATACAAAACAAGGAAAAGAGCAAAACAGGGAGGAAAGAGGATGAGTACCCAGGACCTGAGGGGGGGGGGGGGGGTGGATTGGAAGGGCTCCAGGCCTTCCCGAGGGAGAGGAGCTGCTACTGCTGCTGCTGGTGTTGGGGGTGTTGGGGGATGGCCGGGGTTGGGATTCTGGTTGGACCACAGGCAGCTTTGATGTGCAGAGGAGCTGCGGAGAGCAGACAGCAGACAGAGGCCTCACATCAGGAGCCACGATGGAGGCGGCAGGGCCAACTAATTGCAACAGACAATGGGACTGTGTGAGTATGTGTGTGTGAGTGTGTTTGTGTGTGTGGTGTGTGTGTGTGTGTGTGTGTGTGTGTGTGTGTGGTGTGTGTGTGTGTGTGTGTGTGTGTGTGTGTGTGTGTGTGAGAGAGAGAGAGAGAGTGTGTGTGTGTGTGTGTGTGTGTGTGTGTGTGTGTGTGTGTGTGTGTGTGTGTGTGTGTGTGTGTGTGAGAGAGAGAGAGAGAGTGTGTGTGTGTGTGTGTGTGTGTGTGTGTGTGTGTGTGTGTGTGTTTATGAGTGATAGTGGGTATGTGTGTGACTTTTTATGCTGATGGGATGGCGTGGTGGTTACGAGTGACTAGCATATTTTAATAGTGTCAAAAGCTAACAGGCTTCCTGCAGAGATTGTTGCCTTTGTGGTACACGGAGCTTTGAATAAGTGAGCAGAATACAAACTGCCAATGAACACACACACACACACACACACACACACACACACACACACACACACACATTCAGACATGCTATATAGCCATGTACAACTACGCACAAACAAACACACTCGTTTGGTTATGCAGCCCACACAGGAAAACATGAAAGCACAAACAGATACATTTACACAAACACCAACACAGACACTTGCACTTGTAGAAAACATAACCGTAGAGAGGACCATGCAGAAATCAGCAAGTCAATACCTTCTAATAATATGGCAGTGCATACACTTTTGGCCTCTAAGGGGTTAAGTTCAAGGTGGACTCTGCAAGACGCCTTGAGAGAAATTCATGTTATGGTTTTATATAAAAACAAATTAAGTTGAATTTAATTGTTTTCCTACGTTATCTCACCTGTGGACCCCGCAGATGTAAATAAGGCACAATAGCACTTATTAGAGGACCATCAGAGAGAGTCATGCGCCGCTCTCCAAGTGCTAGATAGATAGATAGATAGATAGATAGATAGATACTTTATTGATCCCCAAGGGAAAATTCAGGACCTGTGCCTAACAAGTGCCTGCCATTCCTCCCAGGTGCAACATCAATCAAAGTTGCCAAGTAATAGTAGTCACCGTAAAGTGATCTAGAAAACAAGGTGTTTACTTACCAACTGTCAGTCACATCAAGCACCATTCCAATCGTGTGTGTGTGTGTGTGTGTGTGTGTGTGTGTGTGTGTGTGTGTGTTTGTACGCACCTGTGTGTGTGTGTGTGTGTGTGTGTGTGTGTGTGTGTATGTGTATGTATGTGTGTGTGTGTGTGTGTGTGTGTGTGTGTTGATGTGTATGTTATGCCCCTGCACCTGTACCAAATATGAGGCTGAAGAGAACGGTTAATCCCCTGTGGCTCCTAGCAGGAGCTGTGATTGCTTCCCATGAGCTTTGATAGCATCTGAACTTGGAGTTAATCAAAAATCTGATCCCTCGGATCTGCCAGGGCCCCCTACACCCTCCCCCACCCCTCCATGTCTCCTCCACCACCAACACCAGCACTTGTTCCAAGTTTGCCCTGAGAATTTCATTATTGACAGAGCTGCGGCTCAGAGATGTTGACCCCAGCCGTGGCCAGAGAAAGATATTTATCGGCATGGTCCTGGCCCAGCTTAGGAGAGGGCACTGACCAGCACACCACACACACACACACACACACACCCACACATACACACAGACGCAGAGGGGAAATCCAGATGTCCAGAGTTAATTAAAAGACACACACACACACACACACACCCACACACACACACACACACACACCACACACAGGCCAATAACTCAATAACTGTATGATGCACATAATGCAATAACATGAGCACATTTAATGAATAATTCAATGAACACACACACACACACAAACACACACACAAACACATGCTTTTTATGATTACTGTTCTCATGCACAATCACATATTTTCCCAGCCTCCATCTTTCATAGTTTTTTTTTTCTTCTCACACACATATGCACACATACACACACACACACACACTCTCTCTCACACACACACACACACACACACACACATACACACACACACACACACACACACACCACACACACACACACATACACACACACACGCACACACACACACACATATAGGCATAGGTCCAGAACAGCTTAATGCTCTGCGGTAGGTGGAGGTGTGGGAGGGGGCCCTGAGGACTGGCTGTGAGTGGCCAATCTGTGGCTGGCAGTTGTTGTAAACGGAGGCGGTGTGAAACAGATCCTACCGGCGCCACAGCGCGGCCACTGCTAGGCACCCCGCACCACCAGAGGGAGGGATGACATCAACCACAACACCGCCAAACCCTGCCACCGGCCCACTGGGGCTACTGCTGAGAGACATGGAGGGAGAGATGGAGGGAGAGAGAAAGAGAGAGAAAGTGAGGGAGGACAAGGAGAGATAGTATGGAAAAAAATGAAGTACAGAGAGAGAGGGTAAAGGAGACAGTAACCTAGGTAACAATAGCATCCTGTGTGTGAGAGAGAGAGAAACATTGAAAAGGGTTGAGGCCAAAAAGCAGAAACACAACAGAGAGGGGAGAGGAGGGGGGAGAAGAGGAGGAAAAGAGGTAGAGAGAGAGAGAGGGAGAGAGAGAGAGCAGGCCTGGGGCTGGTAATACACCCACCGTGGAGCTCGTAGTGTGCCGGCGTGTGGTTGCTGAGGGTGGATTCTATACACCACCTCTCCATCTCGCCCCCCCCCCCCCCCCCCCCCCTTCCTCCCAGCTGTCTGTCTGCGGGCTCTGCTGCCCCGCAGGATGATTACCATGGTTGAGGTGTCTGTTGACATAACATATGAGATATGGGCAGCAGAAATGTGTGCCTGTGTGTGAGTGCGTTTGTGTGTGTGTGTGTGTGTGTGTGTGTCTGTGTATGTGTGTGTGTGCACGACTTTGTCTGAGAGTGAGGGAGAAAAATAATATATATATATATATATATATACACACATATATATAATGTGTGTGTGTGTGTGTGTGTGTGTGTGTGTACGGTATGTGTATGTGTGACTGTCTGATAGAGTGAGAGAGAAAAAACAATGTATATGGGCCAGGTAGATCAGCTAATTAGTAGAGGTGGTAGGACCGATACATGGCAGGACTTTTACTTTCTGAAGCTGGACTTATACATCTCTGCTCAGAACCTTGCCGACTGAGTTGAAAACATGAATATGAAACAGGCTATAGACATCCACTCTGTGTTCCAAAGCATCAAGTTAGCAGTGTAAGGTAAAAAAAAAGGCTAAATAAGCTTACTGCCTGTTTTTCTTTATTTTTGTTGGAATATTTATCTCTTGCTACAGTCTTGTTAAAGGCCAACTCTGACCTGCGTGATAACCTTCTCACATCAGCACAGTTGAAGCAGTGAAAGTACAATGCAATACAAAGAAAAGAACAGAATAGACCCAAACGGAGGTGGAAAAATGATCCATGACAATGTCAAACGACAAAGGCCTGCTAACCTAATCAGTATCGATCGAATACAAGTCGACTGACACTCCAGAGAGTTCCTGGATACCAGCAGCAAGAATAAGGGAGAAAGAAAGAGAGAGAGAGAGAGATGCATTAGATATGAGGATTTTATAACTGGCAAGAAATTGTGCGATAAGATAAAACTGTATTAAGACAATGACACAGTGATAAAGTTATCCTACCACCGCGGGGGGAAAAAATAAGGAAAAATCAGCTCTATAGGACGTTAATCCGACATAATGCACTGATCGAGCACCGGCAAAGTGTGAAAAGCTGTCCTCGGAGAGAACGTGTGTAGAGGAGTGTGGCGAAGATTGCTGTTGTGCCAAGATGTCGTTCTGGGGCAATTACGGACGTCGGGGTGTCAGCGTGCCGCCCTCTCTCTCCACTGGGATCAAGAGACGAGGCACGAGGATGCCGCTGAGGGAAGGTGTTATTATGGGGTACGGGAGGAATGCAGGTGTTTTGCCGAGCTCGCTCATGCGTTAAGGATTGTTTCAATCATCCACCGCTACCAGAGAGAGAGAGAGGGAGAGAGGGATAGAGAGAGAGAGGGAGAGTCGTTTGGAATATAGCCGTCATGCGCTGCATGGGTGCGTCACTTAATAAGGGCTCAGCGGTTAAAACAAGACATCTGCCTCCGTTTGGGGGATTGTCTGAGGAAGAGAGTGGCTGTCGCCTTCATTTTGTTATTTGGTTATTTATCCCCTAGAATAATGGCTGCCGGCAGGTGTCCTCATAGCCAGGTGTGTGTGTTTTCGTGTCGGCGCATGTAGCGGCACTTTCAAAACTCACATACACACACACACACACTGATCCTCCCAATCCCGTCAAATAGAGCTGTCACCAACCGCTGTCCATCCCACATGAAAATCTTTCTCTCACTCTCTTCTCTCTCTCTCTTGTGTCTATCTATCTATCTATCTCTCCATCTCTCTGTGGGAGTGCATGTCCCCTCTCTGAGCCCAGGCCTTTTGTCTCCTCGACCAGACTTGACTGAAGGTGAATTGCTTGTGTTGTTTTATTTAGTTGGAGGCCAGCAACGTGCCCAAAGAGGGCCCTCCGGAGAGGACTGCCCTGTCACGCTGGGCTTAGCTCAAAGAAATACAGGAGGGAGAGTGGGAGGGGAGCGAGGGACCCATCCTGATATTGCCTATAAATCTGGGTATCGCTGATGGTTTTGATGCTATTGTCCGGCGGTGTAATGGAATGTCGTCCCACTCGAACTAATCCGCCTATCTGGGCGACCTCGCTAGGGCCTGCGGTGAATTGGCCAAGTGACTTGGCTACAGAGAGCGTCAGCAGCAGCAGCAGTAGCAGCAGCCGCGAGTAAGCCTCTTTTGGAGCTCCCATCATTGCCCCTTTTCCCTGTTGCCTCCTCTCTCTCACACACACACACACACACACACACACACATCTTTCCCTCGCCACACAGCTTTATATTGTTTAGTCAGAGTTCATTAAAACGTCGCGCCATCTTTTTAACTGAGCTGGGCCCGTCCCATTTACCAGCGATGGGGGGGAGGGGGGGGGGGACGTTTAATACGCAGCGACGCTCAGCTTAGCTTTGGAATATTACGCCTTCTCAGGGATGTGCCACTGCCGCCGCTGACAGGAGAGTGGGTTTTCAGGTGTCAGGCGACAAGGGAAGCAGCAGAAGAGGTCGAGGTCCCTTTCTGTAAATAGGCTCCAGTAGCATCACTGAAAGCATCACTGCATCCCATAGCAATAGCAATGGAGGGAGATGAGAGAGGGGGAGATGGGCAGCATCAGTGTGGAGGTATGGTATCGCACTCTGCTGCTACGGTGCCTTTAATTAAAGGGAAGGTTGTTGTAGATTGTGGCCATGGGTGTGTGATGAAGCTCTGGGTATGCCTGCCAGTACTGTTAGTAGACATAGACTACAGTTATGTTAGTCAGTTTTCTCTCTTTGTTTTTTATTTTTTATTTTTATTTTTTTGCTTTATTTCTTTTGTTCATTCTTCATCATTCTCTCTATCCTTCCTTCTCTGCACTTCAAAAACATTTCTCACATACACAAACACACACACATACACACACACACACACACCACCACCGCCAGCACTCACCTCGACCCGTCCACGTTTAATCACTGCGGCTATAAATAGCCAATCAGAGAGTCAGGCTTCCCCTAGCTAACGAGTCTGTGGGACATTAAGGAACAGGTTGACTTATCTAACACTGCAATTAGAGACCTCCCATCAGTGATTACACCCTTGGCTCTTGCGTCTGATTCGCAGTCGGAGCGCAGCACTCCCTCACTCCCCTCTACGCCCCCCCCCCCCCCCCCCCCCCCTGCATCGCTCGCTCTCACGCTACGCTGAACCCTGACGTCCCTCAGAGTTAGTGCGTTGAAGGGTGTTAAGTTAAATAAAACAGTGGGAGTTGTCTGTTTGCCGCACAGCCGCACAGAGTACATGTCCCCCCCCCTTCTCTCTATCTCAATATGTTACATTGTTTTTTCTTTTTCGGAGTCGCCATCGATCGAGCTGTTTGGGTTTGTGAATTTATGGCCGCTTTTTCTGTAATTGCCTGGTGCTGGGGTTATTTCCAGAGACAGGAAGACAGGAAGAGAGGAGACTGAGTCACCGGGAGGTGTTGTGCTCTTGCTCCTCTGTTTAGCAAGGAATTCGGGCCCCTCACGCGTCAGCTTGACATCTCCAGACCCCCTCTTTCCCCATGGTCTGGCCAAGCCATGCGCCATAGAGATCCGTTTGAAATCCGTCATATTCCCTATAGTTTGCTGATTGGCTAGCCTACTTTTTTTTTTCAATACAAATTGTTTTTACAGTTACAAACTGTGTCATACAGCTCACAGACTGGGATTAAGCCATTCATATGTAACCAAGAGTATAATCAAATCAATGTGATTCCTTTTTCTATATGACATTGGTATAAATACATATCAGAGATTTAACGATTCATCGTAAATCTCTACAGAAATCATTTGTAGGTGCTAAGCGGCTCTGAGGTAGACTAAACAGCACTGTATCAAGTTCCATGCTCAGTGAATTTGAGCCATTCCACCCTTGAGCTGGAAAATATTGATAGACCCATTGTCTGTTAGCCCCCTTGGGCAGTTGTGCTGGCAAGCTCTTGACACACAATCTTCCCTTCCCCTACAAAACACAAGAGTGGTTTAATTACCTACCGAGCTGAATTAGAGCAGGGAGTTTGTTGTTTTAATGGCCCGTGTGCAGCGCAGCAGCTTCAGTTGGGCATCACGGCTCTGGGATTGCTCGCTATACAAAAAAAAAGGTCTTTGGTCAGTTTAGACGCCATTGTACGAGAATTGGGGATGACTCGACCGAACAAATCTGACCAAAACCCTTCTGTGACCCCCTTGTCTAGAATGGCGGTGATGGTAGAGGCAACAAATGGAGAGAATAGAGAGAGAGAGAGAGAGAGAGAGAGATTGAAAGGAAGAGTGAGAGAACACAGTACTGATTGGAAGAGAAAGACAGGAATGCAATCCACGGGCACCAAATCTATTTGCTCCGTGACCATGGCAATGCTCAGCGAGCAAACAATTAAAATGCTAATTCGCTATCCCTGTGGTAAGGTGCTAATGATTTAGCCAGTCATCCAGAGTCTAATGAATAGCTTCTGGTGAAGGTTACGGGCCTGATACACTGCCACCATCGAGGACAAACCTCTTTGGACCAATAACAGCACACATTGTTTTATGCGCAGCACAGGGGTCAAAGGAAATTCAATAAGTGGTGTTTGAAATGAAATATGAGTCACGGTTGCCCACGGCTACAACAGATAGCTGGGGTCACTTGAGAGGAGGCCCACGTCTTGGCTCTGACACATCCTGTCTGTCTTTATTGTATTCTTCTGTCTGTGGGTGTGCATGGATGTGTCTTTGAATCTGTTTGTGTCTGTGCATGTGTGTGTGCATGTGTGTGTGTGTGTGTGTATTGTATGTGTGTGTGTGTGTGTGTGTGTGTGTGTGCATGTGTGTGTGTGTGTGTGTTTTTGTGTGTGTGTGTGTGTGTGTGTGTGTGTGTGTGTGTGTGTGTGTGTGTGTGTGTGTGTTTCTGTGTGTCTGTGCGTGCGTGCGTGCATGAGTGCGTGCGTGCGTGCGTGCGTGTATCTGTGTGTGTTGCTTTTCCTCTTTTGTACGTCATATTCACAAGCACATACATGGCGACAACTTCCACCTGCACTCTCAGTAAACAGACATAGAGAGAAAGCTCTCTCTCCCTCCATCTTTCTCTCTCTCTCTAACACACACACACACACACTGACACAAACACACACACAAACACACAAACACACGCATAGAAACACACCTATACACAATCACGCACATATTCCCCGCCGCACACATTCACTGAGCTGTCCTTACGGCGTGGAGTGTTTCTTTTTTTGTTTCAAGTATTTATGTTTTTTTTAGAGATAAACAACAAACTTCTTTTCTATTAAGCGCTACAATACAATGATGGGGAAATTAAGCATCTTAATGTGAATTCTCCGCACCATTGCTTTGCAAAGCTTCCTTTTAATTATATTTACCTAATGAGGCTGTTTTGATGCACTGCACCTCTCCATGTTACTGCTGCAGAGCAATAGAGTGGAGCCCCCTCACCCCCCACCCCTCCCCCCTCCCCTCTCCCCTCTCCGTCCACCAAGCTGAGCCTGAGACCGAGGCTGCCTGTCCACGGATTCTGATTATATCTAGAGTGGCTAAAACGCTGCCATTTTGTTGTGTTTGTGTTGCGTGTAACCCTGGTATTTTTCTGCATCGATTGGACCCTATCTAATTTCTACCTCTGGGCCAATCTCTACACCCAATCCCCCACCCCCCTCCACCCCCCCCAGGCTTTCTGTAAGGGGACTTGTCTGATTTACGATTCATTTCCTCATCAGAGGCACAGGCAACATATTTGTTTTGAGGCATTTTATTAGAGTGGGTATAATCACACGCTTTCAGCACTGTAACAGTAGTGTCCGTGCCTTGGTTTTTATAAGCCCATGATATATGATCATAGAGAGTTAGATTGCCCTTAAGGATAGAGGAGATAGAGTGGCGTCTTGGATGCTCTCCCTCCTCTCTCCTCTCCTCTGCCTCTCCTCCTCTCCTCTCCTTTCCTCTTCTCCTCCTCCTCCTCTCCTCTTCCATCCTCTCCTCTCCTCTTCCTCCCCTCTTCCTCCTCCTCTCCTCTCCTCCTCCTCTCCTCTCCTCCTCCTCCCCTCTCCTCTCTCCTGGAGCCCCTCTCCTCTGCAGGCCTGCTGTATTGAAATTGATTTTGATACGCTGGCCGGGATTGAATCTAATTGAATGCAATTGTGCCTTAAAGAGATGAAGGGCTGGGCTGGGCTCTAGGGCTTTTGGCGGGCCACGTCAGATACTATGTGGTGTGTGTGAGTGTGTGTGTGTATGTGTGTGTGTGTATGTGTGTGTGTGTGTGTGTGTGTGTGTGTGTGTTTATGAGTGATAGTGGGTATGTGTGTGACTTTTTATGCTGATGGGATGGCGTGGTGGTTACGAGTGACTAGCATATTTTAATAGTGTGTGTGAATGTGTTCTTAGTGTGAATGTGAGTGTGCGTGTATGTGTGTTAATGTGTTCTTAGTGTGAATGTGTGTGTGTGTGTGTGTGTGTGTGTGTGTGTGTGTGTGTGTGTGTGTGTGTGTGTGTGTGTGTGTTTGTGCGTGTGTGTGAATGTGTTCTTAGTGTGAATGTGTGTGTGTGTGTTAATGTGTTCTTAGTCTGGACGAGGGTCTGCTGTCAGAGAAAATGAACGTGGGAAAATGAGACTGGACAGAGTGGGAATTCTCCTGCACCCTCTGTTCTGCAGAAGAGACAGTGTGTATGTGATGTGCTTGAGAAACAGAATCTCTCTCTCTCTCTCTCTCTATCTACTATCTGTGTGTGTGTGTGTGTGTGTGTGTGTCTGTCACTAGGTGTGTGACAGACAGAGCCCACACAAGCAGGCGGCGTATGTGTGTGTGTGTGTGTGTGTGTGTGTGTGTGTGTGTGTGTGTGTGTGTGTGTGTGTGTTTGTGTTTGTGTGTGTGTGTGTGTGTGTGTGTGTGTGTGTGTGTGTGTGTGTGTGTGTGTGTGTGTGTGTGTGTGTGTGTCCCTCACATGTGTCTCTCTGTGTGTGTAAAGTTTTGAAGGGCAGTTCAAGAAGAACTTCAAAGGCAGCGCACTTTTTTATGTAAAGTCAGCTTGAATGCTTGAATGCTCCAAAGTGTAACAGAGGGAAGGAGGAGGGAGAGAGGGGGCAAGCGAGCGAGTGCATGAGGGGTAGACAGAGAGAGAGAGAGAGAAAGAGAGAGAGAGGGAGAGAGAGAGAGAAAGAGATAAAAAAAAGGGAGGGAGGAGGGGGGCAAGAGTGAACATTTGCAATTTCTGAATCCTGTTACATTAACAATTTATCACTCGGAGCACTGCCGCTGTTTCCCATGTGCCACTGGCATGGTCGGCTCCGTAATATTTCTGAGGCGTGGTGACATCACCGGCCTTCAAAACAAACTGAATTATTCAGCGGCTCTTCTGCTTCGTCGGCTCGTCATCAATACGGGACCTCGTCATGCCACGATCGGGATGCGGGACAGGTACTGTATTCCGCGTCCGTCTCACTTCTAATGCGAGCACTATGGGTATTGACATGTACAAGCCAAAGGGAATTATTTCTATGCTCTACAGGCTTTCAGGGCGGCATTACGTAGAGTTGAATCCCTGATCCTGGCACAATGCGAAAGTGGAGAGATGTTCTTTTGCGAGACCTGGGCAAATAAACGAAACAATGAGGCCTTTTCATCTGCTGTGACGTACGCGAAAGTAAATCCTCTTTGATTATTCCGATGAGACTAATTAGGGTGTGCTTTCCGTAGAACTTTCAGTGGAAGCGCCCCGTAGCGTTCGCCGATAACAGCTTTTTGAAATGCATCTGGCCCTGATCTGACGAGCACCTGATGGATCCGTGCCGGCTCCAGGCCACGCCCGCTCCGGGACCGCTTGGCAAGTCCGATGATATCTGGGTTATCTTGTCCCTCCCGCTCTCTTCATCACTGGCAAACAAAGCCATGCAGTTTGATGCTCTTTTATTCACCAGTCCCCTGAGTGACAGATCACCCCAAACACAAAGACACACACACACACACACACACACACACACACACACACATACACACACACCCTTGTCATTAGCTTGAATCGACAGAGATGGACTTAATGCGTTTATCACACATCGCAAAACAAAAGCCTGGTGGACAGAAGCCGTCACCAGCTGAGGCGCCAAGGCAGGGCATGGAGCCTGGCGGTGTTATTGGGACCCGCGCCTGACCCGGGCTCGCCAACAGGCCTCGATGCTAAGTGTCAGTCCACTGCGAGGCCTGCTTGACCTGGATAAGTGGCTCCGGGTGGTTCTCTCTCTCTCTCTGTCTTCCTCTCTCTCGCTCTCTCTGTCTTCCTCTCTCTCTCTCTCTCTGTTTTTTTCTGTCTCGCTCTCTCTGTCTCTCTCTCGCTTGCGGTGGCTGTCACGTCCGTCAGTGGCACACAAAATTAGCGCAGCGGGTTTTTGGTCACTGTCATGTTCTGAGAGGCATTTGAGTGTGTGTGTGTGTGTGGGGGGGGGGGTGTTGCTGGGGGAGAGACTCTTAGAGAGGAAGAAGAAAAAGAGAGAGGGGGATGGAAAGACAGATAGATAGAGAGAAAGAGAGAGGGAGAGAGAGCATGGGTGGAACAGGATTATTCTCCACTGCAGTGACACAGCGATGGGATTAGCAGCATTAGCCCAGATGTTTTGTGGTGTGCGGGTTAGCGTCACTCCAGCAGCGCCACTCCACACCACACCACGTCATGCCACGTCACGGCAGCTATCGATCTCATCACCACGCCTCGGCGCGCCTGACACATGCCCTGCAGTGCAGTCGGCCCAAATCTGCCTCATATCACACCCCTCTCCCAGCACACTCACATGGATGCAGGGCGCGGGTGCACATTGCACAAGGCCTGGATGGACATTCTTAAACAGGAGCTCAATCAGTCAAGCATACAAACATTGTAAATAATAGTATATAATAATATATAAATGGGTATTGTACATATGCAAGCAAGATTATTTGGGTCAGAGAGACCTTGTGCATCCATACATGTCGAAACACACACCCATAACAAATAAAAGTCTACATCTCTGATACACTTTAAAAACGAATGTGACACAAAAAATGTGTTGTCCCTATCTGGACATAAAGATGTGTTAAAAACAATGCACATTTGTAAGAGTGTATGCATGCTTATTTATTTGAGTAAATAAATGATGCTTGTCATCCTCTACCTGGGCCCCATTCTCTGGTATTTATGCACCTTTTCCTGAGTTGGTTCTAGATTTGTCCTCCACAAGCTGCTGCAGAGCATGCATATGCCACTGTGCACAGGCCAGTGATGGATATGTTGTCCTTGTTGTTGATGCGCTGTCATGCAATATGATTCTCTGCTCCCCAGTGAGCCGTGTGTGTGTGTGTGTGTGTGTGAGCTCAAGAGAGCTGTGTCACAGTCTGTTGTGCTCTGTGGTTTTGCCCCATGGGTGTATCGAGGGAAAAGGGGAGCGGGTTCTATCTATTCGGTTCACTCTTCATCTCTCTCCCTCCCTCTCTCTCCCTCTCTCTCTCCTCTTCTGCAGATGGGTAAGTGGGAGAACCGGACCCTGACCCTGAAGTTCCCCGTGTGGCCACGCTACAACGCGTTTGGCGACGCCGAGCCCGACGACAATCATCTGAGCATCGTGACCCTGGAGGAGGCCCCCTTCGTCATCGTGGAGAACGTGGAGCGACGCACGGGCACCTGCATGAGAAACTCGGTGCCCTGCCGCAAGTACATCAAAGAGTAAGTGTCCTTCTTCGTCATTCTACTCTTCTTTTCTTTTACTTTTTGACTCCTTCGTTTCTTCTCCTCTTCCTTATTCTCACTGGGTAATCATTTCTCCCTCTCTCCGTCTCCCACTTTTCTTCTTAATTGTCGCTGGCTGTTCATTCTTTCTATCCCACTTTTTCATTTCTTCTCCCTCCTTCTTTTTCTCTCTCCTCTCTCCATCCGTATCTGTGTCTCTCATTCGCTCTCGTCCCCCATGCCTCGTCTCTTGCTGCTACACCATTTTCTCCATTCGATGGTTAAAACCGCATCACTCTCTCTTGCCCTCCTCCTCCCTGGCTGTCTCATCTTCCCTCCATTTGATACCCATTTCCCCCCATTCAGGGCCTCGTCTTCACCTGAAATGCCCCACTTCATCAAACGGCAAGAGCCATAGTGGAAGAACACTGGCGTTTCTTTTTCTGGGTTCTCTCTCTATAAACACAAACTGTTATGCTTTTGTTAGTTTCCCCTGCTTTGTTACCTTTTTTGTCTCACTTTTTAAACAAAACATGCAGGTCTGAATAAAACTCATTATTTGTTATATTGCACAAAATATTGCTCATGGCCTCTTGAAGACCCCCTGAAGATGTCCCAGCTGGTCTCCCTTTCTGACCCCGCGACTGCATTCAGCACTTACATTACACGTTCCACATGATCCCAGCACAGCTTACAGGCTTTTAATAGGCTGATTAGATATGCAGCACACACACACGCACACACGCGCGCGCACACACATACACACACACACACACACACACACACACACACACACACAGTCACATTTAAACATTTTGTTTAAATGGATCTTGTGAAATGGCCTCCTCTGTCTGAGTCCCATTGGGGTGTATTTCAGTGATTAATGGTAGGGCTGAATAATGTCCACCCTCCCCTAAAGGAATGCACACAGGGCCTGAACACCACTGTGCTTTATGGAGTGCTAAATAGGGCAAAGAATATATGATCTCCGAGGATCACTGTAACAAGCTCTGTGATGACTGAGCCACAGAACTTCCTCACTGAAGAAGACACGCACGCAAACACACACACACACACACACACACACTCACACACACATACACACGTCTCACACACACACACACACACACACACACACACACACACACACACACACACACACACACACACACACACACAAACACTCACACACACACACACACACACACAGACACACACACACACACACACACACAAACACAAACACACACAAACACACAGACACACACACACACTCACACACACATTACACACAGCGCACGTGTCTCATGCTTGCCACACATGTCCACTTAACAGGCCAGTGCCTTTGCACTGCCTTACCCTCCGACAGCCCGATGCCCAGTCAGGCAGCAATAGTGCCCATTTGGAGGCTGGGAGCAGCGGGCGAGAGCAGAGTGGAGCGGAGGAGAGGAGAGGAGGAAAAGAGAGGAGAAGAGAGCAGAGGAGAGGAGAGAAGAGGAGAGTGAAGGAGAGGACAGTGAAGGAGAGGAGAAGGGGCACAGGGGAAGAGCCGGTCAGGCCAGGCGGGAGGGCTACAGTGGGTAGAGGGGGCCGCTGTTCGTTCATGCATGTGGAAGCATTCGCAACAAGCACTGGAGCAAAGCGTGGAGCAGAGCGACCCAGTACAGCATAGCACAGCCCAGAGCAGGAGGCCGCTCCACAACACAGAGCAGGACACCAACACACCACACCACAACACAACACAACACACCACAACACACCACAACACAACACAACACACCACACCACACCACACCACAACACAACACAACACAACACACCACACCACACCACACCACACCACAACACAACACAACACACCACACCACACCACAACACACCACACCACACCACACCACAACACAACACAACACAACACAACACACCACACCACACCACACCACAACACACCACACCACCCAACACCACACCACAACACACCACACCACCCAACACCACCCAACACCACAACACACCACACCACACCATGCTCCACAGTTTCCATGGTATAAGTTGTTCCACAGCATGGCTTGGTGTTCACTGTTCACTCTCTCCACAGTCTGACTGGTGCAGTGGCTACAGAGTTTTGATATTCTGCGTGTAATGCAGGGATTTGCTGTGGGGCCCCATTTGGCTCTCTTTTTTTTCCTGCTGAATGGATAGTCAAATACTGAGTCAGCGCTCTGTGCCATTCATCCTAGCGCTGCACAAAAATGTTCGGCAGACAGACAGGATCCGAACCCCCTCATAACAAACAGCATAAGTATGGTGTCAGTCATCGTAAAAACGTACAAGCGGGCTCGCTCAACACGGTGCTGCTGCTGACGCTGCCGCTGCAGCGGATGCTGATGGAGCAGACCACATGTAAGGGAGTCGTCTTCTCATCATGTGTACGGTCTGCTTGCTGTCGCGGTGATAACAGTCCCATGATGTGTGGACAGGTCTCAAGAGCGCCTTAGTGGGCCTGGGTAGGGGTCTCTGGAGTCTGGGGAGTTTGGAAATGACAAAGGTTGCGTGCTTCTATCCTGGTACAACCTCTGTGGCTTAATGAGACTTCAAAGATGCACATCTAATCTACAGTAATTTCCTGTGTATTAGCCACATTGTGCATAAGCCACTGGACAGTGTTTTATGCAAGTTAAAAAGACAAAACCATATGAATACTATATTAACTGTCCCTGTGTATTAACCTCATAGCTAAAGAAATGTTGCAATATCAAATTATAAAATGCGGCTAATAGTTGGAAAATTATGGTAATATACTTTTTGCCCGACTCTTAACAGTCCTCTAGCTGTCAGTTCTGTGTGGAGAAACTCTACTGTGTGTGTTTGTCAGTCTTGACTTTGTATATGGGCCACAAAACAAGGGGGCTCAGATGAGCCATACCCAATGTTGCTCAGTCATCATGCTGCTTCTGCTGCATGACAGAGATGGATGTAACTTGATCGGCTGATAAGCTGAAATATCAACAACCTGTTTGCTAGAATCACAGACTGGACCTTTAAGCATACAGCTCTCGTAAAGCTGTCAATCACCCTGGCGCTGCAGACTGAGCTTCCGTTCAGAGAAATGTCCCCTTGACCCCGTGCGTTTGACTGCTTCACATCTCCAGGCCCCTCGAGAATCTCTGATAATTACTGTAACTGACATTTTTTATTCATGCCATTTAAAAAAAGAGTTTCTGTCATATAACTCCTTGGGGAGCTCACATTTTGTTTTTGCCATTTTGTCTTTTTAATTTATTTGGTGCCAAGCGTCGCCCTTTGGAATAGTTGAGAGCAGAGAAGAGTTGCCGTGTCAAGCTGTCTGAAAATGAAAGCGTTTTCTGTCACAGTCCATTTAGTCCATATTGTACACCAAAGCTGCTTAACAGTACGGTGAATTCAAATGTTCATCTTTTGTGTTACCTGTGAGCTGAAGCGGCGATCGCGCTGTGAGCAGAGCACTGGGCTTAAACATTAGTCCTATGGGCCTGCTGGAGTGTATCCAAATTAGATGACTATGTTCTTTCTCTATTCTTCAGCCGAACGTCAAAATGCTTTTCATACGCATGTCAAAACTGATAAAAACCTTGAATTTCAAAAGTTCCACGTAAACTCAGGACACAAGCACATTTGAACATACACAAGCAGTCAATTGCATATTTGCATGGCTGCAAAAGAAATAGAGCACTAAATGCTTATACACATGGTATAAATACAGATTGCCCGTACACAGTTTCATATAGCTCATAGTGGCATGGCTACATGCCAAGACATGCACACAAGGTAAAATGTTGTGATTCATTCAACCACACACACACACACACACACACACACACACACACACACACACACACACACACACACACCGAACACATAATGCCCACTCCTGTCTACAAAACTGGCCACACACACACACACACACACACACACACACACACACACACACACACACACACACACAAACTCAGTCATACAAATAGTCCGACCCGTTTGTTTGGGCTAGCTGAGTGACATTGTTATTATCAGTGCAGAGCAAATTTGCTTTAGGAGCCACTGCTAATGTGTCCATCCATTACATCCGCTGCTTATTTGTCTGCCACGCAGGCCATCCCTGGCCTGGCAAGAGAGATCACAAAAATCCATAAAGCAAGCGGCGGCCGTAATGCACTTTTTGCAGGGCTTCGTTATAGCGCTCGGACAGGCGCTACACCCCACAAATGTAATAATTGCTTTACTGGTCCTTCAAAGTGCCATCTTTGGTGGATGACCACCTTAGGCTCTCATATAACAAGGGGTTATGGGAGAGGGAATTCGCCCTGTGCTGTGGATACAGCAAGCAAACACGGTTGGCACTGTGTCTTCATAATCCTTAATTGGTGGGGTGTTTCGGGCAAGTGAGAGGGGGGCCGTGACAGGACTGACCGGGCACTTATTGGCGCTCTGAGAGAGAGAGAGAGAGAGAGAGAGAGAGAATGAGGCTAGGCTCAGTAATATAGATCCCCGCTGCAAGAAACTCAGGGATGAACTGCTGCCAAGAGCTGGGGGAATTCACTGAGTGCGTCATCGTAACAGAACTGCAGGGAGAGAGAGAGAGATAGAGAGAGAATGAAAGAGTGAGTGAGAGGGAGTGTTAGAGAGAAAGAGAGGGAGAGGAAGACGAGATTGATTTTACCACAAATTTCGCTGAGGCAGTGCATCTCTCTCCCTCATTCTCTCTTGCCCCCTCTCTCCCTCTCTCTCTCTCTTTCCCACTCCCTCTCTCTCTTTTCCGTTACCTCTCTCTCTCTCTCTCCCTCTCCCCCGCTCTCTCTCTCTCATATCATGGAGACCCATGCAGGAAGGTTCGTTATACGCTCCTGTGAATCTGACAAAAGTCAATACCTTTCTTTATTTCATTTTTTTTGTACATGTATGCCTTTGCGGCATTAGCAGCTCTGCACAGCCTTCCTCCTTCTCTGGCGGTTCCGGCCTTGTCAGACAGGCCTCTCTTTGCTCTCACTGATTAATGAATGGCGGCTGCAGGGCTGTGCCAGCCATTAATCGAGCTGGGGAAATGTGATTGAGCGAGAGCTCACTCCTTACGATGACGAGACACACTTCTGTTGCCGCATATGGCCTCTGTAATTTATTCAACGGCTCTTGTGGTCCCGGAAAGAAAAAAAAGAAGAAAAAAAAACTTTCCCCTCACTTCAAAAAAAGTTAACTTCTTGTAGGAAGTGGAGAAGTCAGTCATCTATAGAGTGACAACTGGAGGATGGGAGAGAGGAAGGGGGAGAGAAAGGGCCTGTGTGGATGTTTATTTATTTATTTATTTATTTCACACAGGAGTTCATAAATGGTGTTTGTTGTGTTCTCAATTTGTGTGTTTTTTTCCCCCTCCTTCTCGCCCATCCTTGGCACTCTTTCCTCGCTAGTTTTGATCCTCAAAAGGACACGGAGTGAGCTTGGTCGTAATTAGCTTCAATCTAAAAGTTAAATTAGGCTCCCAGGTGGCCCGGGCTCGTTTAAGTGTTGCGCGCCGTCTGAACTCGACGGCGCAGGAGACCTCGGGAGCTCACAGATGGTACGGTGATTACGCATGCAGCAAAGTGCCGTCCTCTGTCCTGTCAGCTTCCTCGTCGGAAAAAAAAGAAAGAAAGGAAGAAAGGATGGGAAGGATAGAAGGAAGGAAGGAAGAATGCTTTTCCTCAAGAAGGACAGAGGCGCCCTGCAGCAGCAGCGGTGGAGGGCCACATTGTCGCATTGTAATTGTGACGGGGGGCACGCTCACCTCAGCCAAAGTATTCGACTTGCCGTTGACTTTGGGCACTTTTTTGGGCCGTCAGCTGCTAACCAGGTGGTGTATTTATAAAATAAAATATGCCGTAGTATTCTGAATATTAATTCAGATGTTTATTTAATCCTCCAGCAATGCCATTAATATTCATGCCGATCAGCTATTTCCAGAAACGCCTGCGTCACTGTGACGCTGCGCAGCTTCTCAGCCTATATCTACACAGCCATTCATTACATTTCATTGATTATATGCACTTTGTGTTTGGAGTGGAGAAGAGAGGCCTTTTTTATTTTCAAAAAAACGCTCATTGGCAGCTAAGCGGCCACACGCACCCGTGTCTCTCTCTCTCGGATCAGTGTGTGTGGTCGATGAAGCTGTCTGTGGGACTGTGTCTGGGCAGCCAGTCAATAAACAGAGCCATGGGCACTTATTGAATCAGGCCTGCTTACCTGTCTTGGGGTTTTAGCTTAAGGGAGGGAAAAAAACAGTGGCTGTCTTAATGTCAGAGGGCTTCACTGTCATGCAGTGTTCTTCACAGAGAGACAAAAAAGGGCTAGTGGCCTGTGTTAAATACGATTAAGGAATTAACAAAGGTGTTTGTGAGTGAGAGAGCGCAACTGTGACACCAAATGTGACAGAAAATGGAAGAATTGTTGACATAAGGACATTTTTGACTAGTACTTATGATGTAGGAACTCCTACCCCCTAGTACTAGTATTGACAGATGCAGTGGTAATTCCCAGCTAAGGTCTCCTCTGCTTAAATGTTATTATTTTGCTGTAAGTCGCTTTGGGTAAAAGTGACTGTCAAATGAATAAATGTAAACGTAAATGTAAATAAGGAGTGTCACTGGTTTAGTGTCCAACACAAACACACAGTGCCTGGATGCATCATTGCCATTGTTCACCAATGGCAGGTTATCTTGGAGCACGTGGCTGAACCTGTGCCTGTTCCAGTTGGCTAATAACAGAGCAGTCTTTCCTGTAAATAGAGAGTGTGGTGCCCCCTCCCTCCCCTCCTCTCACCTTGCCTCAGACGCAATTAAAGGTGGCTGGCTCAGCGCGGGCGCTTCTTCCTCTTCCTCTTTTTCTTCCTCTTTTTCTCCTTTTTATACGAGGCCTCGCAAATCTCCGCCAGGCTCTGCGAGCGCTGGACCTCAGGAGAGAGACCCACAGGGAAATACTCTCTATTCATCATAATTAAGAGATTTCTCAGAGCACCGAGCACACAATAGTGCGGTCTCCTCTCTCTCTCTCTCTCTCTCTCTCTCTCTCTCTCTCTCTCTTCATTCTCCTGCCTTAAAACAGTGTATGGTATAACAACAGAGTAAATCTCAGCTTAAGGCAGGTGTGTGTGTGTGTGTTGTTGTGTATTTGTGTGTGTGTTTACATCTGATCCTTGTATAGGCAGACAGGCAGTCATTCCAGGGGCTATGTTTAGCCTCTGCCTCTGCCTCCCCCCATTAGCATTTGTTTGTGTCATGACAGCATCACAGACACCATCTCTGTCTTTTTTGCGTGATGATGTCTCCCCTAACTGTCCCCTCTAGCCCTCCTCCTCCAGACTTGCTGGCCAATAACGGGCCAGAGCTGACTGCTATGTCCTTCTGTAATGAATGTGATCTTTGATGAGCATGATTATGAGTCCTTCACTTTGTAACACTTACAGTAATTATGTGGTACTTTGTACCCAGAATGCTCTATTTGAGTCAGTGCTTGTCATTCATTGGTGGAACCGTGATGAAGGCTGTCTGTCGAAATGTTGGTCAATAAATAGTATCGAAATAGAAAGGGATGTGTGACAAATCCTGCAGGGCTTAACGTTAACTTTTAAAAGTGGTTGAAATTGGTTGCCAGCTTGGCAACCAGGCATGAGATTTTGGTTGCCAAAGCCAACCAAATCTGGTTGCCACTTGTAACAATTTGGTAGACAAGGGCAACCGGGCAACCAGTCGACCATTAATGTTGAGCCCTGCTTCAAGTCCTAATTTGTTTAGGATATATTATCCTAGCCAGCACCTCCGTTTGGGAGTGCCTTTTCTCACTTGTATTTGTATCACTTTCTTTGTCTGGTCTGGTCGGGCGCCTCATTCGTTCTCTTTCTCCATCCACAGCAACGCGACTGAGGGAGGCGGGACGTACATCAAAAAGTGCTGCAAGGGCTTCTGCATCGACATCCTGAAGCGGATCGCCAGAAACGTCAAGTTCACCTACGACCTGTACCTGGTGACCAACGGCCGGCACGGCAAGAAGATCAACAACGTGTGGAATGGCCTGGTCGGAGAGGTGAGGGCCGGAGGGGCAAGGGGGATAATGGGGTGAGGGGTGAGGCGAGGGCTGGCGCAGGTTGGGGAGGGGCGGTGGGCGCCACTGGAAGGGGCAGCAGGGTGGCTAATGAATGGAGGGGATGCCTGCGGGGCCACTGACCGGAGAGTCGGTCAGCATTTTATTTCCCACTGCCAGCTTGCTTTAGAGACAAAACACATGCACACACGCACGCATGCACACACACACACACACACACACACACACACACACACACACACACACACACACACACACACACATACACACACATACACTCTCTCCCTCCACACTATAAGTAACTTTGGGAGAGATGACAAATTGCTCCTGTAACAAATAGAGATTTGGATTTTTGCCAGCTAAGGGAATTTTATGTAGTGTGTGGTGTGTGTGTGTGTGTGTGTGTGTGTGTGTGTGTGTGTGTTTCTCTCTGCGCTTCACTTTATTTGTTTTGGCTGAGAGATGTGTGTCTGGTGATTCAGACAGCTCCCAGCTGTGTAGGAGGAGAATGTGTGTGTGTGTGTGTGTCTGTGTGTGTGTGTGTGTGTGTGTGTGTGTGTTATGGTGTGTGCTCCATTGTGTAAGTGAGAGGTGTTGGAAGAGGGTGTTAGAAACAGTTTTGTTTTCGAGTGCCTGCTTCAGCTCATCCGATTGGTCCTCTCTCTCTCTTTCTCTCTCAGGTGGTGTACAAGAAGGCTGTGATGGCTGTCGGCTCATTGACGATCAATGAGGAGCGATCCGAGGTCATTGATTTCTCCGTCCCCTTCGTGGAAACAGGGATTAGCGTGATGGTATCCCGGAGCAACGGCACCGTCTCCCCGTCAGCGTTTCTGGGTAACTGTCAAAGAGCCTGTGATTTTGGGAGTTTGTGTGTGTTGGTGTGTGCGTGTGTGCGTGTGTGTGTGTGTGTGTGCGTATGTGTGTGTGTGTGTGTGTGTGTGTGTGTGTGTGTGTGTGTGTGTGTGCGTGTGTGTGTGTGTGTGTGTGCATTCTGGTGGGGATCAGTGTGGTCTTAAGTGTCCACTCTGAGCAAAGTATATAGAAAGTATTGTGCTGAATTATATTCCCCTGACCATTTGCCCGACTCTCCTTCCTCCTTTATGTGCCTCCTAGATTCTTACTCCTAACTGTACCCAAGGCCTTCTGAGAACAACACTAACAGGACAGGTGCAGCTGGATGAGGAAGGCTGGTGGGGCCTTTATGATAACACCACATGGACACGGTCACGTTTGTCAATGTTCTGCATACTGTGGCCGAGCGTTGTGCACTCTTCAGAGCTGGACCCATTCTTTAATGAACATCAGGGCAATAATGACAGAGCTTTAGCAGGGAAATCCTTCCAATGGACGTTGGCCCATGTCCCATTTCCTCCTCCCAGTAAAAGCCTTTTAATCTTTGCAGCAGGTCCATAATCACATATCGCTGGCGCAAGCAAGAGTGCAAGGATGTTCGAGTTGCTGACGCTGAGGTTTTTTTTTATTCCCTGTCTTTCTCTTGCTTATTCTCTCTCTCTCGCTCTCTCTCTCTTTCTCACTCACTCTCTTTCTCTCTCTTTCTCACTCACTCATTCTCTCTTGTTCTCTTGCTCTCACTTCCTCTCCTGCTTTTTTTTTCTCTCTCTCTAATTCTATCACTTACTCTGCCCCACTTCACTCTCTCGCTTGAATTCCCTCGTTCTATCTCTTTTTTTTTCGTCCCCCATTCTCTCTTTCTGTCTTCATTCATTCGTCCCCCATTCTCTCTTCTCTTTGTCTTCATTCTCTCTCCCCTCCCCTCTTCCTCTCTCTTCTTTCTCTTCTTCCTCTGGTCTCCCCTGCCCGCCCACAGAACCCTTCAGTGCATCCGTGTGGGTGATGATGTTTGTGATGTTGCTGCTGGTTACCGCCATGGCCGTCTTCCTATTCGAGTACGTCAGCCCGCTGGGATTCAACAGGAACCTGGCCCAGGGCAAAGGTAACAAGGAACCCCCCCTCCCCCCCCCCCACACACACACACACACAGACACACATACACACACACCTGGCACTCCACTCCTCTCAGATGCACACACACACAGACACACACTGCGCCCCTCGTCTCTGTACCACATTCCAGCACGACTCCTCCGCTAGCGCAGACGGATCACACATGCCCAGGACACAAGAAGCAGGCTTGCGGGGAGAAAACCTTAAGACTGCCTCGGTGCCCCGGAACAACAAGTCAGCTGCTGTAATGTTACTGGTGCGGAGAGGCTGAGGGACTTGTTTGCCTGTTTGCAGGATTGGGTTTGCAGGGAGCCGAACACAAAAGAAGGCAAAAGGCAATTACATGCTGCAGCACATCTGAGTAGTGGGGAGCTTTAAGAGTCCAAGAGTGTGTTAGCATCTTTATTTGATGTAGCTGTTGCTCTGGCATCCTGACTGTCAGGGGAGTTTTAGTTGGGTAACTTACCAGTGGCGCAGTATGCAGGGATATGTTGTTCCTCTATGGTTTAAAATACCGCTCTCCAGGGTTCTTCATTGTGGCAAATGACTCCTGCTATTTCATTATGTGTAAGATTTTAACTAGCACTTACTTCCCAACGCACTTGATGTTTACTAGCCAGTCTCAGTGCATTCATTTCAGTAGTACACTTGGGAGAGATCACCTCTTGACATGACAAGCATATTATTGAGCACATCAGTGCCGCTAATGGAAAGTGCAGAACATGACTGTTTCACTGGACATATTCACTATAATCACTGCATGAAAGTCATGAATACATTATTTTAGAGACTGACCTTTTACACAATGTTTTCTGTCACAAAGGCTCCCTGAGAAACGGGCTGTGGGCAGTCTGAGGCTTAATGGTGCACTGCCTGATTATAATTCTATGGACTTTTCATCGCATTCCGCCAAAACACACCTTGGGCTCTATCTTCCGTCCCGGCGCAATTGACTTTGTATACTCACGCGTTTGTCTTTCCTATTTTGCAGTCAGCGCATATTGGAATTTTCCCTCCACAGGTACATGCCTGTAAATTAGGGAATTCGATTGCGCCCACGGGGGCGGTTCAGCGAAAAGACGGGGCGTGTTCCGGCGCAAACGTTCACTGTTGATATTTTGCAGTTTCAGAAAACAATTCCGCCACAGACCAGGAACTCCCTGGTCTAAAGTCTGTGGCGAAAATGCAGATGCTATTTTAAGGGCGCATGCATGACCACAGGCCTGCATGAATGAATGCGTTGCACACCAATCTACAGACACCCCCGTGCACAGACGGAAACATTCAAAGCCTTGATAATATTTGTCCATTTCCCGGTTTTGTTCGTGCATTGGTGACCTAAATATTTAGTAGCCTATAGCCTATAGTACAACATCTACATGCAATATCTTTACAACAACGCCTAATTACGTCCTATTAATCTGGACAACTTTACAGCCCTATAAAGGCTAAAGTTACTTTTAGTTTTGTTCCAATTTACCGTTGTGTAAGGTTTTAAGCACCATAATTTTGCCTACCTTGTTGTAGCCCATCTGAAATAACTCCAAGCTTTGCTATGTTCCCTCCATCCTTTCGTTATTTTCAAAAAACGTTTTATATCCATGATGGCCTTGAAGTCTTGAGTTAGTGAATTAGCTTAAATCAGCTTTTCATGTGCTGTTAACCAGCAACAGATAGTACAAGAAAGCAGCAAGTATGGTTACAATTTCTGTACAATTTCTGTAGTTGCTGCATCCATTCATTGTTATTCTCTCTCCTGCTCAAATAAATGTTGTGCGTGAATTAAGTTGAAGATAACGTGTTTACAAACTCTGCTTTACAGAAAATATTATAAATAGTCTACTGTCACGCAGTTAATGGGATACTGTGCAGAGTTGAAAGTTAGGTCAACTTAAACGAAGCCCTTGCTTGGCCGCCTGTGCTGCGCAACGCACACTTAGCTCCTCTCATCTATACAATGTAGTTCCCATTTCTGTAAAAAAATATTACCACTCGAGGGAAATCAGTGTGGTGTCCATGTGAAAAAATAGGCATAAATCTAGCGTAGCCTACACATTTTCACGAATCACTGATATGTTGATGACATAAATTAGGAAATGTTAGAGGACTTAAGGAGACGTGATGTTGAACTGCATGCCGATGCCATTTAACCCAAATGCCCCAGCGGCAGCACGGGAGAGAAGAGATTAACTGACAGAAGATATGCATTGTCTATAGAGAGGTAATGTTAGATTACATTGTACATTGCAAATATATCACCATGCATTCATAACCTCGTGATTCAGTGAGAATGATCCCAAAACATCGGAAAGTATGTCTTTGTGACAATTCTGTATTACATTTTGTCAAGATGAAAAATCAATAGCTAACTGTTCCCAACTGAAGAGTGATTATAGCGCTGTGAACGCTCCTGGCTGCGCCTGGCAAATAGCCACCATAATAGCAATCAGCTATGGAACAAGCGTGCCTGTTGTTAAAGGGAATGTGAGATGACGCTCTGATTGGTTTATTGCACGTTACGCCCAAACCACACCCATGATTAATGTAACTACTTCAGACAACCCCATTTTAGATTTGCGTCGGGCGCAACAGTCAAATATCCCGCCGGTAAAATAGCATCAGCGCCCGAGATCCGCCCACAAAGTGAATTGCGTTTTGCGCAAAGACACTTCCGTTTTAGACCATTAAAATAGGGCCCCTTGTGTTCTAGCTCAGTATGCACAATGAGCTGTACCCTGTTCTAGCCATTTAACACATTGCATTTACTGCTGAGCTCAAATATCAACAAGCTGTCGCCAGAAATCGAAGATTGTATCTTTGATGTCAAACGATGCAATATGATACAATGTTATTGTTCCTTTTGAGATTTATTATGCATCCACAAAGTTACACGAAGGTCTGTCCTTTCTGTCCTTCTGGATGAATAACACACTAGCGTAGTCTACTGGTTTAATTAAAGCGGCAGGTGGCAAGATTTTTTTGATTATATTCACTGAAACCAACACTATGCTCCGACAGAACAACATAAATCATCCCGGTTCTTCTGGTCCAATCAGAGAAGGGCTGTGTGAGATCTGATTGTCACAGTCTGGTGCAGTCTGGTGCGCACTGACGAGCACCGATGAGAGGGTGCTCGGTGGTAGTGGGGGAGGGGCATGAGAGTTGTAAACATTCAAAATTTTCAAAAGTCCCCTGATCTGTCAGACTTGCCAACTGCAGCTTTAAACTGACCCAGTTTGTCCATCCAGTATGTGCTGTACACTCAAAACAAAACCTCTGACCTATACGCTATTCCAGCCAATCAACACATTTCTTTCACAAGCACAGAAGGGAGTACGTGTAATTGGATTGGTTGCTCGAGTATAAACAACATTTTCAAATCAGAATCAAACAGGGTACCTTTAATATCATTCCTGGTTATTCCTGGTCACTCAAGGAATGTAGCTTTAATGCCTCTCCTATTCAAACCTGGTTAACTGTGGTCCCTTGTCTCTGCAGATCCACATGGGCCCTCGTTCACCATGGGCAAGGCGGTGTGGCTACTCTGGGGTCTGGTGTTCAACAACTCTGTGCCGGTGCAGAACCCTCGTGGCACCACCAGCAAGTTCATCGTGTCCGTCTGGGCCTTCTTCGCTGTCATCTTCCTGGCCAGCTACACTGCCAACCTGGCCGCCTTCATGATCCAGGAGGAATTTGTGGACCAGGTCACTGGTTTGAGTGACAGGAAGGTTTGTTATTTGTGTTTGTTTGTTTTTCATTTATGTGTTCACTGACACACACACACAGACATGGACACACACAGAGACACATAAACACACACATATATGCACACACACACACACACACACACACACACACACACACACACACACACACACACAGAGACACACATAAACACACACACACATACACACACCTCCACCTCTCATCAGTTTGAGTGATGGGAAGATTTGTTTTTGTATGTATTTGTTTGTTTATGTTTACATGCTCACTGACAGCCCAACACACACACACACACACACACACACACACATAAACACAGAGCTCCCTGGAGTCCAAGTGTCAGCCACTTTGATAGCATCTCATGTCAGAAACTGTTCTCCGAAGCCGGACTTGAATGACAGCAGCAGGGACATATCCAGCTTTTCTCTAGAGTAGCCACAGCAGCACTGTTCCTGTCCTTGGGTCAGTGCAGTCACAGGGGCGGCCATAGTTTTATCTTAAAGGTGGCATGTTTGGAGTGCAGCCGACAGAAACGGTCAAAGGGGGCACAACCCAACCTTGCACTACTCCCCAAAGCCACTACTTCCCATTGACGTGTCTTTGTGCTGATCAAGCACTGGACGGCATATCCGCCACCACAGACTTGGGCTTAATCCACAGCCCCGGCAAACCCAAACTCACAAAAGCACTTTGAGGCGGCCCCGGTAAGCCCTTTGCAGAGTAATTGCTTAAATCTTTATTGGGGTCTCTGAAGCTTAACAAAGTGATTATTTCGCAGGCACAAAATCATGGCCCTGAATCGAATTCCACAGAGGTTCGCATCCACAAATGGACAGGCACTACTTTTCTCATCAACAATTACGTCACAAGTGATTAGAGTTGTGCTTTTTTTTTAACCAACATGGAGGATGAACACACCCAGACTCATCCCCAGTAACATGAGGGGTGAAGCCTGCATCACAACTTTGTATAAATAGAGCTATGTAAATAGTATAAGTCAATTAATACTGCTGACGGTGCTTTTTGCCATATTGTGTTATTTAGGACACTTTAAAAATTCAGTGCAGCAGTGGTCCCTGCTATGCACTTAAACTTGCCAACTTGGCTCTCCCCCAGCTGGAGGCAAAAGAAAAATACTTTTTTTTTTTTTTTGAGGGCTTCCTGCCTTCCAAGTGTGCTGCGAATCTTTGTTTCAACACATTTCTGTGCGCCACTTAACAGGCTGGTCTCTTCATTCTGTGCAGAAGGTGGTGAGATAAAGGGGGGGGGGGGTACGCCAGGCAGGCAAATGTTCAAAAGCAAACGGACCTGGCGCTGATGAAAACGCTAAAGCTGCCACGTTTCCACGGCATGGGTTCCCACGCACGCACATACACACACACACACACACACACACACACACACACACACACACACACACACATACACACACACACACACACACACAGCTCTCCCCACCCCAGTGTGGCTCTCAAACGCATCCCATCCGCCCTCTGAGGAATTCAAAGATCACTGCCGGTCCCTTTGAGAGCCACACACACACACACACACACACACACACACAGCTTCCCATATGCTTTCCAGTGTTGAAACAGAGAGCAGGATTTTAATTGGGCAAACCACATTGTCATTGCTCAATAGTTTAATCTCATAGACTTCACAAAGGCCATGTGTGCATCTCTCTCTCTCTCTCCCTCTCTCTCTCTCCATGGAGACTATGGCTCATTGCCATTTTAATGCTAAAGCTAACACAGCTAGTAGAAGATGAGGGAGCATTCCGAATCATGGTCGACCGTGTTACGTAAAAGCATGTTTGGCTGGCCAGGAACGGAGGGCCAAGGAGGGGTGTGGAGGAGTCAAGTGTTTGGAGCTTGGGACTGACTCAGGGGGTGAGGGGTTTTTTTGGAGGGGGGGGGGGGGTTGAAGGAGGGGGTGAAAGGGGGGGGGGGTGGCGGAGAAGGCGACTGTCTGTGGGGGGAGGGGATAGTTGTTGCCAAGTGTCTTGTCTTGGGCCGAACAGGGGCTGAATTCCCAGGCCCAGGCCGTTTACGTAACCCGGCACCAATTGCATAATAAACGCAGAGGGAGAGAGGCCAAGGTCAGCGTGATTAGGCAGGGGTCCGTCCTCCTCGGCCGTCTCCAGTCATGCGCAGACTGACGCCGGAGCCCCGGGCGGACGCGGCGAGCTCCTCTCCCCTCTCATGATGCACACGGCCCAGCCAGGACTCACGGCGAGCGATTGCTCACTTACTCACTCACTCACTCACACACACACACACACACAGACACAAACAGAGACACATACACACTCACAAAATGTACGCACACACTGCAGCCACCGCGGTTCTAACTCCAGCAATCAAACGAACGCAAGTTAACAAACAAACAGACAAAACAACAAAACAACAAAACAACCCCGCAAAGCAGAGTGTGCCGGGGACGGCGGATTGGCCGGTTTTAAATATGCAAAAGGCCCAGCTAATTGATAGCTGCTGCAGCTGTGATATGCACTCGTTTGTCCTTGTTGTTGTTCGCCCTGCAGCCTTGTCGGAACATCTGTGACCTGCATCCGATGTTTTTTTTGAGACAAAAAACAAAACCTTTTTTTTTTTTCTTTACAAGGGAGCTCAAAAACCGGAAGGGAGGTCGTGTTTACCTCAAACAGAGGGGATCAGAGCCACCTGCTCAAGTTTGTGTTGTCAAAAACTGCCTTTTGATTTACAAAAGATCAGGATTGTTGCTAGGGGTGTTAAGAGTCAATCCAACTACAGTGCTTCCTCTTCTTGCATGCCTGATATGACTGAACACGACCTCTGACCTCTCTCATGTCTCTCTCTCCACCTTTGTTGACCTTCGACCCCTGACCCCCTTCATCACAGTTCCAGAGCCCATACTCCTACTCACCCCCGTTCCGCTTCGGGACCGTCCCCAACGGGAGCACGGAGAGGAACATCAGGAAGAACTACCCGGACATGCACCAGTATATGGTCAAGTACCACCAGACCGGGGTGCAGGACGCACTGGTCAGCCTTAAGACTGGGTAGGATCTCATTCTTCAGGGTGCTCAGTGTTTCCCTGTCATTTCGGGACGACCAGTTTGCTTCTGCCTTAGCCTCAGGTGTAGACTAGGGTGCTCTCAAGTGTGATTTTGATGATTGTTTTTGTGAGTAGCGGTGGTGGCGGTGTTTATGTGAGTGTATTGGTTTATGTGTGAGTGTGTGTGTGTGTGTGTGTGGAAGTGTGTTGATGTGCAAAATACTCATATGGAAATGTACCTACAGTATGTCTGTGTCTGTGTGTCTCAGGTGTACCTGCACGTGCATGCGTGTGTTCTTGCTTGTTTGTAAGTATGTGTGTGTGCGTCTGTGTGTGCGCATGTATGTGTGTGTGTGTGTGTGTGTGTGTGTGTGTTGTGTGTATGTATGTGTGTGTGTGTATGTATGTGTGTGTGTTCACGCATGTCTTTGCGTCTAGACACCCCGAATGAATGGCCACGCTAACCGGGCGTAACGGGGCTATTTTTAACGGGCCGGATCTACATAATAGGACTCTGAATGGAAATGAGGAGATGTATGTGCCCACACGTTTCTCATCGGCCTCGCTAGAGAGGGCGCGAGTGCAAGGGCCCACACACACACACGCACACACACACACACACACACACACACACACACACACACACACATATACTCACACACACACACACACACACACACACACACCCTCAGGGAGATGGGAAGGAGGGGAGGGGGGGCGAGTACGACTCCACCATGCCAGCGGGTCCGAGGAGGCAGAGGGGAGGGGAAACAAATCAAACACATCTCACAGCTAATGCCAGAGTGGATTTGGAGCCCTGCTCGTCACTGAGCAAAAAGTGAAGCATTCTGGGGGGAAATAAATAAATAGGGTAAATATATTGTTGAGTTCATATTGCCATTCATAGAATAACCATATGTAATTATACTTGAGTATAGCAGATCTGCCATACATCCCCACATGACTCTCTGAACATGAGGGGAAGCACGATGTATGCGAGTGAAACACGGAGCTCATTTGCTTGCATGAGCCCCAGACTAGGGGCTAATGAGAGCTAGTTGTCTGAGCGCTTCACCTTGGAGATCCGATCACCTCTTTCCTTTCATCTGCTCAAGAAATACCCTCCCCCCCCACACACACACACCCTTCCCACCCCATACTCCATTATGCCAGCCAGAGCTGTATACCCCCATGTGTCATCAATTACAAGAGGTGACTTGGCAAGGACCTTCGCAGTGTCCCTGCACAGTAGTACAGTATGTATGTATGTTTGCTGTGGGTGGCGTATGCATACTGGCTAACAGAGCTAAATGATGCAGAAATTAATGCAGAAATCCAGACAAATCATATACTCTTGTTGTTCTGTTTTATTGATGCTCAGGGGTTAAGCTTGGGATGAATAACATCCTGGTTTGAGCTTAAGGGATTTATCCTTTCTGGGCCCAAGAGGATGTTTGTGTTTCCCTTTTAGCAAAGGTGATAAAAAATCAATGTCAACTGAATATTGTCAGCCAAGTGGCTGGGGTTCAGGCCTGTGTCATCCCCATAGCCTTATTGATATTAATGAGCCCTGATTAAACACGAGCTGATTTGTAATACAAGCTCAAAAGTCAGATGCAAGTGCAGCGCAAGCACTATTTGGCCTCGAGCAATATCGAGCACAGGTAAACCAATCGTAAGTGATGCTTGTCAAGGCTCTGCTGGCCGGGCTGTCCGGTTTTGGAAGTGTTTATGCTAAATATTTAGGTTTTTAAAAATTATTTAATAACACAGAGATCAGGAAGCAGAAAGACTCCAGTGTATACGGCAAACAAGGAACATGGGTTAACAGTCAGTCCAATTTCTTACAGTTAGTGTGACACCCTTTTGGAAGTGAACAACATCAACTGTGGAACAGTATTAAGTGTAAATCAACTTCAGGGTTTCAGATTGAAATGAAGTTATAGTGAGGGTTGATAGCTCTTGACAGGCAGTTGAATTTAAGAGCTACTTGACAAGTAAGTGCTTGTTAAGCTGCCAAAATAGTGCTCTACTCCCCACCAGTCCAGCTCAGGTGAGAGCACAGGTGTTTTAGTAATTGTTACATCATCTTTGTCAAGTGAAGTTAATGGAGGACTATATTAACTGATTAGAACACAGTGAAGTCTGCGTTGAGACGAGTGTGGAAAGGACTGTGTGTGTGTGTGTGTGTGTGTGTGTGTGTGTGTGTGTGTGTGTGTGTGTGTGTGTGTGTGTGTGTGTGTGTGTGTGTGTGTGTGTGTGTGTGTGATTCACCATTTGCATGCTCCCCCACATTCCCCCGTCTCTCTCTCTCTCTCTCTCTCTCTCTCTCTCTCTCTCTCGCCTACCTTTAAACGCCTGTCATCCGTGGGTGAGTGGGGAAGTCTGGAAGCCTGGGAGACAAGGCCTATCCACCCCACCCTACCCCACCCCACCTCCACACACACACACACACACACACGCAGACACACACACACCACCACCATCGGCACCATTCCACCCTTTCAAATGAAATTATTGAGCCAAAATATTGGATCAAGGCCTTGCTGCATGGAGCTGAATGTGACATTCAAAGGCCGGTGCAGGGAGATGGAGGGAGCGGCAGACTGACAGGAGCGCTGGAAGCAGAGCGGAGAAGGGTGATAACTCTGAGGAGAACTCCTCAGCTTTTACT
>NW_027468774.1:37697976-37752976 GCF_046254945.1 Alosa pseudoharengus
CCGGGCCCTGTGGAAGAAGTCGGTGGATACGATGAGGCAGGGCCCAGGCCCCGACACTTTGGTCCCAGACCCCCGTCTGTCCATGAAAAGCCAGAGGTACCTGCCAGAGGATGCGGCCCACTCCGACATCTCCGACTGCTCCAGCAGGGCCGCCTCGTACAAGGATCCGGACAACAGCAAGCACCTGAAGCCCAAGGACAACTTAAAAAAAAGATCGATGACGTCAAAATACCCTAGGGATTGCAGCGAAGCCGAGCTGTCCTACTTAAAGACTAAGCAGGGCGCGCCGACTCGCGAAAAAATCTACACCATAGACTCTGACCGGGAGCTGAGCCTGCACTCAGATCCACTGCACTACAGAGAGAGTCGGGGTCTGGCCGCCGACGATTTGGATTTCCCCGAGATGTACTCCGACCACAACGACAACTACCGCAAATGCGACCAGCCCATCATCCATCTCAACAGCAGCCCCCTGCATCACGCCGACTCCGACCTGCTCCCCGACAACGCCTACAACAAGCACTACAGCAGCGTCAAGGACAAGAGTCTGAGCCCGCACGAGAGCAACGACCACTACAAACAGACGCACTGCCGCAGCTGTCTCTCCAAGGTGCCCAACTACCCCGCCACCGCCGGGCCCTACACGGGCCCCCTCCGCTCCCCCTACAACCGCTGCGAAGCGTGCCTGCACATGGGCAACCTCTACGACATTAGCGAGGACCAGATGCTCCAGGAGGCCATCCTTAGCCCCAGCATGCACCAGGCCGACGACATGTTCGGCAGCTACTGGCCACAGACGGACGGCCCGCACGTCCAGAAGCGGAACCGGCTGCGGCTCAGCCGCCAGCACTCCTTTGACAATATCATGCTGGAGAAGCCCAAGGAGATCGACCTGAACCGGCCGGCCCGCAGCGTCAGTCTCAAGGAGAAGGACCGCTTCCTGGAGGACAGCCCGTACGCAAACATGTTCAGCTTCAAGTCCGACAAACTGTTCGGCAGCCGGTCCATGCTCTTCAACCACAACCTGGAGGAGAGCAAGCGCAGCAAGTCGCTGTACCCCGACCACACCTCAGACAATCCTTTCATGCACTCTTTACGAGACGACACGCGCCTCTTCCACGGCCGCAGCTCCTCTGACATTTACAAACAGTTAGCCCCCATCAAAACACGAAACGAAAACAATCTGCGGTCCTCAGTTAAGTCCACTGCGTCATACTGCTCCAGGGATGGTCGAATACCCAAGGACATGTACTTTTCAGAGCATGTAATGCCTTATGTAGCCAATAAGACTAGTGCATACTCAGCTCCCCGAGTCCTCAATTCAGCGCAGTTCAGCAATAGAAGAGTGTATAAGAAGATACCTAGTCTTGAGTCAGATGTTTAATGGCCTCTTTGTGTAGTTTAAAGACATATATACATATATATATAAATATACAGTATATTCACTTAGGATGCCATAGCCACCTCCATCTAAAATCAAAAAAAGTACCCGAAGTACTCTCTTTACAGATATCACATCCTTGTATGAAACAAGTTGGCCGCATGGTGCTTGCCAAAGGTTTTCAGCATTTTAAAAGTTACCCAGTCGGGGTGGGGGTGGGGGTTGGTCTGTTGGACTAATTGCAAACAGACAATAAGAGAGTTGTGCGCCCGTGTAATGTGGGGGGGGGGGGCTCGCGGTCCACTGTGTGGTCATCACATTAACCAGTGCTGTGTAAGAAACCAGCACTCGGCTCTCGGCTGCTCGTCCTCTCTCCGGAGACCCGCGGCGCTGAGACACGGCGGACTGCCCCCGAGCGTCCCCTCCGAGTCGGAGACGAGACGCAGAGGGGGGAAAAGGCGACGGATGATGATCCTCGGGCGGGGGGGGGGGGGCGGGGGGGAGGGAGGGGTCGGGTCTGGGTGGGGCAAAAAAAACAAAAAAATAAAAACGCGAAGCTGCATGTGTGTCGCGAGAGCGTCGCCAGACCCGGTCGCGACTCGTTTGCAGGTCTCACCATTGCGGCGGTGAGAGTTGAAAGCGGTCCGTCCTCGGGTAAGGGGACGTCTTGGGCTTAACTGAAACATTTTTAGGAGCTGTTTACAGACACGGGAGCTGAAGACGAGTTAAGGGTATACTCATCCTGTGGCACTCAACAATGCCAACATAGCATTGTTGCTTTTATTCTATAACTATAGATTTTTTCGGGGGATTCTGGCATTTTGGTCCCCCATTTAGACTTTAGAATTAGCTTATTTGGTAGCACAATAACCATTAGTTTATCTACCCATCTTTGCTTTCTAAAGCATAATTTTGAATTTACCTTCAGGAATAGATTATTTTGCATGTATTGTTCTGGTAATGGAAAAGAACACTCACCCATATTTACATTAAGGTGAAGATGATCGAAAGTGAATGCTTGTGCAATTAACACTTGACCTGTACTTAGGAAGTCGGCCTGACCCTGGAAGGCATCGAAACACGCCACGTAATGCCAGTGGAGATTGACCTGGAATAATCTCCCTCATAAAACAGGGTACTGACTACTGTGGCATTGTGTGTGCGAACGTTAGAAGAAAACTTGTGATCGAACTTTGTTCCACAGATATTGTGTTCAGTGCTGTTCTGTTTTGTTGCTACACACTGTGACACTGAACAAAATGCATCACCTCTGTTGTTGGAGACTGTTTATTTCTTTGTATTGTCGAAGGGGAGAGACAGGCTGTCTTTGCCGAGTTGTTTCCATTGAGTCATTTCAATGTAAAGACTACTGCATGTCCAACCTTGGGTAAGCTTGAAGAGTTGAGAACATTGGTTTACTTTATTTTTTCTTTCTCAGTGCACAGCCAACACACACACACAGAGTCTCTGCCACACACTCACACACACACACACACACACACACACACACACACACAAACACATTAGAAACACGCACACAAGTACACAGCAACCATAGGATGTTACCAGGCAAACTTGATGTTCTGCAGAACTATTTATTTATTGCTGTATATTATGTAAAGTACTTTGTAGAAAATTAACAAGCTCTCCATACAACTTATGATTTGACCACACAGCCAAAATTGTGCTCCACTACTTTCTGTATAAAAAAACAAATACCTCAGGATGGTTTTTGTGGACTTTGTATTATCGGCGGCCTGACGGCAGAGGTCAAGTCCAGGATGCTCTGGCATGCCGAGCGTTGCATGCCACACAGCTGAAACTAGCTGTCCTCTTTTTTCCAATTGTTTACTCGTCCAAAGTCTTCCAAACGTAGCCCTCTTTTCATGCGAAACGTTATGAAACACAATTAAACAAATGGTAACAACAATAGAAACACAAGGAACGAGAGAGGGGGAAGGAGACACAGTGGGTGAGAGAATGCGGCTTATTCGGTCGTCTCTGCATTCAGGTTGCCATTTGTTTTGTTGCTCCAACTCGCATACTTGTAGGAAAAGGCAACCCCCTAAAAATGGAAGACGCACTGTTTTCCCACGAATGACAGAGAGGCGTTATGACACATGAAAAAAATTATATATATAAAAAAGAGACGATGACATCACTACACCATGGGCATCATCATATCATTTTGACAGCTGCCAGTTTGGGGTTTTGTAAGCGAACTCGATATTAGTGTTTATTTCAGCTTACCCAATGTTCTGAAATCATTTCTGTAGAACACTCATTGACATAATCACAATATTTGTCATCATTATCATTATATTTATCTTTTTAAGTGCTGCTTGAAAAAGCTAATGTGTGAGAAATATGCACATGTAAAATATCAAGTTCTAGTAAAAAAAACCAACGTATGAAATGTCCTTTTTTGACTATTTTCAGTCATTCATTGAATTCTTTCTTTTACAACCTTGTAATGACAACCCCCCCTAATGTTAACAGATAAAATGTATTTTGATGACATGAAGAAAAAAAAGACATTACAGCATGCAACCCAGATGTAAGACTTTGTATGTTTTTTTGTTTTTTGTTATGTTACGATCACCAATGATTTGTGTAAGGGGGTGCACATCACTCCAGCACACTGAGAGGAGAGGTGAATCTGCTGCTGCCGTGTTTGGAGAAGGTGTTGGAGGAGGAGCAAAGAGTGGGCCTCCAACCCCACTGCATCCCCGTCTGCTATTTGATCAAATTTGACAAAAGCTGTACACCACACGTTTTTATTCTACAGGGAAAAGGGGTCTCCTTGAGCTGTGGGTTGAAATATCCTTGCTCCTCCTCACCTAGCAGGTGAGAAAAAAAAGAAAAAAGAAAAAAACACCAGCTATGCTTTTATCCCCTACCTGACACCTGATTTTCAGATTTAACTTAAAAAAAAAATGAAAACCCCTTTTTCTGAGCCTGCTGTCCCTCCAAAGATTTGACCTGTTTCTTTTTGTCGGTCTTTCTTAATTATTGTTTGCTGTACGAATAGAGCTTTTTCTAAAATCCTCAAAGACTTAAGGAACTATTTTGAATATTAGACACATGTAAATGGCTTGTAAATTCATATTCAAATACATCATTATGAAATTATCATTATAAAGAGTAAACAAATATTTTTTGTGTGGATTTCACAACAGTCTGTATAGTAGCACTCCTTTTTGCTGTAGAAGTAGAATAAAAAAAAGCAAACACACACTGCTCACAAGGTCATTGAAATGTCACCTTATGTCATGAGATTTTCAGAAGTCTTGACTCGGGTCGGATAATCAGGGATTGCTACCCTGGAATCTTTTGTCTTTTTTTTTATTAAAGCTTGAATAATGGAGCATGGAAGGAGGAGGAAAGGGTTAGTGCAAGGGCTTGGGGTGGTGAAGGTGGTGGTAGGTGAGTGGATGTTTTGATTGAGGCACGGATGGGAGATTTTCTCTTTTCTATGTAAATAACCTCTCTGTAATTCAAGGTGAGCTTGGATCAAGCATGCCTAATAAAGTGGCATTGATGAGGGTGGGTGGGGAGGGTCTGGGTGGTGGTGATGGACAGACAGAGGATTCGAAGAGTCTCGCTCCACCACTCCACCCCACCCCACGCCCTCTGGGGTTTGGTTGGTGAGCACGTAGTGCCGACACCGCTACAAAATGGCCTCCGTGTGTGTGTGTGGGGTCGCCCCTCCTGCTCATTAACCAAAGTGCTGATGCTTCACAGGCGCTGCTACAGCGTATCGGAGAAGCAGTTGAACTACTGGGATTTTACTTTCCGTTCACTTCTCACAGTCCTCAAAGTGTATTCCAAGTGTGCTTTCCTCTGTTCATGGTGACACTGTGTTTATTTGGTCTGTATGTTTGTTTTCTTGTTTATTTGTTTGTTTGTTTGTATTGGTAATTACTGCTTTTTTCTCTGCAGTGGTCACAAGGGAGTTATTTCCACTGGTTGAAGGGTGTTATGTTTTTACGATGGGGCAGGTCAGGTATTGATTGCATCTGTATGTGAAAAAAGCTGCCTCACAGAATAATTATTTTATGTAGCATCCTCAAACTAGACAACCACCATTCATAGTTAATAAAGAATCTTAAGTATGAGTACTATTTTGTTTTTATTTTTCATAGTATAGTAACCTATGTAAATTTTAAGTATGACTTAGTCTAGACAATGTAGTTGAGTTATTAAAAATCCGTAAGCAAATGACGCTTTTCAAACACAATAAATTAGTACTTTCTCAGTTATTGCTCATATGCCTATATGAATTAACCTCTGTTGTCCTTTTGTCTGTATGTTTGTTTTCTATATCTGATAATCAATTGAGACCATGCTGTGTGTGTGTGTGTGTGTACGTGTGCGCATGTCTGCCTGTGTGTGTGTGTTTGTGTGTGTGTGCATGCATGTGTGCGTGTATATGTTTGATGGAATAGAGAGGAAAGGAGAGTTAGACTGGGAGACAAAAAGATGGTAATGGAGATAATTATTGCTTCAAGAGTTCATTAACCATAATAGTACAAAAATATACTTTGTAGCATATGTCCCAGAGAAAAAGAAAAAAAAACTGTTGGGGCATTTCCTCTCTTCAGACCTGCCCTTATTGCTGCACTCCAAATGAAAATACCCCATCTGCCCCCCCCCCCCCCCCCCTTTTGATGTAACCCGTGAAATACTCTGTCCTCCTTTTGGTGCACTATGTTTGTGAATGTGATTGTATGGCTTAACAATGATGGTGAGAAATGACTCATCAAGTTTGTTTGTGTGTGTGTGTTTCTTTTTGTTTTTGGTGGAAGGAAATGACCCCATAGCTCAGGATAAACATTTCTTAGCAAGAGGAGAGAAGAAAAAAACACATTAGCCAAAAAAAATGATAGTAGTAATTATGATCATTTCAAAATTGCTTCTGACTAGTTTTCCTGAATTATGTGTTCACCAGGGCTTGAATGTGTTGACCTAATTAGTCCTCTTAGATCCACTTAGTCATTTCTCTCTTCTTTTTTTTCCAAGCAAAAGAGCCGCGAACAAACAATAGAGCTTTTCTGTCTCCAGGGAGACTTCGGTACTGTTATTGAATCACTGAATAGTCACACACTCACAGCATAGCTAGACCCGCAGAGTAAGAGAGAGAGAGAGAGAGAGAGACACATATCTCACTCAGCTCTTTAATGCAGAGCTGCAGAACTGAGTGCTATATGGTTGTAGGTCAGAACTGAGTGCTGGAGTTGGAGGGTTAAATTCCTCCCAATACTTTTCACGTGAATCATAACAGAATTATAACAACTGCAGTGAGTCAAAAGGGTGAGTATTATCCGTTAGCTGAGTGGTCCTAATTGACTGTAACCAAGCTCTAGCAGCTGGTCCAGGGCCTGATTCGGCCCACATCTGGTTGCAATCTGGGTTTCTCTCTTAACCCGAGCCTCCCCCACCTGCCCATGGGGTCCATATCCTGAAAGCACCATTGAACAACTAACATAGTTAAATGAAGAGAGACTCTCTTTGTTGATTAACTACCATATTTGTGCTCTCTCTCTCTTTCTCTCTCACTCTCTCTTTGGCCACCACGATGGTTGCTCAATGATGCTTTCAGGAAATGCCATTGAGGTGTAAGCTCTCCACACTAAGTAGCAGTGGAGTAGCAGTGGACTAGTGCCCCCTTCCATCCCTCAGGGATACTTCAGGGGAAAATGTCTCAAAAATGAAACAAAAACCCTGTCCAAATTATAATGCTATGGCAGCTAGCCTCTTTTCCTTTGATCCTCCACCATCAATACCCCAAAATATTACATTAAAACATTAAATCCCTTTAACTTTTAGGACACTCTCTCTGCAATGTATACATACAGTACATATATACTTACTATATACTTACTTCCTGGAACATTTGACTTGGTAGTAGATCATCCCCTGAGTCTGTTGGATGAGAATTAAATTTATAAGTGCACCTACGTGACACTTTGAAAGGAGATGAACCTGTTGTTTTGCTAATTTGTGTGAATGAAGTGGAATACGATCAATGTTATCAAACACATCATTAACCCCCCTTTACCATGAAATGTCTCTTTTTGAACTCATTTATCCATTGTTTTGAACTCATTTATCCATTGTTTATTTCCTGTTGTGGATGATACAAGAATGCAAAAAAAGGTGTTTTAAAGTTAATCGTCATAGCACCACAATGGGTGCTTCGAAAATTCTTGCATGCAGAAGTTTGTGCACAATGCTGTGGGTTACCTTAGTGAGTGGCAGACGTTACGAAGTTTATGCCTTTGGTATATTGTGGAAAAATCACACAGACATTGTGTAAATGAAAACTACTTAAGTCACTTACTGTATGTTTCCTGTTAGATAATCACTTTGTTTTTGCACATGTTATTCATTTTTTATATGTTAAACACAGATTCTTTTTAAACATATTTTATACTAGGGGGATGTCATGTGACTATAACCACATAATACCATGTGACCTAAATGTTCTTTTTTGTAATTAAGCATTATCACTTGTGAGTGTGCTAAAATGTCTTAAGTTTTGAGTAAACTGGGATGTACTGTATCACTTTAAAAAATGTTGACACGAAATCTTGCATCGATCAAATAATTTCTAATATTGGCAAATTGCATGAGAAGGTACTAATTCAGTGGGATGGTTTTGAACATATCTCCTATTCTCTCTGAAGTACACCTGTTCTAATCATTTGTAGCATAAATATAGATTAGAGAACTGTATTGTGTTCCAAATTTTTCTTTTGTTTTGTAAATGTAGATCATGTTAAGGGAGTGGGTTCAGGTTGTCCTATGTGAAATGTAAATACCGATGTTGCTGAGGAAATAATGTGCAAAGTTACAAGATGTAAAAAAATGTATATAAGTAAAAGTTTCATTTTTCTAATAAAGGCTATTTCTGCCAATTTATATGAATAAAGCCTTTGTAGCTGACTGCTTATGGAGCCTGACCATGCATTCAGCTGTGCCGTGTGTGTGTGTGTGTGTGTGAGAGAGAGAGAGAGAGAGAGAGAGAGAGAGAGAGAGAGAGAGAGAGAGAAAGCGAGTGGAATGATAGACAGCTATAGTAATGTCAAGTGATGATTGGTGTATGCTGGGGCAAGAGATTTCACACTCGTACCATCTTCCCTGGCTTGTGGATGTGTGTGTGTGTGTGTGTGTATGTGTGTGTGTGTTGTGAATCAGGGGTCTTGGCCCCACAGCACAGTATAAGTGAGCCGCAGCCTTGGGGTCAGGGAATATCAGGTACTGCATTGTGTGCGAACAACAGGGATATTTTTCCCTCTCAGGTAAAATGGTCACAGAAGGAAGGAAAATAAAGGTCCTCATATGTTTTGGCTGCTGTCACTTCCAATCTCATTACCCACCCTGAGAGAGGGCTATTTGTAACAAAGAATTATAGCTTTAGTGTATACTAATTATGACAGCAGGCTGCACGCAAGCAAACGGTCATATGGCGTTTTTCAAAGATGTTTTTTTAACTACTTACTTTTACTTTTTTTTCTTCTTCTGAACTTTCACTGATCTTTGGCTGTCAATATCATATACTTACACTTCACAAATCCACATAAACATGAAAGAGTTATAACCCCACATGGCTGATACTGAATATAAAATGTACATCACTAGGTCTGCAGTTCCGTAGGCACTCTGTCTCCTGAACTGGGGTTCAAACTGGGTCAAAGGATATGGCTTGAAATGTTTTTAACACGAAAATATAAAATTAGCATCCATATATTCACTACATAAGTTGTAAAAGCACACAACATACAGTACACTCAGTGATACTGCTTCAGCTGCCATGTCTATGATGGAATAAGAGACACAGCAAAGTATTTGTGTATTATGGTCAGAAAGTAGTCGATCAAAATAACACTATCTTTTTGAAAATATATTGTTGCTTCACTAAATTCTTACTTTATGTGTAAGACATATTACTCACTGCTTTGGAGCATGTCTATGACAATCCAATTTCGTCCTTTATTTCTTTCTTTCCTTCTTTATTTACCTTTCATGATCTAATTATCTTTCCTTCTTTATTTACCTTTCATGATCTAATTATCTTTCCTTCTTTCATGCTGCCCTCTGGGCTTTCTTTTTTTCTTTCTTTCTTTCTTTCTTTCTTTCTCAACAATCAATTCTTGACTTCACTTGCCTCAGTGTTTATAGATTTATCAGTCAGGAGACCCATTGTGTTATTACTGGCGGTAGGTTCCAACTGAGCGAAGTTATCCAACGATTCACACAAAGGGACAATGACCAAAGAAAAGTTTACACGTCTATTGGATTTGGCTGATCTCAGACCATTTCATACCCTCAGCTGAGCCCACCCGCTGAACTCAATCCATATCTTAATTGAGCGAACTTGAACATAAACTTGAACATAAAGGTTTTCCAAATGGATGAAATCATAGGAATGGAAGTTTGGTCTCTCCTGCCAAGCTACAGTAGCTTTACTTGACAGTGTGGAAAAAAAGAGAAAAGACAGTAAACCATAGAACACCTACAGTATACACTACAACTAGATACACAAATATATAAATGGATTTACTGAATAGAATTATGTTTAGATATAAGTTAAAAAGTATTGATATAATTGAACACCTTGTCTCCTACAGAAAAGTTGAGGAGTGTCTAGTGATTTTATGTTGCATACAAAAAGCTCTTGGTTAGTATTTAGTTAAAGTTTTTCTCAAATATGTTTGACAAAGTAATAGGCTCCTGGGAAACCCATTCAATGGGTAAATAGTTTTAGTTTTCAAATTTGTTCAGCTCTTCTTTCAATATTTATCATCAATTTCTCAAAAAGAAATTCTAGAAATCGATTTGAATGTCAAGCCCCTTGAAATCAGCCATTTGATTTTATTTAATGTAAACCTAGATCCATAAACACTAACACACACACACACACACACACACACACACACACACACACACACACACACACACACACACACATCTGCCTGTATAATAGAAGGGTATGATTCATGCCTGTAAAGGAAATGTTTTATTGATTTGACCACAAATGACAGGGGTGCTCGCATACAGCTTGTGTCTAGAGGAGCTTTGAGTGTGACAGCAAAACCACAGACTCGCTCCACCTTTGAATGCTGTGATATTGACAAGACCAACCCTATAACCATTAAAAGAAAATATAAGTCAATTAGTGGCCATGAGATTCAGACTTATTACCAATTAAAAAGTAAAAATAAAAATGTATAAAATTGTGTACATAGTTCAGATTAGTATTGCAATTAACATACAGAATATAATGTAACATACAGATAAAATGTGTAGGTGGCATTGCACAGCTGCCTCATACCACCTCACACACACACACACACACACACACACACACACACACACACACACACAGACAGATGCAGAACACAGCGAAACAAAACAAAATTCCCTTTCCAAGAAAATGGAGTTTTGAGACAAATCCACAGAGGGGGCAAGGCATGGGGAAACAATGAAGCCCGCAGGCAGTGGCACAGACTAAAACACGCCATGACAGCCAAAGTCCACGCCAGCATCTGCAAGCACCCAGCTTCCACTTTGTCCTCTTCTTTATGCCTGACAGACCACTCTGGTCTCAGATGTGGCTTTGTGCCTCAGTCAAGGGAAAACAGAGTAACTTTACTCTTTACTTTCATTTCTTTTTCTTTCTTTCTTTCTTTCTTTCTTTCTTTCTTTCTCTCAATGCATCTCCATTCTCTCTATTTTAGGGACTAAATGCAGACTGTCTCCAGTACGAACAGCTTAAAAGGCCACAATTAATCAAAGTGTGCCATGCGTGGGCCTGGCAGCATTGAAGGTGTAATTAATTACTTAAAAACTGGCGGACGAAAAAGCCACCCTCAGATAGATGGCTAATGAATATTGTGTGATAAAAAACGACTCGTTCCCTTGGATATGTCCCTTACTGCGTAGGACAGAGTGTCTATGTGGTTATGTGTAGGTTGGAATCACATGTAGGTGAAGAGGGGTAAATTACTTTTCTTGCTCTGATGTTCTGTAAAGGGGCAGTCGTGGCCTACTGGTTAGGGCTTTAGGCTTGGAACCGAAGGGTTGCTGGTTCGATCCCCGACCAGTAGGAATGGCTGAAGTGCCCTTGAGCAACCGTGCCCCGAGGGCCGCTGTAACAAGTCCTGGTTAGTGTGTGCTTCACCTCACTGAGTGTTCACTAATTCACAGATGGGATAAATGCAGAGACCAAATTCCTTGTGTACGCAAGTATACTTGGCCTAGAAACCTGATTTCCATTTTACATTTACATATTGTCTTTTTGATGATGACCACAGATGGGACGGATGTGCATCGTGTCTCCAGCGCCGCCTACCGATACGTCACGATGCTTACAAAGGACAGTTCTATGGAGCATGGTTATCCACTTGCCCACTGGGCGCTTGCCGATATGTCAGCGTGTTTTTTATTGATCAGCACTTCACATCAGCTGTGAACCCCCCCCCCCCCCCCAAACACACTCACACACACAATCAAATTCCTGTTGCTCATGGTTAATGTGGAGAACATTATCAATAAAAAGGCAGTCTTTAACAGCAGGTTTAATGCTACATCAGTAAGGGACCACAAGTCACAAAGTCCCTCATCATTCCTCGAAAGCATCAAGAGTTCAAGTACCGGACTGCCCGTGTGGTTCAACACACACCACAAAAAAACACAAAAAAGAACAAAAGCCGGAAGTTAACTGGGTCAGAATTATGGATTGCAGCAGCTGACTCCAATGGAAATGATTTAGTGCCATTGAAGCGGACTTATTTGGGTATGTGGGGCATGCTGTAGTCAGGTCCATGCCTGTTAGCCTCCCCCTGTGTGTGTGAGTGTGCGTTTGGGCCACTCTCTGTCCATTCACTGGCTCACTCTCTGCTGCAGTGTTAGCTTAGCATTGTCGCTACCTCTCCGCAGCTGCACCAATGATGTCACCTCGTGCCGAGCCTCTCTCGTCGTGGGTCTCGGCGGGGAGAGCGTCTCATCATATGTGTTTATGTAATGCAGTCAGCTCGCTCAGGCGTCAGAGAGAGAGTCAGATCATGAAGATGATGCTCTCACTGAAGCACAGATCTAACATCCTCCTTTTCACTATGAGATGGGGAGAGGGAGAGAAGTGTTTGGGGTGGTAAAGTTTTTTTTTTTTTCTTTTTTCTTTCACTTGTCTTCGGAGGCTTGTGCATTCTGCTACAAGCAGAATGTGTCTAACTATTTCAGTATTACTGCATTGCCTTTATTTTCAAATCGGTGAGGCACATGATTCTCTCTCGCTCTCTCTCTCTTACACACACAGACACACACAAACACACTCCCTCACTTACACACACACACACACACACATACACACAGACACACACTCACTCACTCACTCACTCTCACACACACACACACACACACACACACACACACACACACACACACAAACTCTCTCTCTCTCTCTCTCTCATTTTACCACCACCTCCCCACGTCTGGGAAATATGCCTTCTTGCCAAGTTCTCTCCAAAAAGTGAGAAGGGGCTTGTGTAAGGGAGGCTTTGCAGCAGCATCAGGCAGCAAAGAGAACGCTTGAGGCCCGTCTAAGCCAGCTTTCTCTGCTCACCGGAGCAGGCGCGCCACATTGGTGTGCGAACGCCATTTTCTACTTCAGGGCCGACGTGCCCTGAACTAAGCAGTTCGAGATGTGCTGCTAAACCTCCTCCGCGTGGAAGATGTCAAGGGCCATGATCGGTGTAAATGAGAGCTCTGTATCTGTACAGAGCAAATCCCCCCGCCTCCAAGCATGTATGTACACATACACACACCAGACTCTTGTCCCCTTTTGCATAAGAGACATGAAAGTCCCAGACCCATGTCAGCAGTACAAAATATCACTTGTCACTTTGGCTACAAGCTGGGTTTGAGTGATAGGCTATGATGATTTTTTTCTTTTTTATTTCTTTAATTTTGCTCCAAACTGGTATTGCCCGCATTCGTCTATCACAAGGCATTGGATCAGCCATGGTTGAGGGGGCCATTAATGCTTGTTTGTGGCTGAGCAGGAATCCATGCAGAATGAGCCCAGTTGACCATCCGAGGCAAGCTCCAGTGCCTTTCTGGGTGAAGGGCTGGCAGTGCAATTCCCCTATGCCCCCCCCCCCCCCATGCAATCATACATTCAACATTGTGTATGTGTGTCTGTGTGTGTGTGTGTGTGTGTGTGTGTGTGTCTATGTGTGTATGTGTGTGTGTGTGTGTGTGTGTGTGTGTGTGTGTGTGTGTGTGTGTGTGTGTGTGTGAGTGAGTTTGTGAGTGAGAGTGTGTGTGTGTGGTGAGGGGCTGTTTAGCAAGTGAGATATTGACATTTCAAGCAGGCGCATTGACAGCTTTGTCTATGCCTTTTGTTTTACAGGTTTTAGAGGAGACAGGGGCCTTTGTGCCCATGTGAGTCCATTTAACGTTAGACCCATTGAAAAGCTCATGTCTGCTTCGAATCAGGAGACCCTTCAATTTCCCTCATGTGCCATGTACTGTGTGCTGGGGGGACACAAGGGTCTTATTCACAACAGAACGTTCTAGCTACACCTGCCAGCATACTCCTTGTTCTCAGGTGTATGACCATCTGAGGCAAGCTCCAGTTATTGTTTTAATATAGCTAAATGGATAGGCCACTGATTTATCACGCAGCTCTTTCAACATCATGTGAGTGCAATGCCTATCGCTGTGGTCTCAGCTCATGTACACTCTGTGTAAAAAAAATATGGGCATAAGAATGCTGAACACCCCTGTGATAGCCTATCATAATGTGTGTGGCATGCTTCATAATTAGTAACCTGATTTGATTAGACCTTTGGTGTGCTTTAGCCCCAAAAAGGTTGAGAACCTCTGTGTTAGGAGAACAGGTATCCTTGGAAGAGTTGGGTCTTCATAGTTTCTTGAAAATATAGAGGGACGTTCCTGTTCTGGTGGCACTTGGCAGGTTGTTCAACCATCAGGGAACTACAAATAAAAACATTTATCATATTCGGTGATTTAACATAACTTACAGGCTGCTATCCGAACACAGATAGGCCTACAGACACAGGTAATTTTGTTGGTTGAACAGATGCAGATAATGATGTCACAGTGCACCTATACTAGACATCAGTTTGGCAAAGCGCTGTGTCAAAGACATGGAACACATGACCATTCTGTCATATTTGCAGAGAGAGGTGACTTGAGGATGGATATGTCTTCATAAATGACTCATCACTTTGTCTCCACTGACATATTTGAGTAATGCAGATTAGCCCCTTGAAAGAGCAAATAGAAACACACTACTTGCATGTTGAATGTCGTGTTTTGGTTTCACACCTGACCTGTTTAAATCCTTAGCATGGCAGCACTACTTTTGCCGGGTTGTTTTTGCCAGTTTTTGTTTGAAAATACTGTAAAGAAATGATAGCTTCAGCGAAAGTTCTACTAGGAAGAATCGTAGCGTAGCCTTTACTCCTCCCATGCTTTCATGGAGCCAATCTTAGCTTTGCCTACTTTTCGGGAAAGCCCTGCAACATGATCATTCACTCATTCAATCAGCGCTAGCCTATAGGAATTCAGTGGGCTCTTTAAATATGTACCACCTAACACTGCTTCTGCTTCTCAGTACGCCGACTTTGACGTCCCCTCCACCTCCCCTCCAGCCACCACTGCCAGCAGTCCATGTCCATGGCTTGCCTACCGCATCATCTTCCTTCAGCCACCGCCACCAGTTTGTCCCCGTCTCGTCGTGGGGGGGGGGGGGGTATGCTCCCCGCCTTCGGCAGGAGGCGAGATCCGCTCATCGCTGGACGGATCCGAGACTATTCAGGACTCTTTATCATGCTTGTATCCAAGCCGTTCCTTTACTAATTAAATGGTTAATTGATTATATTCTGTCTACTGAGTCTTTCTGGTAGAACTAGAACAATGCACACAATGCACACAACACAACTCTGTAGAGATAGTTAAAACATGTAAAACTACTGAACTGCTTCATGAAGTTTAAAAGAGAAAAAATATCTACTAGTAAATTCTAAAGTACATGAAGGGCATAGAGAGGCTGAAGTGATGTAGAGAGAGTGATGTAATGATGTACGATTTCGCTTTTTAACTTTTAGCATTGATGTTTTTGTTTTTGTTTTGGTTTTGTCTGTATGTTCCCATGTTGTCGTCCTTCACACCCCAGCACTTGCTGTTTTTGAAAATTTTGGGGTAATTTAGTTAGCGGTCTAACAGTCTCTGGAGACTAGCATTCTGTTTCTGAACATATGGGCTAGGTCTCTGTGGTGCGAAACATTTGGGAGAGAAAAAAATCCAATTAGGGAATGAAGATGTTTTCACAGCCGAGCTATTATTTCTCTCTTTCTATCTTTATATTTAGATGATAATGAGTGAGACAATCATATTTATAACACTTTTTCGTCTGGAGGTAATTCAATTGATTAACTGGAAGAGAGTATTATCTCATTAGCTTTCATTTCTTGGGCGTAATTAAAGGGCCTATCAAGGCATGTAATCAAGAGGTCCTACAAGTGAGGAAGTTTCTTTTTTTTCCCTACGTAAGACATTTTTGAAGTGGTGTACAAATGAAATGGATGTCCTCATGGCTTAGATGTCTTTTTTCCCCTTTTCCCTTCTCCTGAAAGTGTAGAAATTTGACAATGTTGTACTGCAGACCTGGCCGTTGAGAGTAGCTTGGCGTGAAATTAAGTGTATGCTGGACCACTATCACCCCCTGTTCCTTCCTTTTTTCCCCGAGCATCTCAGCCACTCGCTCGTGTCCTGGGTGAGACTGCTGAACACCACGTGCGCCTTCTTTAATTAGCGTTCCCAGAAAAAAAACTGCTTCCCTGGCAATAAAGTCAACACAGAGATTGAGGGAAGAGTTGCTCTGCTCTCTCTTCTCTGCTCTGCTTGGCTTTGAGTGATCAATTCAGCCCTGTTCTCCCTACAGCAGGTTTTTTTTTTTACACCCTCAGAGAGAGAGAGAGAGCTCCATGCATGTTAATTCCTTTGAGTCATAGCACTGCGCACTTTTCCACTCTACTGCTTAAGAAACAAGTTTTTTTTAGTGGTGGTGGTGTGTGTGTGTGTGTGCTGGGTGTTGGTTTAGGAAAGTAGGGTGCACATGCACATTCTTTTAAAGCAGTGTGTAAACATATTTAGACTATATTCCTCAGGTCAGGTTAAAATGTTCTAATGAGACTTTCATTTGTAAGCTGCATTTCCTAGTTCAACTAATCCTCACGTGAGTTAGTTAAGTGTGTTAGCTAACACCTGCAAAAATAACTATTTTTCTAGCATAATTGCAATTTATATGAGCCTTGCAATAAATGAGTTTGCTGAATCATTATGGAGCATGGCCGTTTTTAATGCAATTGTGCTGACGATAAGCACTTCTCAGGTTTAATGTCCTCTATTTCTGTAGGGGAAGACGAGATCAGCCAGTGAAGTAATTACCTGAGTCAAGCATAGCATGGATCGCCTTCTCCTTAAGGGTTCACCCGAATCCAAGTTCCCTGCACTGACTGAGCAAGTGTATCCTCAGCTGCACCAAGAAGTATGGCATCATCCCGTGCTCTCGATGTTTCATCCAGACTACGCATGCAAATCCAATTTAAGACAAGCCACAGAGCAAATGCTACGCCCCTGAAAGGCTTTAGTCTGGAAATTTATAAAGCAGGTCACTGTCACTCCTGTGCTGATGAATTGATGTATTAGATGATAAGCTCTGTCGTCTTGTACATCCTCTGCAGTGCATGCCCAGATTTACATTTCAAACACTGTATTTCCTGCGGAAGTCTCAAGAATGCATTTTGCTGGGACAGCATATTGCTGGTAAAGTTATATAGAATCTACTGTATATCATCTCATGAGTTAGCCATGACGTTTTTATGGCGTAAGAACATTTTCCTTGAGGACATCTTCACTGTTACATGTCAGTAAATCTGGTAGCTAAATCTAGCTAGTCTAAAATTATTCCATTGTTTTATGATATGCACAGAACAAAAAAAAATGCTGATTTGTTTTTCTACTACATGGGCAGGTCCTATGAAGTCTTTGTTGACAACTGTTCACTGCTTGTTTATGTTGCCTTCCCAGACATGAATCACTGACTACATCTAAAAGTGACAGGAGATATTTCATTGTTCTGAACACAATGCTCCAAGATCCCGCTTTGCCAGATTAAATCTATGTGAAAGGGAGATGGACAGAAAAGAGCCATTACTAGGCAAATCCTTGGAGTAGGGGGTGACTGCTTGACCATATTTCATCCCCACCCATTCACAGTGTTTAAATGGGTGATTCATTGCTTGCTAATATGACTCGTGGGGATGACACAGTCTTGACATTGTGAGCAAAGATGCCTACCTGCGCTTTTTGCTTTTCCTTGCAAAGTCAGCTGTCAAGTCACTCAATGCATTCAGTCCACGTACTTCCCCTGTCACCTCAGAACATCAGGCGCGCACACACACACACACACACACACACACATACACACAACCAGAGAGAAAGAAGGATGATGGATCCATTAACCCCTCTAATGACTTTTGTTCAAACACAAATACTTACGTCACAGAGGGACTCGTCTAACCACCAGTCTATGTCACACAGAAGATGCCACAATGGCCACCAAGCCCTAATATTCTCATCACAGTTCAGAGATGATGTGCATTCATCTGTGCTGAAAGGTCCACAACCAGAATAAAATCCTTCTATTAGAATCATGGGTTTGCATTTGTGAGACATTACAATATATACCCAAAGTCTACAACTGCAGAATACAGAGCAAAGTTTGTACGCATGCATGATCTAAACATGCATAATTTCTGGATGAATGAACTGTCAAGGGTTTTATCCGGTGAGCTCTTTCACATTTGCTGACCGTGAACTAAACCGTCTCACCGCCTCCTCCTGTGATCGGCACTTTCGCCGTGTTATATTTTTACTCTGGTTATTATTTCTTTATTGTTGTTATTATTCCAATGACAAGATTATGTGGGTTTAACTCAGGGCCCATTAAAACGTCCTCCGTGAGTCTGTGCCAGTGTCTCCACCCGAGCCTGCGCTAAGGCAGGATGACGACACTGCCAGAACTGGTAACAATAGCAACGGAGACAGAGAGAAGAGGAAGAGGTTGAGAGAATAAGCCAGAGAGGTGCGGTTTTTATTTTGGGGAGAGGGAGAGTGTATGTGTGTTTGTGTATGGGGGGGTCTTTCATTTTGTCAGTTAAATTTTGGCAGTATCTGGAAAATGCATTTAAATAACATTGTTTTTGTTGTATTCCTGGAAATTCCTGGAACAATTTTCCTGCTGCCAAAAATATGGACTGCACTCGTAATGCCTTGATCAGATTATTTAACAGAACAGAAATTGACAATTTTCTTTGAGTGAAAAAAAATTCAGAGATTGTTTTTTTTTTTTTTTTTTAGTGAAGAAGGCACATTTGAGAACAATACATATTAGATTTGGCAGCTGGGCTTTGTACCTCCTCAGAAGCTGAATAAGCTCACAGTGATTCACAATATAAGGATTACACCTAGATTTGTGACATATGGACACAAAGCACTGAATGAGAATGTATGACACAGAAAAAATCAAATAAATGAAATATCAAATAGGCTATCAATCTGAAGAGGAATCCTATACTGACTATGATATCCACCTGTTTTCAGACTTGATCCAACACAAATTACTGCATGCTTTGCCTACCCTGCATGCTTTGTCTACCCTGAACACTTATGTCCTCAATTATTGTAAGGGAATAAAAAGGTGGGGCTACCAGCCTGTTATTAGAGGGCCTGGTAGCCTATATATTGGATGGCTGCTGAGAATGTTATGTCTGTGCCTCATCTCCAAACTCTTTTCTGTAAGGTGAATTCACTGTTTTTGTTTAACTAGCTGGATAATGCCATGGCTTCCTCTTTTTGTTTGACGTCAGCTAATAGCTGTTCCAATCAGTTTCAACATAATTTGGATTAACAGTCATTAGCTGCGTCCCTAGCTCACTATGGATCCAGTGGAACAGGTCCAGACCACAATGAGCAGAGCAAATGGAGGGTTTGGCAGTGTGGCACCAAACACAAAATGCCCTTTTCTCTCTCAAATGGCATGTACAGTAATACAATAAACTGCAGCAGCCCTGAGAGCAAACAGGGGAGCAGTTCCTCCGTCCCCTTCACGCCGACGTGTCATCTGAAATTTGGCACGTTTGTTGGGAAACAGAGCCCCAGATGTCTGCACCGCAAAAGTGGGTCAGGACCGAAGCCAGACAGCGTGAGAGGAGAGATACGGAACAGAATATAAGACAGGTGTAGCGAAGATGCCTTTTCTGATAGCACAAAATATTTTTAAAAAACCTACAGAGGCATAAACCTCCTGTCTAACATGCTTAGATTGTTCTGCTTCAGGACTCAGCACTTATCTGTTATAAACATGTGTGGTCATGTTCATATCGGTGTATGAATTGACATGATAAGTCAAGCATTTACAGTAATACCTGAGCGATAGCTGCTAGCATTGTCAGTGCTTTGTAGCTCAAGGATTTGTTGCAGTTGTAGATGATACTTTTTTGAAATACCAAACTAAGGGATCTTTATGGTCAAATAGTTATCACAGAAAAATATATTGAATGCTCTTCAAGAAGCAAAAAATGCTCTGCTAACTATCAACTAATGTGTGACCTACCTAGTAGGCCTAACCCTAGTAGCAACACCAAATAACTTTTCCTCTGTCGCACGCACGCTATTTGCTTATCCAGCACTGGCTTTGCAAATAACGATGTACACAGACAAGGTAGAATATGTTGCATGGTTTTATGAAAGTATGATGTATTGCAACATCAGATGCAAGTCAAATTTGTGGTTTCTTATGTCTCATTCCATCGAACTACAGATCCGCTACCCGATCTGGCAAACTTACTGTACATAGTGTGGTTATAGCCGATAGAGGGCCACAAAGCGAATGCAGAAGTGCAGTTCACCCTGTTAGGAGTTGATGAACCACTGAAACGATTTTACGAAACATTATTTTAAGGTACAAAAAACTCTTTAAAACCAGTTAGGGAACAAGCTTCCCAAACAGCCAGTTATTTTCTTAGCCTGGTGGATGTTAGCAAGAAATGCTAATAGGCTACTAGTAGGCTACAGTCCTCATACATACTTTTAGCAAGAAATCTTTAAGACTTCCGCATCAATTCTGCATGAGTCTGTATGGCCCGTGGCCTGAGTAAAAAAAAAAAAAAAACTCTGCACTTCTGAGTTGTAGGCTATGCCGTGTGTGAGCAGCTCATTAACACTGGTGAGCTCAGGGTTCACATATGTTGACATCCAGTTGAACTCTCCAAGGCTCTCAAGGCTGGATGCAGGATGCTTGACTGAAAAGTGCTCCTGGTCAGATGCATGTTCCCTTTTGATGTGTTAACAGCAGCAGGACCTCGATCCATCTCCAGCTGTGTTTTTCTTTTTAAAAGCTGAAAGCTATACCCATCTAAACTCATTTTATTCAGCCAGTTGCTGGGAGTCTGGAACAGCACTTCAAGCTGTGCACAGTTTATTGTTTTCCAAAAGCTACAGTACCTGCTCCCTTGTGTCCTAGATACTAAAATGTTACTTAATAGCCTACACGTGTGATCAGCATGTGAACAATAGTAAGTGATTGATTGACACTGCACTGAGATTAAAAACACCTTGATATTACCACTTCATTTTGTGTTGAGACTGAGATTGTCTCGATTAAAAAAACAAAAATGTCACTGAATAGTAATTCTTGAAATCAGGGTCAGTATAACCCTCTTTCTAGTGCTGGCATTTTCCCTCAGTTTTTCACTTGTGTTGTCCACTTACTCTTTCTTTCTCTTCCCTCTGTTGTGTCTGTTATTCCCTGCAGCCCCCTCATCAGATGCCACCCAAACATACTTACCTTGTAACAGTATTGATTTTGGGTGTGTTGTAAGGTGAACCAAGTGTTCACACTTTGCAGGTGTGTGTGCCAAACTCCCTCAGTGGCAGGCCGTTACCTCGTCTCTCTCACCCTCATGCCATTACAGTATTACAGAAGGGCAACCCTGAAATGAATCTGCTTCCAAACATCTGGGCTGCAGTCATTATGCAGGTATAAACTTAGTACCATCTGTTTCCACATACGTTAATTATCATTCACAGTTCTACCGACTTCAATCATCCTGCATTTAACAAGCTGCGCCGGCTTTTACTCGTGCCCCCTGTTTGTTATTCTAAAGGAGAAACGACTTCAGCTGCCACTAATTCTGATGCTATCAAAGCAGAGAGAGCCGAAAGGTTTTGTTTATTTTGTTTTTAAGGTTTTTAATATCATGCATTGTGGAAAGTACGCAAATCGTCCATTGTCTCACGAGCTCGTCTGCGATGGCCAAGCGGACTGTGGGTGACAGGAGTCAGCTGTGTTCAGTATGGGGACGCTGTGGAGTGGAGCAGAGTGGACCAGAGAAGCCCAAACTCATCTGTATCGGCCCTCGTGCAAATGCAAAGAGACAGGAGGCCATGTAGAGGACAGCTGCTCTCTGCCACATACACACACACACAGTCACACACACACACACACACACACACAGAGCAGATGGATAGGACTCTGAGCACTGACCTGAGATGGATACACACACACACACACACACACACACACACGCGGTGTGTGTAAGAGAGAGAGATGGATACAAATACACACACACACACACACACACACAGTGAAAGTGATAGGGAGAGAGAGATTGACAGAGAGAGAGAGAGATGGGGGAGTTTCTGTGCACATTAAGAAATACACTGTGCTCTGAAGCAAAAAACTGAGATGGTAAGCCTTGATGCTAATGCTCATACACATAGAAAGGGAAAAGGGAGAGAGAGAGAGGCTGGAGAAAGAGACGCACTGTGCTGTGATGCAAAAGGGAATTGCTAAGACATGAAGCAACAGAAAATACACACTCACTTCTCACATGCACAGACACACACACACACACAAAACAACCAAGTCTCGCTGTTGTTCTCAATGCGACTGCATCCCCTTCAGTAGAAGTGACAATTTCTCATTTTTATGTCTTCCACACACTCATATACCCCAAGCACTCAGAAATGAGCAAATGGAGCTTTTATTTCTTGATAAATATGGATGCAAATGGTCATATATTCATTGGAGGAAGAAATAGAAATATCTTGCTCAAGAGGAGTGAAAAGCAAACTCTCTCTCTTTCTCTCTGTGCGTAAACCCTGATTAGATCAGCCTTGATTTGGCGTTCTGTTTTGAGCAGAGAGACTGCGTCTGATTGAGTGAAGTCCTATGATTCATTGTGGTCTTTAGGAGGGGAAGGATCACTCTGCCAGCAAATAAAAAGAAGCATCAATATGGAATGAAATTACCCCACTGCTCATATTGCAATGCTAGATATCTTCGACAGCCATCAATTATAGACCTCCTCACTCAGTAGGAGGAAAAATTATCACATCCGATTATGGCCAGTGAACTCCCCTCATTCATAAATAACTCTTCACCCAGCACACAAAGACACCAAAGGTCTGGAACAAAGACGTTTAGTCTTTGGCAGCGGTGAACCTTAAATTAAACATAGCCGATATCAATGTGCAATAATACCTGCATCTTCTTAATATAATGGCCTGATGAACTGTCACAGGATATATATCTGCCAGCAAGTATTATGCGTGTCATAATAACATGACTGTCATTATTTATGGCTTTCATTTGTGCCTGTGGCATTTTAGTCTATGCCCCTGTACACATAAAATATATTGATATGCATGCACATTCATATATTATCCTTTAGTTGCTTTTGAATTAAACTGAAACTCTGCATCATGTCCCTTTATCACAGTCTCTCTGCCTCTCTCTCTCTCTCTCTCTCTCTCTCTCTCTCTCTCCATCTCTCTTGGCCTCTTTCACTCTCTCTTTTGCTCCATTCCTTCCAGTCTTTTCTAAATGGATAACTTTTTCCAATTTGATATATCACATATTAAAACATGTTTTATGGCCTCTCATGTACTGCTGGTTTTGCTAAGTGCGCTCCACTTTTTCTATAAAACCTGTTCTGGGTAAGAGGGATGGTGTCAGCAGCAAGGGCAGCAGGGCCCTGGCACAGACTGCCCAGGTTCTCCTCAGTCAAGGGGCATAAAAATGTCACATTTCTTTATCCTTTTGTCCACATTTCTCACGTCATCCCAGTGAACCTAATGACATGTCAGCTTGGAGGTTGACAGAATTCCATTGCACAGATATTTGGCTTTAGAGAAAAATGTGTGATATTAATGTTCATTGATAGGCTATCATTCCGCTGATCTATAGTTTGGACAGAACCAGCCTTTTCAATTTCTGATCTACTGAACAGATGTTCTTTCCAGCACAGTGTTATGTAACCCACAATCTTAGGTTCAGCCTACAAGATATATTAAAGAGGACTATGCATTTTTTTGGGCTTAATTCACCTTAACTTAACAGCTTCGGAGTCATTGGAATGGTTATACGACTTTTTCCGGGTTGAATGGTGGCCGTCTCGCTTCCCCCTAGTGTCTGTGAGCAGAAAAAAAACAGCCTTGTAACTTTGGTCCGGCAAGCCGCCGGCCTCTGAGTCAGAAAGTCTTGCGGTCTCGTGATGTAACAAATTGCTTTACGGCATTACACATATCCAGCCAGGCACCGGCTAGAACAAGGTAGAGATGGAGTTTCTCAGACATTCGTCATGGCAGAGCCAGCGAAAAGAAGCAGAAAGCGTTGTCAGGAGAACAGGGAAAGAGGAAACGGCAGACTGACCGAGCGAGGAGTGTCGTAAAATATATACTCTGAAGCTGTAGGGGGAGATCTGTAGAGAAAACTATGAGCAAAAAGCAAGAAAACAGCGAAGAAATGGCCAAAACTGCTTATTAGGTCCCTTTAAGACCCTGAATATCATAGCTATCTACAGTAGTTTCTGCAACAGTGTAGGTATATAACAGACAGAGCCGGACAGTAACGGAGTACATTTACTTGAGTACAGTACTTGAGTACAATTTTGAGGGATCTGTACTTTACTCGAGTATCATTTTTGGGGAGTACTCATGACTTTACTCAAGTACATTTGAGAGGCAAATATTGTACTCTTTACTCCACTACATTTCTATCTATAACCGTGAGTACCAGTTACTTATTCTAAAAAAAAGGAAAAAAGAAAAATCTCGGAAACCCTCAATTTGTTGTTTCCTACGGAGCCCCTAGTTTCATGTGCTCATCTGAAAGTTTCATGTGCTCACGTGAAAGTTTCATGTACGCACATGAAAGTTTCATGTGAAAAGGTTTTGCGTGCGCACACGAAACTTTCATGTGCTCACACATGCTTGCACATGAAACTAAACTTTAGATTTTTTTTTGCTCATGTCCCCTTAGGGGCTCCGTAGTTTCCCTCTCAAATGTGATTGGATTGTGCAGGCGCAACTGATTGGGACAGCCTATCAGCAATCACCTTCAGCTTTCCGCCAAAGTCAACTCCGTGGTCAGATTTAGATAAGAGACGAAACCATGGACGAAACAATGGATGAAGACGCAGCAGGTCCATCCCAGGAATGTGCCAACCTGTGGCCCCACCTCAGTATTTCAATTTTCTGAACAATTATGATATGATAGTTTTCGCTTCAAGTGTTTCAATTACAAAATAGTATTTTGTATTTGAAATACGTATTTTAAATACATGTATTAGAAATACTGCCCATCCCTGGCAACATGGTAAAAAGACTTGATTTTACTTTCAATTCCTTTTACATTCTCCAAGGTATTAACATTAACATTTTTCATAACTCCATGTAGGACGTTTCTGTACACAAATGTAAGCACTGTGGCAGTAGTAATGCAATATTTAGAAAATGTAGGCTACTCTTGTACTCTTGATACTCAAGTACTTTTAAAAACAAGTACTTCAGTACTTTTACTTAAGTAGACATCTGACTGTTGTACTTTTACTTGTACTTGAGTAAAATTGAGCAAAGGGTATCTGTACTTTTACTCAAGTAATAAAGCTGTGTACTCTGTCCGCCTCTGATAACAGATGGGAAGTATGTCTGTGGTAGCACAAGGTGTACTGTAGCCTATTTAACAGTGGTTTTAGGCTACTCGTGAAGCACTGACTCATTTAACCAGCCTGCTGAACAGTTTGGCTTGCAGTGTACTCTCCTTTATACATTCTCCTTTATACAGTGTGCTCTCCTTTATACATTCTCTTATACATTTATACATGTTGTCACTGACCTTCCGTAGACCATATTGACCAGTCGAGGTTTCCACTTGAGAGTGTGTGTTCAGGCCTCTCCCACATACAGCTCAGCTAGGTCCTACAACAGCTGCAAGGTCAAGGGACCATGATTAAGAACCTATGTTTATTGCTAGCCTGGCTAATGCCAGACCTCATCTCATTGAGATGGGGTCTGGGAACTACACATTCATTTTCTCGTATTTGAGACGTGGTTTACGAATGCCCAGAGCCTTTTATTGGGCGCTACGAATGTCTATCAAATGCGTCTGTACGTAGCTCATAACCACTTCGGTGTGTTGTCATCGTCTTGCTGTCCCCCCTGCGTTCTGTGATTGGTTCCTTCATTGAGGTGAAAATCGGGTCCATGGAATCCAGGCTGCCTAGCAGCACGAATAATGCTGCTTTCCAGTAGTCTTGTAAATCATTGTACACTCACCCGTACAACATGTACCAATGAGTGGCTTTAGGAACGCCTTTCTCTCGAGCCACGAGGGGCATTAGCAGGAGGCTAGTCATTGTTATTGTTTTGTGCTACATGTAGCCTCTAGCTAAACGGCTGGAAAAGAAATTGTTACATTGTATTGCAGGCACAGCAAGACCGTGCAATGCATGAATTGGTGAACGGATTGAAGCAGCAATGTAATCTAGTGTGTAAGAGCATTACATCAACTTTAACATGACCAACACAGTACATATGCAAAAAAAATACACGTCATCTCATCTCAACTATGGGCGCAGCCATGTTTGTTGTAAGGTCGTATGTCCACCTCGGGGTACCCTCAAGTACTCCGAGGTAAAGTGGGCGTGCCTGCCCAAAATGCCGCAAGAAAGCTGGGTAATTTACACTTTCCAACTCGGGCGGCGGATTTACGAGACATCTCGAAAGCAGCATTAAATCACGCAGCATGGGGAAACCCAGGCTAGTTTATTGCTGTGGCTACCAAAATATTGTTAATTTGATTGTTTTATGTTTGTCTGCTAAATTGTGTTTGTTTTTATGTTTGTCTGCTGAAATGTCATGGAATGATCGAATATTGTCTTAAATACACCATCACTATTATGTTAATCAAAGCAGTGGGTAAATTGGCTTGTTTTCTGTGTTTGGGACTTCTATTGCACTAATTGTCTGTTTATATGCTTGTCACTTTAGGTGACAACCTGCCTGGTCATGGGAGAGATTACTATAATTTTACTGTCAAGCTAGAATTTGACAAGATATCTACAGTTGCAGGTCCACTGCCCTGTCTTGAGGTTTCTTGACAAACAGCCCAACACAGCCCTCAATATACAAAATGTTTTGCTCCATGATTAAAAAGTGAAAAAAAAAAATAGAACAAAAGAAAGCAAAAAGGAATCTATGACCAGTGGAGAGAAAAAAAGAGTAAAACTGTGAAAGCCTTTGGCGAACTGTAGGGGTGGGCGGAAGGGATATTTTGGAGAGAGAGAGAGAGAGAGAGAGAGAGCACGCGCTTGGAAACTCAACATGTGAAATCATTTCCCGACGGGAGGGAAATGTGTTTTGACAGCAAATCATGGAAGGGGGCTGGAAGCGGAGAAGATGTCTCTGACCCGGAGGAGAGCCAAATATCGCTGCAGCGCCGCATCTCTCCTCTGTGCAGCAACGCTGAAGACGCCAGCTCCCCTTCGCACTGACTGCTGGGAGCTTTTCATTTCAGCCGTTCTCTGTGTGTGCACAGCCTGATGCAGCGTTCACAGCAGGGCCATAGGAAAGCTTTAAATGAAGGGCTGAGACGTTTGATGTAAAATAACGTATGAACAACAAAACTAATCAACCTGACTGCTACATCCTCCTGAGACCTAACAGTGCAGTACTTGGTGTAGCCTCAATAACACTACAATATAGAAATCTGCAATATTGATGTATTATTATGACCGCCGCGCAGCGAATAGGTCGCTGTATACCTATATAGCGAATAGGTTTAGTCAGATTTTTTTTTCTTTTTTTTCTTTTTCGCATGCCCAAATTTCTGTCAATGATTCCCGGGACACTGAAAGACCGGGGTACACGAAACTTGGTGGGCATGTAACCCCACATGGATAGCATGGAACCATCATTTTTCTTTTGATCTGTAGCCCCCCCGCTGGACTGGACCCCCCGAAAGGAGGGTAGGGCAGACACAGTTTTCTGTGAATATCTCGAAAACCGTAGGGTTTAGGAGGACCATTTTTTTTTTGTATGTTGATCTCAAGGGGCCATGTCAACCCATTCCATAACCACTCATTTCATGTATAGCGCCACCTAGTTAAACACAAAAAAGTAAAAATGAGGTTGTAATTTAAGGTATCTGTGACCTAACAAAGTCAAAACTGTACAAAATTGGAAGTGTAGGATCATTATGACACCCTCTGTATGCACGCCAAGTTTCGTGGAATTCCGTTCATGGGGGGCCACACAATAAATTAATTTATGTTACTATACACCAACTGGCCTATAGGTGGCCGGAGACAGTTTTCTGTGAATATCTCGATAACCGTAGGGCCTAGGAGGTCCACCTTTTTTTATGTATGTTGGTCTTAAGGGGGCATGTCAACCCATCCCATTACCACTTATTTTATGTATAGTGCCACCTAGTTAAAAATGAAAAAGCAAAAAATTAGGTGTTTTCATCACAATATCTCTGGCTGACAAGGTCAAAACTGCACGAAATTAAAAGTGTAGGATCATTATGACACCCTCCAAATGCATGCCAAGTTTTGTGTACTTTCGTTCATGGGGGGCCTTACAATAAAATAATGTATGTGTACATTTAGTGATGTACACCAACAAGGATTCCCGGGACACTGAAAGACCGGGGTACACAAAACTTGGTGGGCATGTACCCCCACATGGATAGCATGGAACCGTAATTTTTCGTTTTGATCTGTAGCCCCCCCGCTGGACTGGACCCCCCGAAAGAAGGGTAGGGCAGACACAGTTCTCTGTGAATATCTTGAGAACTGTAGGGCCTAGGATGACCATTTTTTTCCGTATGTTTGCCTCCAGGGGTCATGTTAACCCATTTCATGTGCACACATGTGCACAAACAGATACACACACACACACACACACATACATTCACAGTAATCATACGTATGACACATACTCACACAGTAGACATATGTACGCTTGCATGCACAGGCACATACGCAGGCACACACACAAGCACGCACACACACACACACACACACACACACACACGCATAACATAAACATGTACATGCACACAATTCAAGAATTTCTCAGAATTATGAACAGGCAAGATGGAGGTGGGGTTGTATAAAATTAATTTTACATGTGAAATCTATGAACTAATGTTTTGGTACTTGTTGTCTAGCAGATATCAGTGAGAATTGAGTGTGGATAATGCAATTTAGTGAGACAGTTAGAATCATATAGGCCTTTCAGCGTGATTTATTTTTGTGGAAAAAATGTGCTGGACTGGGCGGCGGTCATATTTTGTACCGCTCTGCGGTACATCTAGTTATTCTTATTACAGTGCATGAAAATGCACTGTACTGTTCTTCCTAGGCTTTTTCTTCTTCTTCTAATGCATTTAATGCAGCTTCAACCGTTCAAACTTCATTCAAACTATGTTACGTAGGTCTTACTTAGGACATGGGTGCTATGTATTTTTCAGCTTTGTAACTTTTATACTTTTTAAACTATTAATTAAAAACTGTTCAAAATTTCCCCATAGACTAAACATGGGCTGATGACCTCACAATAGACTATACTACTCAAACGGCACCGAAAATCTAAAAATCCAGTGGAAACTAGATGGCAGAAGTGTGTAGGCCAATCTGCCCAGCAGCTTTTTCTACTTTGTCACCTACAGAGTTTGACAGGTATGATCTTTCAAAAAAAATTGTTATTTCCCATAGACAATCCACGCCCGGAAGTTGGATGGATACAGAAGTTAGGAGGCGGGATATATTCTGGAAAGGTTTATTAGAATCCTATGGCAGGTGTTCGGGCCACCTGCATCAACTGCCAGTCTCAGGCTTTAAGCATACAAACTGGCCCTATTAAGACTACACATCCTGTTCAACTGCTTCCTCTGCCAAAAACTGTTTCAAAATAAAAGTCCTCACTACAATATTTCACTGTTAAACAATTTAACCCTTTAAACTACTGAACTTTTTAACTGTTCAGCCATTGTAACTGTTACTTGTCATCAACTATGACTCCTACCAAAGATTGTTAAGCCGGAGCAAGATATTTCATCAGGAGCCACTTCCGGGAACCCGGATCGCACGAGGGGGGGTCAAAAATCCCCCTTTATGCAGAGCAGAGGCAGCGACTGCTCCATTGAAGTCTATGGGCATAGCTCAGAATTTTACCACATATGCTAAGGTCTTAGTTCTATAGAGTTAGGAATGTGAATTTCGGGCACGTTTTCATGATCCTCAAACCCTTGTGAACATTTCAGGTACATTTTTAGCATTTTTGAGCATTCCAGTCTGGAGAAAATCGACTTTATATCAGGTGTGCGCCGGTTATTTATGCCGCTGCTGTTGGCGGGTTGCAACGTACCAGAGAATGTCTGAACGTACGCTCATCAATACGTCATCAACACGCCTCTTTATGCAGACAGGATTCGATCCCCATTTCGCGCCCATAGACATGAACTACGACGAAGTATCTTGCTCCGCCTTAACAATCTTTGCTCCTACCCACTGTAGCTAGTTAGCATGGTTAACATAGTTAGCATGTTAGCATTGCTAACATTGTTAGCATTTTTAAAATGATTAGCTAAGTTAGCTAAGTAACATAGTTAGCATAGTTAGCATGATAGCATGTTAGTTAGCATAGTTAACAAAACTGTTAAAATGATTAGCTAAGTTAGCTAAGTAACATAGTTAGCATAGTTAGCATGATAGCATGTTAGTTAGCATAGTTAACAAAACTGCTAAAAATGATTAGCTAAGTAACATGGTTAGCATAGTTAGCATGCTAGCATGTTAGCATGCTAGTTATCATAGTCAGCATAACTGCTAAAAATGAAAACATTAGCTAAGTTAACTAAGTTAAAGGAATTATCCGGAGTAAAATGCACTTTAGATCGATTTCCGGATGATTGGGGGTACATACGTTGAGTTGACATCAAAATGATGTCATTCGGATGTGTTTTGAGAAAGTTCGATTGTACCGTTTTCAGTCACAACTCGTAGCCTGGAAGTGAGCGGGGCATTTCAATTGCGCCGCTACAAAACGCTATTTTTATACCTCTTCTACAGTTCCAAACAACATAACACTTACGTGGTAGTGAGTAGAGGGTCCCTAAAGCCAAACCGAAGTATCCCGATGTCTTTATGTGGTCGAATAGAGAGTCCAGAATGAATTTCATCAAGACGGACTTTCCCCTCAAGGTGGCGGCAAAGATGGCAACATTTCTGGAAAGGTACTGGCTAAATTTGATTAATTTTACCACTGGATTAAGTAAGGTTCTAAATGCATATACAACAGCATTACCATATTAGTCTGTCTGGCATCAAACACACAAGTGGAGAGGTGTGTTTTGGTGAGTGCTGTTAAACATATTTTCATCACAGCATGCAACTAAGTAACTTACCATCTTCATAAGGCCCTATATTCCCAGTATCCTGGAACCTATGCTTATTCGGGTACCTATTATGTGCTTTATAAAGCTGGAGGACCCTGGAAACATACAATGCTTGACCTGGGGAACACAGGACACCTGCCCATGATCCCATCACATATAAACCTGAGGAGCATAAGTGCCTGTTCTGACCTCAGTTATTGGCCTAATCTAGTGTCAGAGGGGTGTGATATCCACTATATTGCTAAATTTTATTAATTTTACCACTGAATTAAGTAGGTTCTAAATGCATAATAGGAAACATTCTGTAATTTGGACATACAATAGTGTGAGAGCAGATTCTTGAGACACTCGATCACAATTTTTTGATCAAATGAAGCTTTGCTTCTGGTTCGTCTGACTGTCCCTGTGGCAGAGGCCCTTTACAGTACATAAGTGGAGGGCACATTGCTGGGAAAAGGGGTGGGGAATACATTTTCTGGTAAGGTTGTTCATATCTACTGCAAGTCTCTGCATAAATTCAGCCAATATGCCTTCAACAGGCTGACTGGCAAGTTGATTATACCCCCCACCACCTTGTTTATATGTGACATTATGTAATATAATACTCAATAAGTATAATGATTTACTGTTTTTGAGGTGTGATTGTAAAATCTGAGCAGTCAGTTAGATCTGATATGTGCAGGAAGTGACTGAAAGTGAAATTAAAATAAAGAACAGCATAGAAAATCAGCTATTACAATAGCTATGTATAATAGTGTGGTATAATGGATTTTCTATGTAAAAATTGGCACACTTAGAATATAATAGATAATTTCAGAGGCCATGTTGAGAAATGCCATGTGATACACATTTAAAAGTAAAGAACAGACCTGGGACAATGTCCCCATATCATCTCTGAATGGCATTTAGTGGAAATTAGATGATTGTACAATGAAATGTGTGAAAATCCCTAAAATCGGACTATGTTGTTTCCCAACATAGTGTCATCATGTTCACTCATGCTATGAGAACGCTGAACAAAGTTCATATATTTCAATTGCATCCCTCCATACTAGACACCTTAAAGATGATGTGTACCAAAAATCTTTGTCCTATGTTTACATAAACATACTTTTCTAAGCTTTAGTTTGAGAGCTTTTGGGTGGACATTTTCTGGTCAGGGTGCAACCAAAACATAAGAAGCTCTGGCCATGTGACAAATTACACTACACATTTGGCACTGCACATATTTAACTGAGACCCTTTCAGGTTTCTATTTTTGGGAGAAATGTATTGATAATTCATCCAGTAACAGTTTTAAAGGCACAAGAGCAAGATTTTTTTGTACGGTCACAATAGTGACCGTTGGGATTAAACGGGTTAACTTTTATATTAACATATAGTTTGTAAATAAACATTTAACATTTATTGAAATAACTGTTAAATAGTGCCAAAAAGACATTTAGTTAACTATTAACAAATATGAATACAATATTAGTTAATAGATTAACATACAGATTTTATGCAAACAACTAATATTTAATTAACTCGATGTACCGCAGAGTGGTACAAAATATGACCGCCGCCCAGTCCAGCACATTTTTTCCACAAAAATAAATCACGCTGAAAGGCCTATATGATTCTAACTGTCTCACAGAATTGCATTATCCACACTCAATTCTCACTGATATCTGCTAGACAACAAGTACCAAAACATGATTAGTTCATAGATTTCACATGTAAAATTAATTTTATACAACCCCACCTCCATCTTGCCTGTTCATAATTCTGAGAAATTCTTGAATTGTGTGCATGTACATGTTTATGTTATGCGTGTGTGCGTGCTTGTGTGTGTGCCTGCGTATGTGCCTGTGCATGCAAGCGTACATATGTCTACTGTGTGAGTATGTGTCATACGTATGATTACTGTGAATGTATGTGTGTGTGTGTGTGTGTGTGTATCTGTTTGTGCACATGTGTGCACATGAAATGGGTTAACATGACCCCTGGAGGCAAACATACGGAAAAAAATGGTCATCCTAGGCCCTACAGTTCTCAAGATATTCACAGAGAACTGTGTCTGCCCTACCCTTCTTTCGGGGGGTCCAGTCCAGCGGGGGGGCTACAGATCAAAACGAAAAACGATGGTTCCATGCTATCCATGTGGGGTTACATGCCCACCAAGTTCCGTGTACCCCGGTCTTTCAGTGTCCCGGGAATCATTGACAGAAATTTGGGCATGCGAAAAAGAAAAGAAAAAAAAATCTGACTAAACCTATATGACCGCCGCTTCGCTGCGCGGCGGTCATAATGATGAAAAAACTATTAACTTGTGCCAAATAGATATTTTAGTAACAATTAACAAATATTAACAAAGGGTTAGGTAATTACTAGTTTGCTATTTATTATGGCACCTTATTATGGAGTGTTACCTTTTTTTTGCTATACTACATTACTGCATTTTTTACACTAATCTGTATTGTGGACATAGGGCTGGGCTGTGTCTAACCAACTCATATGAGATATACCCGTTAGGTATATGTGACCGACTGCATAGAGTTCAATAGATATCATCAATACTTCAAATATATCACCAATATGTCTCAAGTGAAAACAGTAAATCAACACCAGAACAACAACAATTCTCCTTGAGTGTAAGTTATTAGAGGTTGACAACAGAGTACACAGCTGACCATCAAGTGACGATGACCTCTTTGCTGATCACAGCATTAGCCTCCCAAGATTTATGCAGAGGCAGTGCTGGCCTGGCAGGTTTAGCCCCTCCATGTGATGGATAATATAATTTTATTAAACACCATCTGCAGTCATCAGGTGGTAAGTGTCCAAATATACAGGCACACGGCCATTAGTGTAGGCTACACTGCATGATCTTATACTATACTGTTACAATGAGCTATGCTGTGAGCTATATAAAGTTAAAGTATAAAGTAAAGTTGCTGTACTATTTGCTGCATATTTTGCTATGCATTCTAAAAGGGATTCTGACATGAAATTAAGTCATGTGATGTAACGCATGATTATAATATTTGATGACAATGGAGCTGAACAAATTGCTCTACTAAAAGCCCCTTAAGCTCATTTTCTGTCTCCCTTGTCATGCTCATTTCTGGAGGAGGCATTGAACTAAGTAAAGACCCTAAATAAAACATTTCACCCATGTGTATTTTGAAGCACAATCGCATGTATACTAGGCTAGTTGGTTGACACACTGCTTCGTGTACACAAATGTTTTCAGAAGAAGAGTACTATAACACTCGCTGTCTATCATTCAGGTTTACCGAATGTGTCAAAATTACACAGGGTAATAATAATAGTCAAGTATTATTATGACTGCCGCGCAGCGAAGCGGCGGTCATATAGGTTTAGTCAGATTTTTTTTTTTTTTTTTTCGCATGCCCAAATTTCCGTCAATGAGTCCCGGGACACTGAAAGACCGGGGTACACGAAACTTGGTGGGCATGTAACCCCACATGGATAGCATGGAACCATCGTTTTTCGTTTTGATCTGTAACCCCCCCGCTTGACTGGACCCCCCGAAAGGAGGGTAGGGCAGACACAGTTTTCTGTGAATATCTCGAAAACCGTGGGGTTTAGGAGGACCATTTTTTTTTGTATGTTGATCTCAAGGGGCCATGTCAACCCATTCCATAACCACTCATTTCATGTATAGCGCCACCTAGTTAAACACAAAAAAGTAAAAATGAGGTGTTGTAATTGAAGGTATCTGTGACCTAACATAGTCAAAACTGCACGAAATTGGAAGTGTAGGATCATTATGACACCCTCTGTATGCACGCCAAATTTTGTGGAATTCCGTTCATGGGGGGCCACACAATAAATTAATTTATGTTACTATACACCAACTGGCCTGTAGGTGGCCGGAGACAGTTTTCTGTGAATATCTCGAGAACCGTAGGGCCTAGGAGGTCCATCTTTTTTATGTATGTTGGTCTTAAGGGGGCATGTCAACCCATCCCATTACCACTTATTTCATGTATAGCGCCACCTAGTTAAAAATTAAAAAGCAAAAAATTAGGTGTTTTCATCACAATATCTCTGGCTGACAAGGTTAAAACTGCACGAAATTAAAAGTGTAGGATCATTATGACACCCTCCGAATGCATGCCAAGTTTTGTGTACTTTCGTTCATGGGGGGCCTTACAATAAAATAATTTATGTGTACATTTAGTGACGTACACCAACAAGGATTCCCGGGACACTGAAAGACCGGGGTACACGAAACTTGGTGGGCATGTACCCCCACATGGATAGCATGGAACCGTCATTTTTCGTTTTGATCTGTAGCCCCCCCGCTGGACTGGACCCCCCGAAAGGAGGGTAGGGCAGACACAGTTCTCTTTGGCTTGAGAACTGTAGGGCCTAGGATGACCATTTTTTTCCGTGTGTTTGCCTCCAGGGGTCATGTTAACCAATTTCATGTGCACACATGTGCACAAACAGATACACACACACACACACATACATTCACAGTAATCATACGTATGACACATACTCACACAGTAGACATATGTACGCTTGCATGCACAGGCACATACGCAGGCACAAACACAAGCACGCACGCACACCCACACACACACACACACACACATAACATAAACATAACACAAACAATCAAGAATTTCTCAGAATTATAAACAGGCAAGATGGAGGTGGGATTGTATAAAATTAATTTTACATGTGAAATCTATGAACTAATCATGTTTTGGTACTTGTTGTCTAGCAGATACCAGTGAGAATTGAGTGTGGATAATGCAATTTAGTGAGACAGTTAGAATCATATAGGCCTTTCAGCGTGATTTATTTTTGTGGAAAAAATGTGCTGGACTGGGCGGCGGTCATATTTTGTACCGCTCTGCGGTACATCTAGTTATATTAGAGAAAAGTGAGTTATTTAAAGGTTGGATGTATTGGATGAATCAACAGAAAACAACAGTTAATGACAAGGAGCCATATTGAAACCCAACACAGCAGCAGAGCCAGAATGTTAATTAATAAATTGTAATGCAAAAAAAAATAACATTCAGATTTAAAAAGTACAAAGCCTTTAGGGCATACACTGTTAGTAGTTGTTGTGAGCAGACAGGTGAAGTAGCTGATTGGAAATGATAATCTGAAAAGCATACCCACGTTTAAAAGAATGATGATATACCTTGTAAAAAACAAAACCAAAAAAAGAACAAATTTGATTTCAAGTGACCTGGAAAAGATGAGTCAGTCAGTGGCAGTCAGAGAGGTAACCGAATCAAGCCAAAGATGAATAAATGTATCTGCCATTTTAACGGAACAATCAGATTGTGTTATAGTACAAGGTTACATCTATTATATACAGAATGGACATGTGCAGCATATTTGATATTTTTGGGTTTGTAAAAATGTAGGAGTGTACACACACATTATACTTGAAATTCAAACAGATAGAGATCTCTGATATGGCATGTTAATAAAGCAATGCTGTTTGAGCAGATTATAATTGCTTATAATATGTGCATGTATTAGAACATAATAACTATCCGATGCATTATTAATGTATGCAGAGGCGATTCTAGAGTCTGTGGGGGCCCCAAGCAAAAATTCCAAGGGGGCCCTACCGACAAGTGTTATCACCATTATGTTATATCACCATTAGGTTATTATGTTAAATAATAAAAATACAAAAAGCGTATTATAAAAATTCTTATATTTTGTGTATGTATCTCTAAAATATTTTTTTAAGTGCATGGTGTATGCACTCATAATGATTCTCTACAACATATTTTTACTGCATTGCCATGAACAAAGTAGAGGCAAAAAAGGGGTTTCTTTGTTGAACAAATTGGGATGCAATGTGAGCCTTGAATTGGATGCCATGCAGGAATTTGCTAGGATCTCAAAACCGGATTATGAACATGCTTTGCCATAGAGAAACACACGAAAGCGTTGGATTATAAACATGCTTTGCCACAAAAACAGACAAAAAATCGTAAACGTGGGGTAAGTCCAGCTATATGAAGTTATTATTTTGCTGTAACTTCGTCTGTTTTATAACCCAGAAGGATGTAGGCCTACTTGATATCAAATGATAGCTCTGTGTCTCCTCTTTCATCTGACGTGCGTGGCATATCTATCCGATCACGGGTCCGCGAGTAATTCAAACGAGAGTAGCCTAATGGGTGTGCAGCGTTGGTTTGTGTACATGACGTTATTATTTTGCAGTCACTTCGTCTGTTTTTATAAGCCAAAAGGATCGATACCAAGGATCGAGGATGGTACCAATGGATAGCCCTGTGTCTCCTCTTTCATCTGATATGCTTGCCATATCTATGCGATCACGGGTTTGCGAGTAATTCAAACGAGAGTAGGGTGAGCAGGTGAACGTAGAAGAGAAGTATAGACTGTAAATATGATGCTATTTGATTTAATTTCATGATTTTCTTTTCATACTTGGTCGTACAGACAAGTGCGTAGTCTTGTTGGAAAGCCCCACTTCTGCTCTGTCACGCAATGCACATTTATCTCGCTGCAATGAACAGTTCCGGAGCAATGTAACAAAGAAGAAAGGGTGTGTGTTTTTGACGCACTTTGTCAATCGGCTCCTTGCTTGACTAGTTGTAACTGCCGCTAGCTAGCTGAAGTTTAGGCCTACTGTCGTATAGATTTAGCTAACCATGTTCAATCTTTCTGCCAATTAACATTAGCCTACTATAACTTCATTGAGTAGGCTAAATGCCAAAATCCGATGATCCGTCATCACTGCACCCTCGATTGACGTTTACCACAGTTGCCTAAATATGTGCGGATTCTTTGAACTTTTTTGAACACAGATCCGCTGTTCATAAGGCCATAGCATAGGGCCTACATATGCACGTACTGTTTGTACAATAGGGTAGGAGCACGCAAAATCCATCATTCAATCACTATGGACGAAATTCTCGCTTGACCCACCGGCAAACGCACTGAGACCAGGTCGGGGGCCCCCTAGCGGCTCGGGGCTCCAAGCAGTTGCTTGGTTTGCCTATTGACAAGCTGCGCCTCTGAATGTATGATATAGATGCATTGCTTTTTCTTTTACGTTTAGGCATTATTGCCATATTTGTGAAAACTGAAATCTGAGAGCAAGAAATCAAACTCAAGTGTTCTGACCTATAGGTGTCATTGTACCCATAAGCCATGGATGAATTGGCCAATCAGGCCACAGGCGGAATGTGGGAGGGAGATGGGGGGAGATGTCAGGGCAGCACACGGGAGATTCATGGTACCATTTTCCGGGATCCATATTAATCATTTGTTGCTGGTCTCACCTATCTCTTCGGCGAAGCGCGTACGCCTTGTTTGGCATGACTGATGAGTGGGGGGGGGGGGGGGTCGGAGAGGGGCTGTGTGCACAGAGCACATGGTACAACTTCTCACCCTTTCACCCGCATTTTCATCCATGGAGCGGAGGTCTGGTGCTTAATTATTCGGAGGAAATCCCCTCATCGATTTGCACAATGATTTGAAAGTTGACCTCTGATACAGGCAGGGGTTGCATTGGGGAAATGAAATGTCAGAGGGGACTTTGTGATTTCAGGGTTGCGATGGGCGCACATGAGTATGCACATGAGCACCAGTGACCGGAAAGGCCTGCATTTGAATCAAAAACTATTCATAGGCATTAAAGTGTAGGCCCATGACGTACAGTGGGTCTCATAAATGCATTAGCACGCATCCCTTGATGACCTTGAAGAGTGAGTGCTGAGGTCGAGCCCCAGCCCAGGCTTAATTGAACTTCTGGATGTAGAGAAGGCACACATGAGCACAGATTAAACAACATGCATACAGTACACACCTACATATACCCTCACACACGCACACACACGCACACACACACACCCTCACACACGCACACACACGCACACACACGCACACACACACACACAGAAAGATAGAGAGAGAAAAGTTTTTGAAAGGCTGCACTTGAGAAAGCAGATGTTTTCCCCCATAGCAGAGATACTGCAGTTTATCGTCTCCCCTCTACAGCTCAGAACTCAGAGGCATCCATCAAAAAAACAGGAGCAGTCAATCTCTCAGTACGGATGTGTGTGTGTGTGTGTGGGGAAGGGGGGGGGTGGTAGAAGTAGCACCAGCATCACCATGCATACCTGTAATTGAATAACCAGCAGTATTCGGGCGGGGTCGGTTGGGGTGGGGTGGGTGTTCATCTCTGCACCCAACGGGGAGCCAAAAAAAACAATGTCTGCAGCGCTTGTAAGTTGGGGCCATCATGTTAATCCCCACCTACAGCGGCACCCCCACCCACCTCCATCCCTAACCCTCTCCCCAGCTCCCCCTATCTCCATGGCCTTTCCACTGTGGCGAATTGAAAACGGGAAGCCACGGCGCCTATCAGTGCGCCCAGAAGGAAGGCTCTCTTTTTTTTCTGCAGGGGCTGACTTGTGAAGTCGGAGGCCACGTGTACAGTAACGCCCCTCTGCCTGGCAGGCTTATCAGCCGCTTACAGCTGCAGGCCTAGAACACCCGATTTCTACCTGTACCACAAAAAAGAAGGTTTGGGGGGGGGGGGGAGGGTATTTGAGTAGGGAGACGTGCGGAGCGAAATCACCTCAATAGAAGCAGTGGTGTCGGCAGTTTGACAGAGGTTAAAACCCATGACTGAGAAGTTACATGGCACATTTTCATTGATGCTTTTTTTGCCTCAAGAAATGCCTCATATCATTCAAATTCAAGATTCATTCAGCGTGTCTTTTATTTGGCACATGGAAGGAATTTCTAAAAATGTTTGTGCATAATTTTTCTTTCACTTAATAATTTGTAAAACGTTTGAGTCTCAGAGTACCTCGCAATAGCAGCCGATGACTCAAGCAGTTACATCTCTCATAATCCCAACATAGTAAATTACAATAGTGACAGAACTCTGTATGAAAATGTGATTATGTTTTGAAGACTTTAAAGGCATACTCTAAAGTTGTTTACTAGGTGTTTTTCTAAACTATCTCTTGGAAGTCTTCTCTGTAAGAGGCTAAATCCACGTTTCTGGCATCAATTATTGTCATCGAATTACACTAATTCAGTCACACTGCTGGTTTGATCAACATCTGGCAGTTGGCGCGATAGCTGATCAATGCAGTACGGATGTCCTTTTAAGGAAATTGATTGCAATTTGTTGTTCACTTCGATGTAAAGACACAGCTCTGGCATACAGTGTTGACCTACAGTATGGATTTGATCTCGGGGGTAACCCTAGGATTATTGACCATACAAATTCCAATGTGGGGGATGGGGCACCAAAGAGCTGAGTCTCATATCCTGACATAATTTATCATAATTTTGAAAGAGGTTTCTTGTAAAGTTATTCAGTTAATTGCTATAAGCATCTGCCCTCTGTTATTTTGACAAAGGATTTATAATAATAATAATAATGAAAATAATAATAATAATAATAATAATAATAATAATCAATTTTATTTAAAGCGCCTTTCAATGACACTGTACAAGAAGACAAGAGTAACACAGACATAAAAGCAACATACAGGGACAATACATGTAGACTGTACACTTAGTAAAATACACTATACATTCAGCAGGGGACGGACATTGATAAGAAAATAAAACAACGGTAGATAGACAGGAGAACGAATGGGATGGAGTAGGGGCAGTCATGAGCAGGAAGGAAAAGCAAGAGTGAAAAGGTGAGTTTTTAAGCATGGATTTAAAGGTGGGCAGTGAAGTTCTTTGATGTAGTGCAAGTAGGAGGGGAGTTCCAGAGTTTGGGGCCAGCCACGCTAAACGCCCTGTTGCCCATGGAACAGAGATGTGCTGTGGCGGTGGATAGGAGGTGGGCTTCAGTAGAGCATGTGCTGGTTGGTTGGTAAGGGGTCAGGAGGTTTGAAAGATAGGAGGGTGCAAGATTATGCTAGGCTTTGAAAACAAGAACAATAATTTTGAATTGAATACGGTATTGCACACAGAGCCAGTGTAGTTGATGGAGGATGGGAGTGATATGTTGCCAGGGCTTGGTACGGGTGAGAACTCTTGCAGGGGAATTTTGTATGTATTGTAGCCTGTTTAATCTCTTTGCACCAGAGAGCAGGGTATTACAGTAGTCAAGTCTGGAGGTTATGGAAGCATGAATGAGAGTCTCAGCAGTGGTAGGGTTAAGTAAGGGGCAGAGTTTGGAAATGTTTTTGTTGAGGTGGCAGAAGGCTGTTTTAGTGATGTATTTAATGGGAGAGTCAAAGGAAAAGGTAGAGTCAATTATGACACCGAGGTTCAATCAGGAGGTGTTCCGCATGTTGGCTGAATAGTTTATGAACAGCTGTGGAACTTGTTACAACTTGAAAGATAAAGAGCATCATATTATACTGCTTAGCGTACTGCTGAAATTGAGACGTCTTCCTCTCTCACTAAAACATTAAATCCATAGACCTCTGAAGTCTGCCATCTTTGCCCATATAAGGAGATCTGGGTCTCCTTACATGGACAAAGATGGCAGCTTTGGGTCCTTCTTGTAAGCGAACTTCAAAAGTCTATGTGAATGCACCCAGAGTAACATTTTGTCTGGTTCAGCAAGGACTGTCTACAGTGTGTTTACACTTTTCAGTGGTGCTCTCTCTTACGGTTTTAGTCATGATGGGCAGTCTAACGATAACGTTACAGTGAATAGGAGGTTTATTTTCAGTTCCCTAGAAACAGAGGATATCCCCATCTGTGAGAAAGATGAGATAGGCCTACTGTAGATCAACAAAAAATCTAAATACACATATAGATAGATATGAAGAAAGAAAGACAGATAGGGAAACACACACACACACACACACACACACACACACACACACACACACACACACACACACACACACACAGCCCCACACAGAAAGACAGATACAGTAGATGGCAAGGCATCTCTGTGGTACCAGGTGCTCTGTCTCCTCCTGTGGCAGACTCTCTGCAGCGTGGTGGAGAGGGTAGATCATGGTCGCCATTGCTGCAGATTGGCTGTCACTTTCGGTCTGTCCATCACTTCATTATGGCCCTGCCGAGCCATCTACACTGGGTGGTGTGTGGGTGTTTGTGTGTGCGCGCGCGTGTGTGTATGTGTGCCAACGCCAGTGCGCGCTTCAATCCAAAGCAAATCTTCCTTCTGAACCAGATGGCATTTCCAATTTCAACTGAACTGAGTGAACATGTCTCTGTGTGGAGGAGTGTACTTCTGTGTGAGTCTGGATGCATGTGAGAGTGTGTGTGTGTGTGTGTGTGTGTGTGTGTGTGTGTGTGTGCGCGTGTGTGTGTGTGTGTGTGTGTATGTTGAAATGTTTGTATTTTCTGTGAGATCAACCATATGTGTGTGTGTGTGTGTGTGTGTGTGTGTGTGAGAGAGAGAGAAAGAGAGAGAGAGAGCTAGAGAGAGAGGGAGATTGTGTGTGTATGTGTGTGTGTGTGTGTGTGTGTGTGTGTGTGTGTGTGTGTGTGTGTGTGTGTGCATGTGCAGTTGGAGTTGATGAGCATCTTTAGATGTAGGTGGAAGTACAACCCTGTATGATTGTGGCTTGGTTGAGGTTGATATAGTGTTGATATTGTTATGTGCAAATCTGGCTTGTCTTCATGACTGCACTTTACTTTATGTGTCTGTGGGTAGTATGTGTGTGTATATAGGGCCTTTTTTCTTGTTTAAGACCATATGGTTTTGATTTTAATAATAAGCCATTATAATGCTGCTGTGCGTGTCTGAGTGTTTGTTTACATTCTCCACATATATGCTCCTATGTGTGAGTGTGTACATGTTTGTGTGTGTGTGTGTGTGTGTGTGTGTGTGTGTACATTGTGTTTCATTGTTTCTAGAGTCCTGATTCTAGAGCCTTTTGCACTCTTTCATCTGGTGTGTGTGTGTGTGTGTGTGTGTGTGTGTGTGTGTGTGTACATTGTGTTTCCATGTCCAAAGTCCTGACTCCAGAGCCTCTCCCACTCTTAGCAGCTCCTCAATTGGTTCAAGATGGCTCTCTGGTTCAGCACACACACACACACACACACACACACACACACACACACACACACACACACAGCACCCTCTGCCACACTGCTCTGTGTGTGTGATTTATTGCTAAAGTACTTAAAATGTGCACTGTGATATCACACCGCTGAAGTGTTGTGTGCTGCATTTAATTACTCTTCCTGTGAAATAGGAGAGCGCCACAACAGCTTCTAATCGTATCGTGACACGGAAAAGATAATTATGGTGCGGCTTTGCTCTAATGCTGTTTGAAGTGTATCTCTGGCAATCGCATGTGTAACTAAGAACATGGTCCAAGCCGAGCGGAGCCGAGCTGTGCTGAGCTGAGTTTGAGGAGGTCTGAGCCACCGTCCATGTAGATGACCTGGTGGGTCCACAGGTTGGGGAGATTAACCCCGTGACTTTCATTCTCGCTTTTCAGTCCTCTCCAGCCTCAGCTTACTCCTCTCTCTAGTCAGTTCAATTCAGTTCAGTTTGATTTTATTTCAATAGTATTAAACTCAGTTCAATTCAGTTTTATTTCTACAGAGGTCAGCTTGTGCTTAATGCTTAATCCTACTCCCTCCTTTCTTTCTTGTCCTGGAGAAAGTTCAGTAAGAGGGAGCCAATGAAGAATGTGAAATGCTAAGTATAATATATGGTAAACATTAGACCAATGGCATTTTATTAATGAGATGGCCTATACTTCACCTTTTAGAGATATTTCACAAAATATGCATTTAACTTCATCTCGTGGAGAGCCATGTGCCGCATTGAAATGCTGAAACACAACATTAAAAGCACTAGAATTCAGAGCATGATCTCACACACTGTTCTTTGCCCTTGGCCTTGCTTCAGATTGAGCAGCACGACCATAATGACTTTTGTGAGCTTTGGCTGGGTGCTTGTTTTTTTTCCCTGCATCTTCTTCTAAGCATTAAGTATTCTATCTTAATTTAGCCCAACTTGCAAAGTCATCGCTCGCACGCCTAGAACCTGTGCCATCTTTTACTTCTGGACCCACAGGCCAGAGATGCACGAACATAAGATCAAAAAGACGCCGCATATAGTTAAGTGAATCTTTAGCAGATGCCACCATTGCACCATTATGAGCATGATATGCTTAGAAAATTGTCTGTATCCCATTATTCCGTAATATCATACATCTTTGATCAGATTTGCATAAATGACATGAGATGCACTCGTAATCAATCGTAAAATTATAAGGCAGTGATTTTTGTTTTGTTTTGTTATGATGCTGCTATAATGCTGCTATGCTTGTCATGTTATTTTTATGAATCAAAGTCTGTCACATTTTTTGTGACTAGTAGTAGGTGCGCTGCCACACAGGAGTGAGGGGCAGGCTATAGGTGCAGCGTGGAGGCTTTCTTAACTTTGGCTCCCTCTGTCTCCTTCCTTTAAAGTGAGTAATGGTTCGCATTTGATCTGACAAATGAGCTTTTGTAGCATCCTCCCGATTAGCATTTCAAAAGGCTTGGGCTGCCTCGCCGATCTCTGATAAAGCACGAGAGATTACAGCCCAGGGTTAGGGTGGTGGTGCTGGTAGTGGTGGTGGTGGTGGGGGGGGGGGACTTGGTGTGCCACTGCCTGCATGCCTGCCTGCTTCCGTGGAGGAATCACATCTGACGATGTCCCCGGCTCTTTGAAGAGAGATAAAAAAAAGGGGATTACAGGGTCTTGTGAGAACATCAGCCACCCCACTCTCAATCCCCAATGTCCACCCCACACCGATCTTAATTTGGCCACTTCAGCAAATGGACAGGAACTGTCTTGTCTGTCGGAAACTGCTAGGGTGCACCAACATTTGAGTGCCTTACTGACTGGTAGAGACTTTGATTGTGCTGGAACATTCCATTTTTGAGTATGAAATATGAATATGCCCTCCACCAAAATAAACCTGGTGTTGTGCGAAAAGGCATAGCACAAGAGAACAATTTTTTAAAGATAAGTGTGAATATATTATCTCAGAAAATAATGCAGTGATTTTCAACTGTCTCTTCGACATTCAGCTATAGTTCATCGAAGGAATTTAACATATTTTATAAATAAGGTAGATATCCCAAGATTTTACCCCAAAATACAGGACATTTTACCTTTGTCTATGCTATCCCTCTGCCGACAGCAACAATAACAACAAAGTATGCAGTTAGGTTTAAAGGTTTAACCATAATTTACTTTTACCAGTTGGGGTCAGTTCTCACAACAACTATGCAGCCTTTATAAGTAATCATTCCAACAACACAGTTGATGTTTAAAGCAAGTGAAACAAAGCTTCTCCTTTCTGCCTTAGCAACATGTTCACAATACAGGGAGACAATTTCACTGCAAACACAGACAGTAACAAGTCCCATGGCATAAAGGATATTTACAGTACAGGAAAATATTAACATGGGAAGACAGCAGGAAAAAGCTCAAATACTGTATATGAGAAACCGGCAAGGTTATTTCTATTTTACATGCTTTATTTATCATAATATTCTTAGAGAATACATAAATACATAAATAATCTGAGCCTAAAATAGTTTTTGAGACTTTACCACCTTGGTGACACAAAGCTGAAGGCAAGGCAGCCCTTGGCTTTCAACACTGTGACGCTTTCATATCATCCATTAGTTATACAGTTGTTACCATATCATTACATATGACTCAGCATTCTACTGATACATTTCCGGGCCCTGAGATATTAAGTAAAGTCCATAAAGTCTGACATGTCCTAAAATGCTTTTCTTTTCTTACAGACAGCATCTGTCGTTGTGAAGGTGATAGGATTATTCTTTTGGTGTCCCTTTGAGAGTATCTGAAGTTTTCTTAGACAGAACAAGATTGGCTTTGGTCTTCTTCCATGCAATTTAGCTGCAGGTTGGTCCCTATAAATAAAGGTTAGTAGGGTAGTATTACCCCAATTGCTGTTGAGACAATTGCACACATTTGTCGAGTCATTCCCTTAATGTCCAATTCCAAGGCAATCAATCCTAGAGAAATATAAGATAACCCCGGCCTGACTTCGGTTTAGCTGAGAGTGCCTTGTCCCTTAGCTCGACACAATTCAGTTCCCAGAGTTCACTGCAGCACTGGTTGACCTCTGACCTCCAGCACACTGGAGGTGATTCACTTCCTGCTGCAAATACTGTCTTACTATTTGCTCTTCATATTGCACTCGGAGGGAATAATGAAGATCCACAACATCACCATGACCCTTTATGAAAGAAAGTGACACAAGCGCACGCACGCGCACACCACACCACACCACACACGCACATGTGTGCACACACACACACACACACACACACACACACACACACATACACACATAATAATGTAAGGTCTTTAATCATGAAAATCCAGCTATGAAGAAAGGCTGATCTAGATTATTCTTATGACAGACCATCTAAAAGCTAGGCTTGTGTGAAAAGCATCTTTCATGACGGGCAAGACCTGATTTTAGTGGGCAGAAGAGAGAAAGAGGGCATTGAGAGGGTGCTGCATGGAATGGATTGGCATGATTCACAGTCCTTTGCTAATGCTTAATGCCTATTTGAGGACTGTAGTCTGTACCTGTGCTACAAGACCCTTCTCTACAGCCTGTTCATGAGGCCAATGCAGGGTTGGACTGCATCTCGTACAGATACTGCATCCCTCCATCCCAGCAGACGCAGGGAGAGGCTGTAGCAATGAATTACACACCAGCCAGCCCGTCCGTGAATGATCAATACCTGCTCATCTATGTGTAATGTCGAAGAAGTCTGTGTGCAGCATCCATTCTCGCAGCGCGGGCAGATTTTAAATCCTCCCCGCATATTCCCAGCCATGGTTTATGTCCCTGACTTGAAGCTCTGATTCATAGTTTGGTGTTTAGTGCCCACAGCTCGCTGGTTTATCCGGGGGTAAATTGCAGCAACTATGGCGCCTCTCTCTATTGTGTTACCACCTTCAAACAGCGTGTGTTATCATCCTGTTTCCTTAAACAGCATAAAGAAACAACATGAAAGTAAACATATTTAATTAATAGTTCTGTGATTCATGCTCATGAATGAAAACGCCCACACACACACACACACACACACACACACACACACACACGAACACACAGACACACTTTTTTCAGATGAAGGCTGTGAACAGAGCACTGCTAACAACTTGCTTGCGACAACACACTCTTCGGGAGTATTTAAAACAGCACATAATCTCATCTCAAGCATTTCCTTGTCGCTCTTTTCTCCTTAGACACTTCCCTGAAGATACAGCGCACGTGAGTAAGTGGAATGGAGCACCCCCCCCCCCCCCCCCCCAACACAGACACACATACACACACACACACACATATATTATAAAATGGATGCAATTTCTCGTACAGCTCAGCGCTTGCCTAATCTACTGCCCTGAATTAGGAGGCCAAGAGAGTGCTAGGCTTTTACTTTGACGGCACGCCACTGAGGCATAGTATATGATCCAGCAGGACTGCTATGCACAGAGACAATGGGAATAAGTGCATTCTTAATGTTGCCCCTGACTGAAAAGACACCCGAGATGAGGCTATTTCTGCCCCGCATGATGGGTTTTTTAGTGCTGACGGGGGTTTGGCACCCATGTTTGAAAGCACTGGGCTCCTAGGAGAATAGGTCCATAGATCAAATGACCACTGTGCCATGACCTTGAACGAGTCGCTGTAGTTTCTCGATATTATTGTACATGCTTTGCCAGGGGGTTGTAAAAATGACATCAATTTGATATCATAATTGTAAGTCTGCCTCTTGTGCATGTATTAAATATTGTCCATGCAAATGTTAAAACCTTATAGCACCCTCATTATAAAACAGGAACCCCAGAGAGCAGGGGAAATTTAATCCATTTGAAAAGGACATAGATCCTGTTCCTGAATATGATTAGAGTGGATCAATATTACAGTGTGACACATCAGTGTTTCCTCCTCTGAATACGTGTGTGTGTGTGTGTGTGTGTGTGTGTGTGTGTGTGTGTGTGTGTGTGTGTGTGTGTGTGTGTGTGTGTGTGTGTGTGACTTTGCATGATAATGTGTATTTATATCTGCTTATACTGGTTCATATCTCTATGATGTTGTGGTTAGTGTGTCTGAGCACATGTGCTCAAGAACATGGCAAGAGACAACACAAACATGGGGTACATTTGAGCTAGACTGGGTGTGTGTTAGTATTGTAATTCGAAGTGTGTGCAAGTAACTAAGACAATTTTCTGTGTGTGTGTAGTGTGTGTGTTTGGTTTTAAGTGTCAGCATGTTGTCGCTGCTGTGTATACATGCATTTGTGTTGATGTGAGTGCATGAGTGTGTGTATGTGTGTGTGTGTGTGTGTGTGTGTGTGTGTGTGTGTGTTTGTTGCGGAGGGGGTGGGGTTAAAGACAGGCGCCATCACCTCCGGCGACTCTCAGAAGCATTCATGTTTTAGAGTGATTACATCCCACTCATGTGCCAGTGCTTCACATTCTCTCAAACACACACACACACACACACACACCTCCCCTCACTCATCCTCATCCTCGCCCCCTCCTCTTAGGTTTGTTAATGGTCACAGCTGCTTCTCTGAAGTGCCTGTGACAGGGTCTGAAACCATTAGGAATGGAAGTGGAATGTGTGTATGTGTGTGTGAGTGTGTGAGTGTGTGTGTGTGTGTGTGTGTGTGTGTGCGTGCGGTGTGATGGGAAGTGCTGGAATCCACTGTGGTCACATCATCCATCCAGCACCCCCTCACCGCCCCTCACACACACACACTCACACACAAGCTGGAAACCTGTGGTGATGCACCTAATTATTTTCGAGTTTTCAGGATTACTACAGAGTAAGGGAAAACATTGGCGGTGGCCTCGCCTCGCCGTGCCGCGCGTATAAGCCTCTTATAGACCTTCTCCCTGAAATTACAGTGGAAATTTATTACGAGGCTAATTCAGCGGCCGCCTCGCTCTCAGCCTCCGTGCGCTGGGTCTGCCTCTTGAAGCGAGCGCAAGGGCAGGGTCGCCGTAGCACAGGGTGAGTTGCGGTAGTGATGGTGAAATGTTCATGTGCAGTGGAGCATCGCTATCTGCACGGAAGAGTCTTATTGGGCTTACTGTACCCTCACATGTTGTTTTTTTTTCTTTTCACATCCACTCTTATTATGCAAACTGGCTCTACAAGGCATCAGTCAAAACAGATTCACGCCTTTTTACAGTACCCACGACAGGATCACCGGGTCATTTCAAGCTTTTTTTTTTCCAATTTACACCCCCCCTGGAAAAGTGTGTGTGTGATGTGTGTGTGTGTGGGGGGGGAGGGGGGAGGGGGGGGTTTAATCATGGTGCAGGGGTCAATGTAAACATTTCAGAAGAAAACAATGATTTCTGGCGTATGAGACCCACAAGTGATGAATGTATCATGGTAGAATTACTGTATTATAGGTTTGTGCTCTTTAACATGCTGGTGAAAACTGACCATAAGTGGACCAACAGAAACTGATCGATCGGCTATCGTTGTTGTGGGTGTCTGTTGGCATGATGGAGACATGTATGACAACCGCTATGGCAGCACGTAGCTGCTTGCGTCAAAAGGACCCCGCACACAAATGTATGTGGCTTCAGATAGGGGGTGAACGATACAAACGCTAAAGCTTAAAATGTGATTGGATCTCGGAGGGCAACAAATGCTACGGGGAAAAAGGGATATAACTTCATCTACCTGTCAGCGGTCCTCGGAGGCAAAATCAATCACAGTGAAATAGATGGTGGTGGTGGTGGCGTTGGAGGGGGCATTGGGATGGTAACGTATTCTGTTTCCCCCCTCTGAAGGACCATCATCTGTCAAGAGCTCCAGAAATTATTTGCGGCCCGCATCGGGGTGATGAGGACTTTTCAATTCTTCAGAGTGTGTGTGGTAGTTGGTGTGTGTATTTCTGTGTTGCCATCTGTATGTGTGTGTGTGTGTGTGTGTGTGTGTGTGTGTGTGTGTGTGTGTGTGTGTGTGTGTGTGTTCTGGTGAGCGTGTCTGTGTGTGCATGTATATGTGCGTGGTGGTAGTCTGGATTATATGACCCCCCCACCCCCCCCCCCCACCCCCTCTGGGTGACTGCCCACTGCCTCACATGAGTGGCTATTTATCACTGGGGAGGACACTTACTCAGGATCCCACTCACAGCAGCTGGTTATGCAGAGGCAGCACGGAGGCCCTGTGACAAGCATCGCTACCTGGGATGGATTACTGCACGGGCCTATCAGGGGGCCCTGAAGCCCAAGCCATTGCATGGAATCATTGCCTCAATATCAACACATCAGGATGTAGGCTATGAATCTAATTGAATTAAAGTATTGGCCATCCCCAAAATGTACCAGAATACAGGAAATCACATCAAACAAATAAAAAAAAACACATACTGTATGTGACAATTAGTGGGGAGCCCTTAATACATCTGGGCCCAGGGGCCCGAAAGTTCATAATCCGTCCATGCCTGTCATGACCAGTATTGGGCAAGTAACTTCAAAATTGTAATGTATTATGTATTACTTATTACTCTCATTTCAAAGTAATTCGTTACATTATAATATTACTGTCTCTGAATTGTAAGGCATTACACTACTATTGCATTACTTTTAAAACACCATGTTACATGTAAGTGTGATACTTTTTGGATTCTCTCAATCTCCACCACGTAGTGCTAGTAGAATGGAATGGAATGAATAATTCGTTCTCCAAGCATTTACATGAAGCACATGATGTGCCGAGTCGACTGTTCGCATTCCATTCAGATAGCTAGGTGGCTACTAGGTTAATAATTCACTTTTAAATTATTTGTGCTATTTTGCGAGGCATAGGGAGATCTTTTGGTTTCGCAAACAAAGTACACTTAACTATTATGTTCTTCATATCCTTGTCTCTGACAAACGGAAAATAATGAGCTTATGTCCATCCCGCAAATAGAGTCTGACTTCAAGTCTGCTGCAGCCACAGTCATCTTCAACCAGGGAGATAACGTTCTACTATTTTGCTCAGACTTTTTCTCCTCTGTTGTTCTCGCGGTGGTGTTTGTGAATATGTATCAAAACAAAACACCACTTAAAGGTGCTCTAAGCGATGCTGGGCAACGTCACTTCTGTTGACTTTCAAACAAAACACAGAGCTACTGTAGCTCGCTACTTCCTCCCCCTCCCTCCCGTGCTGCTCCCGTGCAATTGAAACTCTCCTAAACACGCATCTCGTCTGTGATTTGCTGGAACAGTTTGTTATGTTTTCATGGGCTAGGTTTGCCCAGGTTTTGTTGCCGTTCTTGGAGTCTGGGCTGTCCACAGAGATCGCGTTTTTTTTACAGTGTATTCCGGACACAGACAGCTAGCGGTTGGTTAGGTGCTGTTTGCAGTAAGTGACATACAATGTTTTAGCCTAAAAAACGTGTGGCATCGCTTAGAGCACCTTTAATTTCGAGTTAAAATGCATTGTAACGCGTGTTACTGAAGTTTGTACCGAGTAAAATATTACCCAATTTTTATTTGTAATACCTTACATTACCACGTTACAGCAAACAGCAATATATTACAGTAATTACATTACTTTTGTAAAGCGTTACTCCCAACACTGCATGACATGCAGCAAGCGCACCTAAATATTTCACGGCCCACATGCTAACAATATTTAAAGCTTTCTGCTGTGTGTGTGCGCCTGCGAGTGCACACATGTTCTTATGTGTGTATATGTGACTATGCGTCTGTGTGCCTTCTGTTCACAGCAAAAGTCTCTTTACTCAAATACAGGCCAGGCGGGGGGGGGGGGGTGTTGGGTGCAGGTATTTAGCTAGGCCCATGGGTGTCTCAAGACAAATGAAAAAAGAGCAGCTCCTCTTTGAAGATGCTCTGTACTTCCTGTTAGAAATCCAGCTCATCAGGCACTGTGTGTGCAGACACAACCAACCCCACAGACAGACAAATCAAATATGCACCTTGAAAACCTCCCGGTGTTGTCTGCCATTAGGCGCTGAGACATTCCTTGTGGTAGAGCTTGTCAGTGGGCAGCGGGGTGTGCAGCTGGCAACGGAAGGACACTATGGCTGAGGCTCCATAGCCACTGATGCCCCAACCCCCCACCTCCTCTCCTCCTCTCCTTCCGTCTCCGCTCCTCTTCTCTTCTCTCCTCTCTCCTCCGCAAGCCTTGTCTTCCCTGTGCCCGTCATGCACTGTCACCGTGCCAACGAAGATGAAGTTTGTCAGCGGGGCAGAGGGGTGACTCAACAGTGCATTATTTTATTATTTTATTTTTTCCCCTCTTTCACGACACAGACAGGAGAGAGTGTGTGTGTGTGTGTGTGTGTGTGTGTGTGTGTGTGTGTGTGTGTGTGTGTGTGTGTGTGTGTGTGGTGTGTGTATTTAGGAGGGGATTTCGTTAAGATGACAAAAAGACAAATGATAGCTCTATCAGTGGCGTGTGATGTTTAGTGGTCTGATGTCACCTGTGTTTGGGTTAGGGAGAGAGAGAAGTGGGAAGGGGAAAGGGCGATGCATGGGAAGGTGGAATGGTGGAATATTCTGCTTTATCCCTGGCGTTAGTGTCATGTCGTCTGTTGGCGTGTCAGTGGACTGCATCCATAACATCTGCTGCATTCTGGCACTGAGGGCCAGCCCTGGGGAACCGGCGAGGAGCCCGAGTGGTGGACATTACATGTCTCCTGTGTGTCCTTCTTCTGCAGGAGAGAGGAGAGAGGGAGGGAGAGGGAGAGAGAGACTGCACACACAGAGGAGAGAGAGAGAGAGATACAAAGATAAAAGTGTGCACGCACACGCGCGCATGCACGCACGCACACGCACACATACACACACACACACACACACACACACACTACTAAAATAGCCAAAGACCCCCACATTTACATCTGTCAGAAGGTTTTAGATGGCAGTGCCAGGGCATGGAGACGTGCAGGAAGGAAGGGCGACATTTGTTGGAGGCAGAGGCTTTTTTTGCTCTACATTGGCACTAATTTCCTTCATATTCTGTTGACGCAGTCTGTGCAATGAGCCCTGCAGGCATGCATCTAATGTTTTTCTCTTGACTGATTTCAGAACTTGACAATAAATGATAAGGCCTGATACTAAAATGGGCTGTTTTTCTCTCTCGGCATGTGTGTGTGTGTGTGTGTGTGTGTGTGTGTGTGCATGTTTTATGTGTGTGTGTATGTGTGTGTGTGTGTGTGTGTGTGTGTGTGTGTGTGTGTGTGTGTGTGAGCATGCACAAAGGAGCGTTAAAAGCATTAGTAATTACTCTTTGATGTCTCCAGCACCGACACTAGATTCCATTCAAAAACGCACCCCCCCCCCCCCACACACACACACATGTTCTGTTTATTTGAAGGCAGCAGCAGGACGACTGAAGACTACAGAGAGGGCTAAGACTAATCATCAGTGCAGTACAACCTCATTTCACAGTCACATTGTGAGACTGTGAACTCATTTCTTTTGCTTTGATATGCAGATAGTCGTCTCCTCCCCAACACCCAAGATAAAATATTGTATTTAAAACTGAGTAATAGATATTGCGTGAGAAAGGACGGCGGCCTGTTCAGTGCAATCGTCAGAGAGACATGATGCAATCTTGCCGTGGACAAGGGGCGTGACACGGGTGGTCTGGAGGTGATGTCACTGCCCACCGAAATGACAGTGGATGTTTGGGTGTTGATGATGGCCTCCATCTTGGTCATTTCCTCCATTTAAAGTGAACGGTCACTCAATTGCTAATGACTAAGAAATAAACGACCCGGTTGGAATGAAGTATAATGTCCTTCACCACTATTTTTTCCACAGTTTAGCCAACTTCATTAGTGACGTGGGAGAAAGGGAGGGGAAAAAAACTATTCCCTTGAAACAAATGAACAGTAGTTTACATCCACACCTCTTTTAAATTAAACCATTTAATTGAACCGAGTGTAATTGAATTGAGTTGAACGTTTACGACCAGCCAGTTTTACACCCAGTCAAGACATCTGCCAAAGTGGCTTCTGTGGCGGAAGACAGATTGAAAATCCAGTGGAGTAGGAAATATTAGTTTTGAATGACAAAGGGCCCAAAGCTTTAATGCATATCTGGACAGGGAGTGGACACACTGTTCTAGGAGAGGAACTGTGATTTACAACCTCCTGACACTGCAACTAAATTCTCTACAAAAGACACAACTCCTGCGATTTCCACAGACACTGTTTTTCACCCTTGAATAGGAATCATGACTCAATAATATAATCATTTTGACTTAATCGATACTTTCATTGTACTATATTAATCCACTTTTCTTTCAGTAGTTTGAATGGTCTATTGCACCGAAAACATCTGAGTATTTTAGCACAAATGATTTGAACTGTATGGTAGTCTATCATCATTTCATAGAGCTGAAACACGGTTCTAAGTGACTAGAAGAGCTGCATCACATACAGATAGATAGATAGATAGATAGATAGATAGATAGATAGATAGATAGATAGATAGATAGATAGATAGATAGATAAGATACTTTATTGATCCCCAAGGGGAAATACCAGTCCTTTCTTCTGATGAGTCACATTCCTCTGTCTCTAACTGATTTGGGATCAGTTCATTTTGGGGCCCTAAACCCATGAAACATTACTTTAGAGTCAACATCAGGTTCCTGGATAGGACATTTTGCTTGACATGCATCACTTAGACATATTCAAAGAAATATCACTGCTGGATAAAGAGAGATCCCAGTGGCTGACCCAGATGCATGTGACTCATCACATGGTGACCCATATACATTGGGCATCATCCTGTGCTGGTGGTGACC
>NW_027468774.1:37757976-37762976 GCF_046254945.1 Alosa pseudoharengus
ACTGATGGACACACACTTACACACACACAAATAGACACACACAGACACACACACACAGACACACACACACACACACACACATACTGTATATACTTGCATATCTATTGTATATCTATATATCTATATATATATATATATATATATATATGTCTGTATATCTATCTATCTATCTATCTATCTATCTATCTATATTATCTATATATATTCCACTGCTTGGTTGAATTTCCCATTGTCCTACATAATTTAGAATGACCATTAACATTATGTTATTTTAACACCTATATTTGGCCATATCACATTTTGGCCGTATTGTATATTAATTCGCCAAACTTGTAGTGAAGTTTAAATAAACTGTCACGTTGCATCCTAGCTGTAAAATGCAGACGTTCAGAACATAGCAACATTGTAGCATATGACGGAGGTGGCTTTTAGGTAGATGTATGGCAGCAGGCTAAAAGTAAAGTAAAATAGCTAAAAGTAAAGTAAAATAGCGATGTTTCAAAGCTAAAGTTAATCAGAATCTTGGGATACGCCTGCTTATCAACGGGAGAGATAGAACTAATGACTGGCCTTTGGCCGTAGCAACCATCCATTTAGAACTAATAACGGCAGTTTGTCCTGCAAGTTGAGAAAGTAGTTCTACAAACAAGACATTTTTAGCGATTAAAACTTTTAAATAGTAACAGGAAATGAACACAATGCAAGTGGCAACAGTGGAATAAGCGGGATAATGGACTCCACGGTGGTCTGTTAACAGAAATTAATGCACTCACGAGGTAAATCCGCTTCGCGTCGGGGCTGTTTTACAACCTCGACCGTGCATTCATTTCTGTTAACAGACCACCGTGTCGTCCATTATCCCTTACATGGTCTGTATAATGGATATATATATATATATATATATATATATTCATAATTTCCTCCACTGTATATATATATACAGTGGAGTAAATAATGAATTGATCCCTCACTGATTTGAACGGTCTGTCATTTTACGGAGTAAAACTTTCTTAAAGCAAGAGGACTAATCTGTGGGAGCCAGAATTCTTTATAGTTGGTAGGGGATCAAATACTTATTTCACTCAATGAAATGCAAAATAATTTAGGTCTTTTTTTATGGGATTTTCTGGATTTGTTTTCATATTCTGTCCTTTACTGTTAAAATAAACCTACTATTAAAATTATAGACCGTTAATTTCTTTGTTTCTTTATATATACAACATACATATATTACGCTTCTCTCATCTTCTCAAAGGAACTCTAGATCTCAGTCATAGTGACCATTGGGTCCTTGGTTACCTTTCTGACCAAGGCCCTTCGTCCCGGATTACTCAGTTAGGCTGAGCGGCCAGATCTAGGAAGACTGTTGGTTATTCCAAACTTTTCCATTTGAGAATGATGGAGGCTACTGTGCTCTTGGGCACTTCTAATGCTGCAGAAATTTTCTTGTACCCTTCCCCCGATCTGTGTCTACACACAACCCTGTCTCGCAGGTCTACGGACAATTCTCTCCACCGTGTGGCTTGGTTTTCACTCTGACATACACCATCAGCTGTGAAACCTTATATAAAGAGATGTGTGCCTCTCCTAATAATGTCCATTGAATTCATTTAGGCACCGGTGGACTCCAACGAAGAGAGAGAGAGAGAGAGAGAGAGAGAGAGAGAGAGAGAGAGAGAGAGAGAGAGAAAGAGGAGGGGGACGTACATCTGTCTGCAAAGCCCCACTCACTGTCAGGGAGTCTGGAATAGACGCCACACAGATGACATATTCTGACTGCGAGAGACTGGCTTTTTTTCAAACATCCACATTCAACAGCTGTTCACTCCGAAGGCAACATTTTAGATGTGTTCATCACAGACTGCTGTCGGTAAACACTAGAATTTTCAAGCAACACGGAAAGTGATCGCTCCTTAAACAGATCTATTTCAACTTAAGTGGACGGACAGCCTTAAATCATAAAACATCAAATTACTCACAAAAGTAAAAAATTACTGTAAAACAAAATAAGAATGTAATAATATAGTTTCAGACTATATAACTGGGTGGGGCACATACTAATCCTCAGATGTTACAAGTCTAACAGAACAACCTACATAGATAGATACTATAGATAGATAGATAGATACTATAGATAGATAGATAGATACTATAGATAGATACTATAGATAGATACTATAGATAGATACTATAGATAGATTAGATAGATAGATTAGATAGATAGATTAGATAGATAGATAGATAGATAGATAGATAGATAGATAGATAGATAGATACAGTGTAAGGTGCTTTATGATGTGTGTGTCATGGTGGTAGTGCAAAAAAGTCCAACAGTGCAGCAGTGCAGGGATTAAGTCAAGGGACCAGCAACAAACTGACAATATAAAAGACCAGCATTAAATATGAACAATGTAAGATAAAAAAGTAAGTATATTAGTATAAGAATAGTAATTCATGTATAGTAATATAAGCATAGAAAAATGTAAGCAAAGTAATATAACACTATAATAATTATATGGGCAATATACACGAAATTTAACTGTATATAATGTAATATAAACTAATTAAAAATGTAAAGATAGTAATATAAGAATTATAGCAGCATTGCAAGGATAGGTTTGACGTATTAAGGTTTGATGTAATAGGGTCAATTGGCCCTAATCAGCCATTGGTCAAGTATGAAGTTAGACCACAGTCCGGACTAGGGGATGGAGATAGGTGTAGACAGTGTAGACAGTGTAAGCAGTAACACAGTGGGCCAGTGGACAGCCAGTACAGTCAGAGGTCATGGAAGTGTAGAGGAAGGTGTAGAGGCAGATAGACTATGCAGAGAAGTCTACTCAACGTTCCCGACTTGTAGCACGACAATGTGACGTCACGGGAGTGCCGTAACCATTTATACTTGCGCGTGGTGGTTGTGCCATTAGTTGCAATATTCTCCTGAACAGAGATGCCGCTGTTGTGAAAAGGCTATTGCTACCTACTTTACACAGTAGAAGAAGCTGTCAGTCACCTCTCCAGAATAAGTCCCGCCTCCTAACTTCCGTATCCATCCAACCTTCGGTCGTCAAATGTCTATGGGAAATAACATGGCGTTTTGAAAGATCGTACCTGTCAAACTCTGTAGGTGACAAAGTAGAAAAAGGTGCTGGGCAGATTGGCCTACACACTTCAGCCATTTAGTTTCCACTGGATTTTTTGATTTTCGGTGCCATACTTAAACGGCACCGAAAATCAAAAAATCCAGTGGAAACTAGATGTACTACTGTGTTACTGCTTACTATGATTGGAAATGAATGAACGTGTGTGTTTCTTATTGTAAGTTGTCTCCAGAGTGTGAGTGCATATACTATGTATTGTGTGCATTAGAATTAGTGGCTCATTCGTTGATCTCTCCCTCTCTTGCTGGATAGGAGCTGCAGGCCAATTGGGTGGCGGGCTATCTCGGTGTCCCCTCACTTTTCCTGCTGTGGTGAATCTGAGTATTTGGCATTGACATGTTCACGTGTGGTGTGTCTCTAGACACTCCTCTGATATACTCTCCAGCCCTGGGTAAGCTCCAGCCCTGTTCCTGGCTCTTCCTACCCTCCATCAGCTGTTAGTCTACTAGTCTTTTGCAACACAGTCTGGTGTGTGTGTATTTGTGCATGTGTGACTGTGTATACTGTACATGTGAGTCCAGGCCTTGTAGGCCATTTGTGTCAGTGCCTTAGTGGCAGAGGTTCTGATTGTCTGGAGAGAACCAACTCCCTGTACGTTTTTAATGAATGTAAATAAAGACAGAGTTTATTTTTGGAACCACGCCTCTGGTTTTCTGTGACCACGAACCTATGTTGCCTGGTTGGGCTTTATGTAACAAGTTATAGTCCAATTGATTGAATATTCTGAGGGGCAGGGCCTCAGATGGCGTAGTCGACATGTCTCAATAGAGACTCTTAGTAATTCCTCCCCAACATATCACAGCATAGAACAACAGACTGGTAAAACATACAGAGGAGCTTGCTGCAGATGTTGAAGGACCACACCCTCCTCAGGAAGTACAGCCTGCTCTGCCCTTTCTTGTAGAGTGCTTCAGTGTTGACTGACCAGTCCAGTTCATTGTCCAGGTGTATCCCCAGATACTATAGCCTAAGTGTTTACCACCTCCACATCGACCCCCTCAATGGTGACTGGCAGCAGAGCAGGCTTAGACCTCTGGGAATCCATTACCATCTCCTTGGTCTTAGCAGTCTTGAGTTGTAGGTGGTTGAGTTTGCACCATTGCACAAAATCCTCCACCAGGCTCCTGCATTCTTCCTCCTGTCCATCTCTGATGCACCCCACAATTGCAGTATCGTCCAAAAACTTCAGCATGTGGCATGAGTTGTAGCAGAAGTCAGACGTGTACAGGGTGAACAGGACTGGAGAGAGCACAGTTCCCTGTGGAGCTCCAGTGCTGCTGATCACAGTGTCAGAGAGGCGGTTCTTCAGTCTGACGAACTGTGGCCGCTCTGTCAGGTAGTCTGCAATCCAGGATACTAGGTGAGTATCCACACCCATCTGCAGGAGCTTGTCACCCAGTCTGAGGGTTTGGATGATGTTAAAAGCACTGGAGAAGTCAAAGAACATGATTCTCACAGCACTTTTCCCCTTGTCCATGTGGGAATGCGTCCTATGTAGGAGATATGTGATGGCATCGTCCACGCCCACTTTCTCCTGGTATGCAAACTGTAGCGGGTCTAGTGCATGGCGTACCTGGGGTCGGAGTATCTCCAAAACCAGTCGCTCCATGGTCTTCATCACGTTGGGTCCTACCACTGTGAACAGAGGACCCAAATGGCAGAATACATGATCTTGAGACATCTTACCCTAACAAACAAGGTTGTCTCACATTATGTCACATAGAAATTCCACCTCAGCTATTTAGTATACCTATCCTGATTTATTTAACATAAGCAACATGCACCTTTGCTAATAAACTTGTTTAGGGAGCATTGCCAAATTCTCCAAACTGCATTTGG
>NW_027468774.1:37767976-38000476 GCF_046254945.1 Alosa pseudoharengus
GAGCTGAAGGGTAACCGTTAAAATGGAGTGTATACACACACACACACACACACACACACACACACACACACACACAAACACATCTGGGGGGCCGGATCTCAATGCCTTATACTGATGTGCTGCACATTTTAATTAAAAGCAAATTAAGATACCAAGGGCACTATACCCTCAAAGCTTAAATACTGTCATTATATTACTACTGAAATGTAACAGGTCTGAATGCCTGGCAATTAGAGCAATTATGAGATGAATGTTATCGCCCATTTTTTAGTTCATTGCTTGGTTTTTATGTGACAGCTGCAACTGTTTCTTTGAATAACCTTTTTATGTCATCATTAACTGGGCGTCGGAAATTATTTCATTATCCGTTGGAGCGTTGATATCAAACACGGAGTCAAATTGATGACTTCTGTCTGCACGTGACACGCTGGTCGGGAGGTTGAGGTTTGTGCAGCTGCCAAGTGCATTGTATCGTTCCACTGAGTGTCATTAATTAGCTTCTCTGACCCCAGGTGGAGGGTTCCATAAACCGTGGCACCCCTTTCCTCCACCTCCTACCGCAGTCAAAATGACTAATTGCCTGGATATGCATACAGCAGGTGGGTTTGCATACTTTAAGGAACCTCCATCAATTTATAATGCAGGGCACCAAATTGAAAGAGGCTCTCAGGTTACCGAAAGAGAGAGGGAGAGAGAGAGAAAAAAAAAAAATAGATGGCACGGGCAAGTTTGGCCGGGGCGGGTGCTTGATCCTCTGACGCACATAGTTGATTAAAGGCGGCAGACAGAGGCGGTGAACACCCACTAACCCCGGAGATCTGGGCCGTCTCGCTCCCTGACGAGCCACTGCCACCGATCCACCTCGGCCGCATTTATCTCCACCGCCTGACCGCACGTTGAGAGTTATGGAGAGGCCGCCGTCGTGCCATGCCGCCTGGAGGAGTTTTAGGGTGACCGCCCCCCTACCCACCGCCTAACCCCTAGCACTCCACGGAGTTCCAGCGGATAAATGTGCCTCTGTCCGTCCTCTCTCCCTCCGCTCTACCTCGTTATGCACCGCGGGCAGCCAAAGCCAAGACGAGGGGTGTGGAGGGGGGGGGAGGGGGGGGGTTGGGTGGGTTAATATTACCAGGCACTTGGCCAGCCATCCCCAGATAGCCGGCGCCGCCTCTCCATCGACTGCGCGGCCCCGGGGCTACAAATCTCAGACGCAGCCTCTAAACACTAAACACCGAGCCACTTTTGATGGTCAGGTAATTTAATAGATTGCAAAGCCTCACAGTGGATTTTTTATGGCTTCGTAAATCTCCCTTTCCAGGGATCAACATGGCAAAGCCAGGCAGATTGCCCACCTATATTTTAAGGTCGGATATTTTTAAGGATGAATAGTAGCAATCCACTCCCTTTAGTGAACTCTAAATCCTTCTCCTTCAGTGCGGACCCTACGCCACTCAACGCTATTTTCTACCTTTTTTTCAGTTTCAGTTCTGGTCATGTTTCTTCCCGTTCATTTCACATGCATAACAAGACTCACAGGGTGCGGAGCTGAAGTGTACACAGAAGCGGAGAGACTTGAAATAAACCTTGAGCGTTAATTATGTTTTTCACCTTCAGCCTCACCCAACCCAAGCTGATGGTGTGATTCAGATGCTCACTCCAACACACTCTGCAACCTCCTCTGAGTGACTGAGCAGGAGTCCTTCAACAGAGAACACAGGAGCAGAGAACACTGCTAACAAGCTCTCAGTGGGGTGGAGAGTGTGTGTGTGTGTGTGTGTGTGTGTGTTGGGGGTAGGATGAGACTTGATTAAGTGAACACTGCCGCTGCTCCAGGTCATTATATTGTGTTCAATAAAATATATAAGGAATTGGGCTTGGCAGCTAGGGGCCTGTCCTGTCTCCTCCTCTGGCCACTGCTGAGGCAGCAGACTGACCAGTCAGTCACCACTGCAACTGCGATCGTCTCTGATCGTCTCTGGCAGCGGAAGCGGCAGACGCAGCGCTCAGAGAAGTGTGACACTTCAACTCTGCAAGTCAACACACAAGGCCATTGAAGGGCAGCCTGAACAGTCACCTTTACATAATCCCTCTATGTCTTGCTTTGTGTCTGCAGTATGGATGCTTTGGGTAGCATGGCTTAGCTGAAGGGGTATGGTGATGGTGGTGGTGGTGGAAGGGGGGAGTGTGTACATTGCAATCACTACTGGTTTCACAATTTTGGTGTCAGTCTAGATCAGCAGCATGTCAAATGAATGTATTTAAAACCTTGCTGTGCCTATATTACATTACATTAAAGGAATTATCCGGAGTAAAATGCACTTTAGATCGATTTACGGATGATTGGGGGTGCATACGTTGAGTTGACATCAAAATCATGTCATTCGGATGTGTTTTGAGAAAGTTCGATTGTACCGTTTTCAGTCACAACTCGTAGCCTGGAAGTGAGCGGGGCATTTCAACTGCGCCGCTACAAAACGCTATTTGTATACCTCTTCTACAGTTCCAAACAACATAACACTTACGTGGTAGTGAGTAGAGGGTCCCTAAAGCCAAACCGAAGTATCCCGAGGTCTTTATGTGGTCGAATAGAGAGTCCAGAATGAATTTCATCAAGCCAGTACCTTTCCGGAAATGTTGCCATCTTTGCTGCCTCTTCAGGGGAAAGTCCGTAGGAGTCTTATTGCTGAGTGTGTTGTAACACGCTCTGGAAATTCACAATTTCGTCGCCGTTTAAAAAAATAAAAAAAAGTGTAAAGATTTTAACCACTACACTACCACCTCCCTATAAATATAATGGACAAGGAAGCCAGAAGCTTGTAGTCTGGTTCCCAAGAAAAAATCTCTATGGGAAAATGAATGTTTTTTTGTTTTTTGCAAATTCAACAAAAGTAAGGTGTGAGGGCAACAACGGCTGTAGAAAACCTAGCCATTCAGTATGGTGAGTTAAAATGTATTTATCGATTGGCCTTTAGTCACAAACTCTCGTAAAAATAAAGATGTTGCTACCAAAACATACAGCATGTCGCTTGAGCTAAATTACTTGTGTGGGTTTTTTAAAACATTATTTATCCCTTTATTTACGCAATGGTGTACACATGCAACACTGGGTGCCTAGAAAGCAAGCTGAAAACCTGTCAGGGTCCCTTTAGGATTTTTTTTAAACAGTGGTGGTCATCAGGATTCACCTGCAAGTCCAGAAGGGTGTCAGCAGGGGGGTGTGGTGGGGCAGGTGAGCAGCGTGTTCCAGATCAATGGAGGCGCCCAGGGTGGCGGCCTGGTGGGGAGCTAGAGGGACCGACGCCCGCCAGCAGTCATTACCATGATGAGCTAGGACCCCGCAAGTGTCACCTGACAAGGCCCACTAATGAAGCGTGAACAAAATGCAAGTCGGCTGACAAGACCCAGGGCCCTTGCTACACACACTTTTGACCAGAGGCGTCGCCAGGCCTAAAACTCTAGTGAGGCACAGCCAACCCCCACCCATCCCCTGAGATCACACTTCTTTGGTTTTGACTGCCTGCTGGATGCATGGAATGTGCTTGGCTTTATAATGTGCTATATGAACTGCTGCTGAAACTGTAACAACTACTGCTAAAGGTACAAAGTAGATATATTATTCTGTATAACAATATTTATTTAAAGCAGGAAATCAGTAGGAAATATGTGCTTGCTTTTATTGAAAGGCTGTTTAGATCCTCAGCACGGATCCTATCCTTATCTCATAATTACGAGATAAATAATTATCTTGTAATTATCTCGTAATTATGAGATAATCTGATTTTTTTTTTGTGATGTGAATGCAATGCGCCACCGTACTGGGCTACAGTTCAACACCTTAGAAAACACGACATAAACAGTGAAAAAAAGTAAAATGTTTGTAAAATTGTTATATTGTGGTAATATTTTACAGATATTATATTTGGTTATTGACCGTCCTTACATAAATAGTCAGGCAAAACTGGGATGTTCAGGCACAAAGCCTTAGATCAACTAAGGAAGAATGACCCAGCAGAGAATTAACATTATCTGATGCAGTGTCAGAGATCGGTGCCCACCAGTGGCGCTTCATTGGCCTGCAAACAAGACCCCCGCCCATATTTACAGCTGAAAGGAAATGACGAAGATACCATAGAAGTGCCCTCTCAGCAACACACACACGCCCACGACCCCCAAAAGACAGATCCACAAGCGTAGCAATAACAAAGCGCCTCAAGAACAATGAAGCAGTTGTCTTGTGTGATCTCTCAGTCTACGACTCCGCCCAAGCTTGTCTCACCTTGCCACATCCTTCCCTAGACATATCTCAAGCCCACGACAGAAAGAGCGCTGATGGTTAAAGTGATGGTTTGGATGGGTGGAGGTGGATTTTTGCTCGAAGTGCAATGCTGATGGATGTAATAATGCATGTACTGTATCCATTGCAGATTTAGTGATTATGATATAATGTAGTAAGATGGAGCTCGGAAAGCACAAGGCCTTTGCAACAGCCACAGCCAAAGGTAATTCATGCAAAATCAGATTGCATGTCTATTTGCGACTCAGACACCCAAATTACTCATGAATAGGCTATCTTGAGAGAGCAAATGTCTTATGCTGACAGCCTCATGAATAAGCCAAATGAAAATGACAATGTGTGACCTTTTGCAATCCCGGAAAAACAACGGGATTCTTTGCAAGTTAGCCACATGCTGTCCTCAGCATCCCATGTAAATTGTATTTTGGAGATTAAAAATAAATGGTGAGCCCTGTGGGCAGGTAGACAAGAAGCGACAGAGTTGCACTGCTGTTTGCTTTTCTTTCTTCTCTATTGGCTTTGTGTGTGTGTGTGTGTGTGTGTGTGCGCGTGTGCGTGCATTATCGATATAAATGGGTTAGCTGCATGCATTGTCTAGGTAAGCAAAACACACTGCAACCCCCTGCAACTTGATCCACACCCTAACCATGCATATTTATTTTCTTCCTAACTAAAATAACAAAAGCCATTGAATGTCTTGTCTTATGAAGACAAGAGCCGAAATATCTGGTGTGTCACACATTATTATGGAGTCGTGTGTAAAAAGATAGTTAACTGTAGCCTAGCCTGTGATTGAACTGACAACACCTAGGCCTAGTATAGATCTGGGGGTCGTTTCTAGAAAGCGTCGTTTGCTAACTTGCGTCGCAACCTTGGTAGTACGCTCCATCGTTCTTGGATTTGGTGTTTCTAGAAAGGGTAGTTCGAACTCTCAATCGCAAACAAGGACGCAAAGTTTGGTCGTTTGAACTACTGCCCCTAGGCAGTCGCACTTGTGTCGTTCCTTGGTAGTTCCTGTCGGTGTCCGGAGCGCCTAACCAAAAATCACAACCGCCTAAACAAAAATTGCGAAGTGGATGTTTATCTCGTGACTCAATGATTGATATATCCTGTTGCTTAATTTTGATTAAGACACTGACTCCCCTACTTAGCTCATTCTTGCTATTTATGTTAATTCGAGTATTGCCTTGCCTTTAGTATTATAATCTTCATAGACACTTACAACAGCAGTGATAAATGGTGTAGTGGCTAGAGCAGAAGACTTGTTATCCCAACGTTGTAGGTTCGATTTTCTTATGATGTGAGATTGTCCTCTTGCTTCTCGCTACCTGCAGGTGAACTGTGTGACACATAGATTAAATTGTTTTTGACTGATGTCTTGTACCTATGGTCTCTCGATGTAGAGTAACTATATACATAAATATGTATGGTCAAATCCTATTGTTGTGTCTCGTAGGCCTACTCTTACTCAGAGATGAAAAGAAGAGATAGGATGCGAACTCCGGCCGAGCGCGCAGTGCACCAACGCGCTGCCGTTAAGCCACGAGACAGTTAATAACCTATGGAATACCCAGATATTTGTCCAGGCTATATATTTTTTTCAACACAGATGTTTAACACAAATAATGACTCATATGGGTCTGCTTAAGTTAACTGTTTTATATGCTTGCAATAGGTTTAGGTTTTGGCTGATGGCAATGCCAGCATTAATCACTCGGTTTAGATTAGAAAAATGTCGACATAGGCCGTGACAGAACATTTCTAGGGGGTGGAGTATTACACGTTTCCACTGTTTCCACCAATGATATGTATCGCTGCATCATCAACAACGTTGTTGGAACTACGGTGTTCGAACTTCGGAGGTAGCGAATTGCGACACAGGTACGATGCTTTCTGGAAACAGGTGTAACAGTGTCGTTGTTTGGTCGCAAGTTGCGTCGTACCATGGTGGTTGAGCAACGTCGTTGCTAACTTTTCTAGAAACGACCCCCTGGACCGGTTCTTGATCATATACTGTAGACACGGAACTTCACATATGTCTAACCTCGTACGTGTATGTGTCACTTAATATTAATTTCTATACAAACCAAGACGGCGGATTCCTAAAGAAACGCAAGCACCCACACCATAAGTTTATAATTAATATACATATATAATATAATATATATATATAATATATATAATATATTTATAATTATAATTTATTATATACATAATTAGCTATGTACCAAAGAATACATTTTACCGTAACTCGAAGAGCTGTAAACAGTGTTGTAAGGCTGCGTGTACAAATCCGCTTGGAGCTCCAGTGGAATTTTGAATTGCGATGACGAGAATTCTAGGGCTAAACGTTGATGTGCCGTGAGAAAGGTTGGGAATAAGTTCCCACCAGCCCAGCACTAAACTCCGAGCGTAAACAAAATCGGATATTTCAGGCAGTAAAAGCCCCGCTAAGAACCAAACTAGATTTTGAATCTACACACCTATGGCTACTGAAAAATGTAAGGTTCTTTTCAGCAAATGTTATTTTGAAGTATTAAAAACATTGTTGTTTTAGAATTTTCGAACAAAATGGTTGGTAATTAGCACGTTTACGATAGGAAGATTGATTTTATGCATTAAAGGCCATGTCAGCCATCATTTAAAGCAACCTGCCTGAATTGCAATGAGTAGAGGCTAACAAGGGGTACTCGATCAATTTTGGTTAGTCTTCTGTACAGTCTAATTGTTAGGCAGGCCGTGCGTTGAAAGAATTTAGTTAATGTAGTGTGTATGTTGCATGCAAATGTTTGAGAAATGTTAGATTTTTTGGATGGATCATTGCTAGTCCACCATCAACCCCTGCCACAGGGATGGTGTTTCACCAAGTGAGTGACATAAATGCATTCCCTCTAATAAGGTTGCCATGGACACCTGAATATAAAAAAGTCTCAAATTATTGTCTCATTCCCAGATCAGACCTAAGCAGACTCTTAATCGCTGTGTGGCCCTGACAGGTTTTTCTCTCCAGGGCACAGAGCACAGCTCAGTCACTTGCTTCAGGGGAGCGATAAATAAAGCCCAGTGGGCCGACAATCATTACGAAAATAACAAAGGTGCAAATGAGCCAAACTAAGGATCAGATCAATTTATTCAATGCAGCAATCGTCTATCTGGCCCTTAAAACCGAGCAATCCTGTGTGTCGCATAGTGGAATAGCGTTAATACAACAAAACGCCTGCTGTTTGGGGAGAGCATGGAGAGTCCACGGGGCAGCTGTGACTTAAGCATACTGTAATTGCAGTTTGAGCTGTGCGCCAAGAAAGATTATCTGCCTAATACCTGGATGAACCCAACCACCACATAATGAACAGAATCTTTTTTTATTCTTCTTTTGCCGTTGAGCTTATACTTAATCTGTGGGAGAATGTCACCATGTTCAAAACGAATGTGGTTGGATGTTAAATGCCAAAACGACTAGATGTTTCCAGATAATGACACAGTTGTCACTGACAGATTTGCTGGATAATTGTTAACAACTAATTTAAGATTGTCAAACGACATTACTGTAAACTCCGTTTAAGCATCAATAACTGCATGGCTGCATGCAATGGTTGACATTTGGGACTGTTGCTTGCCTTAGTCTCCTTTGTGAAGGAATTATGCCGTTTAAAGGGTCTGTGTCTCTTTAGTGGTAACCATCCACCATCCACTTCTCTGAGGCTGAGGAGGACCAAATGAGGCTCTTGGGGGATGAAAGGCAAGAGGGGGGCCAAGAGGGGGCCAAGAGCTCTTGGCGGCGACGGCACACCTGCTCCAGCCAAGTGGCCACCGACTGACGTGGCCTCCACCACCTGCACACCATCACCACTGCCATGAGGAGAGATGGGCACGTCTGACATCTGATTCATCATCATAAGGAGGTACAAGAAGCCGCCACTCACTGCTGAGCCTGGCAGAAAATCAAAAGCACTTGTAGGGATCTCCCCAAGGGACCAGACCGCAACAGGACATGGCTGAAGCAGATGTAGAGAGAGAGAGAGAGAGAGAGAGGGATAGATGGAGAGAGAGAGAACTGAAGGGAGAGGAGGAGAGAGAGAGGGAGAGAGAACTGAAGGGAGAGGAGGAGAGAGAGAAGAGGGAGGGAGAGAGAGGGAGAGAGAACTAAAGAGAGAGGAGTAGAGAGAGAAGAGGGAGGGAGAGAGAACTGAAGGGAGAGGAGGAGAGAGAGAGAAGAGGGAGGGAGAGGAGGTGTACAGATAAAGAGAGAGGGAGAAAGATGGAGGATGAGTTAGAGACACGGCTTTGTGTTTGACAGGTGCAGCATGGGAACTCCATTGCTCTTTAGGCAGCACAGGTCAATAATCATGACCAGTGCTTCAGGGACAGCAGGACAGGAGGAAAGCAACCATGACAAGCAACCAACACAAACCTGTGTGTGTGTGTGTGTGGCAACTGTGTGCGCTGACTTTAAAGCAGGTCGGTGTTCTGTGTCCTGTCGTTGCAATCTCCGTGTCCAGACCCCAGGGGGGACAGAGGTTTCAGCTGCTGCTGCATCCAAAGGACATGGTGCATTTCAGAGGGGGGGAAGAGACATGAAGGAGGACAGCTCTAAATTTCCTAGGACAAAAAAAAAGAAACATAATGTCCCTGTCACATCATGAGATCATGCTTCTTGGCTCTGCATGTGTGGTGAAAAAATAAAAAGAGCCCCTCTCTGTGGCCCTTACTGCTCCTCCAAGAAAAAAAAGAGGAAGCCGTCTGCCATTTTCCCCCTCACAGAATTTCATTTTTCTAATTAATTCAACTAATTCATCAGCAAAGACGAAGATGAGAGAGACAGAGAGAAAGAGAATGAGAGACGGACAGAGAGAGAGAGAGAAAAGAGAGGGAGAGAGAGTGAGATAGGGAAAAACACACCATCTGCAGTAACCCCACAGGCAGGACATGATGCCGTCTTTAAAAAAAAAAGTAAATTAAACATCGGTTAGAAGAAGAAGCAAAAAAAAAAGGAAAATGAAATGAAGTCTCATCCGCGAGGAGCCTGACAGGCAGCCTCTCCCCCTTCAGTGCACTCAGCCAGCCGCCGTGTCTGTGCTGTTTTATTTTAGGATTCCTCTGCAGCCGCCGCGAGAGCGTCTCTTCTCTTCCCCTCTGTCCCCCCTCGACATGGGGACTGAGGAGCATTACAAATGAACTCTCTCTATTTGCAAAACTACAAACCATGGATGTGGAGAGAGAGGAAAGAGAGAATGTGAGAGACAGACAGTGGGACAAACAGACAGAAAGTCAGGCTTCCAGGCTGTCTTTGGCTCCTGTCTATATGAGAGCTAGGGGACATTCACAGGGGTGTTGAAGCTGCTGCTGCTGTGATAGGATGACTGAAAGGCTATATGTACAGTGTTATCCCAGCACAGGAAGGGCGTCATGTGGTGAGAGTCCACAGAGCCGATGTGTGTGCGGTCATACCATGGGTAGGTCACATCACACACTCTTTACTCCTGACAGATCAACACAGTCCAACTTATCTATCTATCTATCCATCTCTGTACATATACATACATACATACATACATACAAAGATACATACATTTACATTTACATTTAAATATATTTATATTGTGGCGTCCCGAGGGGACATGTCCTGGACAGACGATACATTCCCTTAGAAGGAGGTCATGGAAGTTCCAAGATGGCTGCCTTAGCAGAAAACTACATCTCCCACAATGCAGCGGGAGGAGTGCAGGTGTTTGGGATTTCAAATCAAGACAGAACGGATACTGACAAAAGTAGAGTTTGTGGATTGGTGTGGGAGACAAAGGGACACACGGACAAAACTTAGGACTAAGTGGGAAGGGAAGTTAAGTTTGTGGATTGTAAACCTTGAACTTTAGTTTGTGGACTGTGAAACCTAAACTTTATTTTGTGGTCTGTGAATGTCAATTCAGAGAAGTTGATGAGTTGAACTGCATTTTGCCCTGGAAATGGACACACACAAACACACACACACACACATTTACTGGAACGCACACAGACATACAAGCATACACACGCACGCGCGCACACACACACACATGCACGCGCGCACACACACACACACACACTGGACATATTTCTTTCTTCCCTGGGTGATTTTTTTTTATCTTCTCTGATTTATTAAACTCCATATGCTTTCAAACTGCCCACACTTTAAGGCAGGGGTCTGCATGGGCTTGAGCGAGAGAGAGAGAGAGAGAGAGAGAGAGAGACAGAGACAGTGTTGTGAACTGTGCTGAGATGGAGCTGTAAATGTTTGGTCAATTTCAATTTCAATTTATTGTGCTTATAGAGCGCCAAAACATAACACATGTATCATGGCGCTTTACAGAATGTAGGCAATCAGAGAAAGACGGAAAGAAAGGAAGAAAAGGAAAGCAAGAGAGAGGCCCATGGGTAACAGGGGCGAGGAAAAACTCCCTAGAATTGGAGATATATATAGGAAGAAACCTCGAGCAGATCCACGACTCAAGGGCCTGACCCATCTGCCTAGGGTCAGTACATGACAGTAAGGTCTGTATACATGACAAATGCATATGATAGTCGGGTGTAGAGAATAAGACATGGTGTTAAGCACTTGAGCTGAAAGTTACAAGAGGTGGGATGATTACGTATCCGTTATGGTAATTCGTTATTCCTGATTTAGTGACAGAAAGTTCAATAGTGACTGGTCAGTGCTTCCTGATCCTTTTGAATTACTACTATACAGTGAATCCTGGAAAATAAAGCTCCATTTGTCTGTTGTCACATTTTTTATTTATTTTCCTAAACATTCCCCACACAGCCTCAGAACTTCACTCTTGAAAAAAACCCTCCTGACGTAACAATACACACACACACACACACACACAGAGAAAAAGAGAGAAAGAGAGAGGGAGAGAGATCCATTCTGCACTTATGGGACTCCCTTGTTAGTCTGTGTGATTTTTATTCTGTGTAATACACTGCAATGTTGACTTCCTGATTGGTTAATTAGCACACAAGTGATTTGATGACAGGCAATACAAGCCTGTTGCTGTAACAGCTCAGCTCCTCGGGAAGCTTTATGAGCCTGAAATGAGCCTTAGGGAGGTGATGAGATTATCAACATGCACCATACTAATGCTTGACAATAAAAAACTAAATTGAATAATCAGAAAGAACAAAAGAGGCCGCAATGTAATACGAGTACACAAGAAGATAGGCAGCGCGGCATGTGCAACAGAGACCTTGCCAAAGCGTGTGTGAAATCAAAATCTCTCACAGATCAGAGATATGGGGGGCAAATAGCCCACACGGACATCAACAAGGCACAGTGCTAATTATGGACAGAAAGACCATTGAAGGCCATCTGTCACAGTATAGGCCCAACCAGGGGGAGTTTCAGGACCAGGTGTGGTAAGTATACAGTACTGTAGGTAACAACCCCCTATTCATCCCAAACACACATCAAACAAGACAGCCCTTTATACGGACACGCTTGCATGCATTCCTCTGGTGAGGACTGAGAGGGAAAATTGAATGATTGACAAGTGCTGAAGTCAAAGTCTGCTTTATTGTCAATTTCTTCACATGCCCAGACATACAAAGAGATCGAAATTACATACAATGAAGAAATAAAAGCAGCAATATTGCGTTGAAATTGTGAATAGACAGTCAATATAATAGTGCAAAGTCAGGCCAATAAATGGCTGAGGTAGTTCTGTTTGACCTAAGTAAGCAAGTGGCATAGTGGTGCAAGTTATGTAAGAGCAGCAGAAGTGTTGTGTTTTCAGGACAACAGGACAACAACAAGTTGCAAAGTGTGCAAGTGTACAAGTGGAGTAGTGCAAGGCAGCCATTGTGGGTCCAAAGTACAGGATGTTATGTAGCTGAGGGTGGAGGGGGGAGAGGGGGGAGAGAGTTCAGCATCCTAACAGCCTGGTGTATGAAGCTGTTGGTGAGTCTGGTGGTGCGGGAGCGCAGGCTTCTGTACCTCTTCCCAGAGGGCAGTAGATCAAACAAATTGTGAGCGGTGTGACTTGCATCAATCACAATTGTGGTCGCATTGCGGGTGAGGTGGGTGGTGTAAATGTCCTTCAGGGAGGGGAATGGAGCACTAATAATCCTTCCAGCTGTGTTCACTATGCGCTGCAGGGCTTTCCTGTTGTATTCAGTGCAGCTTCCGGCCCACACAGCGATACAGCTGGAGAGGATGCTCTCAATGGTGCCTCGGTAGAATGTGGTCATGATGGCTGGTGGAGCACTTGCTCGCCTGAGTTTCTGCAGGAAGTAGAGGCGGCACTGAGCTTTCTTCGCCAGTGATGCAGTGTTGGTGGTCCAGGAGAGGTCTTCACTGATGTGCACCCCTAGGAATTTGGTGCTGCTCACTCTCTCCACCACAGCACCGTCGATGGTCAGTGGCAGGTGTTGGGTGTGACCACTCCGGAAGTCAACAATAATCTCCTTGGTCTTGCTGACGTTCAGCAGGAGGTTGTTGTCCCTGCACCACGTTGTCAGAAGGTCGACCTCCAACCTGTATTGAGTCTCGTCGCCCTTGGTGATGAGACCCACCAGAGTTGTGACGTCAGCAAATTTCACTATGTGATTGTTGCTGTAGGTTGCAGTGCAGTCATGCGTCAGCAGGGTGAAGAGCAGCGGACTGAGCACGCAGCCTTGGGGGGCCCCCGTGCTCAGTGTGATGCTGCTTGAGATATTGTTGCCAATACGTACTACTTGAGGCCTCTGACAGAGGAAGTCCAGTAGCCAGTTGCAGAGGTAGGTACTGAGTCCCAGTTTGTCAAGTTTGCAGATGAGTTGTTGTGGTATTATGGTGTTGAATGCAGAACTGAAGTCTATAAACAGCAATCTCACATATGAGTTTTCCAGGTGGGTGAGGGCTGAAAGTGAAAGTGTTCTTTTTACACCTGGTTCACACGGAGGCCTGCGGTCTGTAACAAGGCTCCATTAATGTGCAAATAGATCAGTGGGGAAAGAAAGTGGACTGAAGCGGTCCCTGTGTGCACTAGTATCAAACGATAAATTATCTGCCATGTCTATAAAAGTATATGTAACATGTTACGACCACACTGCAGGGGCATTATTTCCTCTTAGCTACCACACAAGCACACAGTCATCACTGTTCTCTACCTCTTCAAAAGGTCAGTTTTTTTTACTGCATAGTGATTATTATTCATCTAGATTTTACGCATCAAATGTTTCTTATGTTGTCTTCCCAGCTGTCTTTTTTATTCGAGATCTCAGCACTCCTTCAGTAATTGAAGGGGGGGGGGGGTTCTATTACAAAAAACACCCCTCCAGACACAATGGTACATTTTCTCAAGGAATAAAATGCTGTCTTGACAATGATCCATCGATATTTGTATACTTATCATGAATGACTCAACAACCCGTGTGCTGTTAAATGAACCTGTCGGTGTATGCCATAGGGTGCTATTGTGTACTCATTTTGGTGCTTGTGCTGTATTTTGAGTCGCCTGAGAGCGCAAGATTGGAGAGGGGACATGAATTATTCAGGGCGAGATACGTAAACATGGATTCTGCAGTCTTCCACTGAAGGCTTCCTTGAGTCCCCACAGTATTTTTGATATTTATAACATGGGACATTAGACATTCACCATATTCTGCTGTAGTAACATCAAACGGTGTTCTCCAATTGGAGCGATGGGCAGCTTATAGCACGCCACACTGGTGCAGCGTCGACTTGGCGGTTACTTGGCTGATGTACATACCAACCAACATGTCACATTTTGCCCTGGAAATGGACACACACACACACACACACACACACACACACATTTACTGGAACGCACATAGACATACAAGCATACATGCGCACACACACACACACGCACACGCACACACACACACACATTTACTGGAACGCACACAGACATACAAGCATACACATGCACGCGCATGCGCACACGCACACACACGCACACACACACACACACTGGACATATTTCTTTCTTCCCTGGGTGATTTTTTTTTTTATCTTCTCTGATTTATTGAACTCCATATGAGGGCTTTAAGGCAGGGGTCTGCATGGGCTTGAGAGAGAGAGAGAGAAAGGGGGAGAGAGAGAGACAGAGACAGTGTTTCATGTGGATTTTGTTTTTGCAGTCTGCCACGGGCGGCTGCTTCTGTGCCCTCTCTCTCCTCCCCCCCCCTCTCTCCCTCTCTTCCTCTCTCTCTCTCTCTCTCTCTCCTTCGCCACTCGTGGTGGTAAACTGAGATATTCTGAGAGACATGTCCAGTCTGCACTTGGCAGAACACGTGACCCTGTCTCCCCTGTGAGAAGCCGGCCAGACCTTTTACCTCAACCCTGCTGAGAGAGGGAGAGAAAGGGGGACACAAAGAGAGGAAGAGAACGTGCTATTGACCTCAACCATGTACAGTGTGTGAGAGTGGGCATGACAGAAAGAAAGAAAGAAAGAAAGAAAGAAAGAAAGAGCGATACCAATTCTTTAAGTACTCAGCAACACCTTAAACATTTTCCTCTCTCACTTGTAGCAGACATGAGAAACTTGCCAGACGCAACTGCAAAGTCAGAGGGTTCACAGCTTTGTGTGTGTGTGTGTGTGTGTTTCCTTCTGAGCGTGATCTGCAGTAACACCTTTAGCTGTGAACTCCAGACCTAAACTCTTGTGTCATGTAGAATGACGCGATTACATAAACACTAACCAGGTGCTGGCGGTTTCAGGCTTGTTAGCCGCCACAGCTAGCTGCGCTTGTCACGTGTGTGCCTCAGAGGACTGGAGGCGCGTCCCCTCCTAACACTCCACAGTTTCATGGAGTTTACTCACAGTAGCTGTACCCTGTGGAGCTCACAACGCAATGTTTTTATAAATGTAAGTTGTATAATATAATGTAAGTTGTATAATATTTTTAGAAGAACAATCAGTAGATGATTCTCAGGCATACCATATTATGTTGTGTCCTAGATGCTTCCAGTAGATGTCACACACACACACACACACACACACACACACACACACACACAAAGGGTATTGGTATTTGGTAGGTGTTGATATTTCTTTGCTCATCATTTCAAAAAACAAAAGTACACAAACACATGCACACTATCATTCCTTTTCAAACCAGCATACATGAAAATCACATAAGCTGGAATCACTGTTTCATTGCGTCTTTTTCGACACGTCTTCTTTATACAACATTACATAATGTCAGAAAACATTTCAAAACTATTTATTTTGGATTCTTGACAAACGACTCTACTTCACAGCAATATAGATACATTTTGAAAAGTCAATTTAGCAGCTATTGAGAGAAGACCGAGGCAACTGAGACTGGTGTTTTGAATGGCAAGCTTGCAGCAGACTGTTTCACAACAACAGTCTGCTGCACAGTCTTGTGTTTTTCTCAAAAACATGTCAGATGTGAGTGAATGCTGTGGCTAACATTCAATCCCCGCCCCTCCCCCTCCATTTGCTTTTCTGTTGGATACCACTCTCTCCGTTTGTGACAAACGTCTAGGCTTAAGTGTCGTGCTGCAAGTGCCGTCGTCTTTTTCATCGAGTTGTGCCTTGAGGCAAGCGGTGCCACCATATTGTCATACGAGTCATGTGAACTATGATAGTGAAGGGCCCAATTAAACGTTTTTCTAATATGGTGATTTTGAATCGAGCCATTGGCACTTGTCTTAGCTCAGATCCAACTGTGAGTGGGAAAGAAGTGTTGATTAGGTACCATACGTGTGCGTACGTATGAATGGTTAATTAACTACTTTTTTTACAGTCTTTTTCTTCGGAGCGTACTGAATAGATATTGGATGCTCACAAGCGCTCTGATTGGATGCCTCCCATCTTGTTTTGCTTCACACATGATGAAGTGGAAGTGTGAGTTCTACACTCACTAACTGAGTTACTAGTGGGCGGATTTAGTCATTTTTCTTTTTCTGTTCTCTTTCAGTTGTTTTTCCCTCTTTTGTAGCATGAGATTACACTTCAGCTCTCTTTTAGCTGTTTTTGCCCTTTTGATGACATGCAATTTTGTTTATCCATTCTCTTCCAAATGTTTTTTTCCCTTATTTGTAACTTGCAGTTGAAGTGCATGTGCATGGATCAGCATTCTGTTTCCTGCATTGGTCTGATTCCCATACAATGATACAGTATTCAGAGGAACTCATTGGTCTGATTCCCATACAATAATACAGTATTCAGAGGAACTCATTGGTCTGATTCCCATACAATGATACAGTATTCAGAGGAACTCATTGGTCTGATTCCCATACAATATACAGTATTCAGAGGAACTCAGAAACCCAGGCCTGTTTTTCACTCTCAGTCAGCCTGTTGTTTGAGCACTGAAGGCAGAGCAGCCCATGGAATCCTGGGGGACACTATCTATGACTAAAATAGCTAATACAGCATGACACACAGAAGTGCTATAAATATAATGATGATAGAAGATGATAATGATGATGATTATAATGATGATAATGATGATGATGATTATTATTATTATTATTATTATTATTATTACTAGTATTATTGGCCATGATAGATGCTCCTTGAGAGACACGCCACACTTGCATGCTGTTAATGGTTTGGACTTCAGCGCATGTACTGTAGTCATGCTCACTTCCTTCAGTTTCCCCGAAGTCTTGTTCACCTCCATTATTCCCGTTATGATTGTGGAGGGGGTTAGGGTGGGGTGGACAAAAGACATATCAGGAAATGTTATGTCCCATTAGAGTTCCTGCCATCTAAACAGCTTATCTCCCGAAAAACGTCACGCAGTGATGGAAATTAGAAGTGGTTTGCTGTGTCCTGCATCACTGGAAAGTGTGTGGCTAACACTGAGTACTGAGGGGTGAATTGGAGGACTTCCACTGTCTCTCCATGGAGGGGCTGCTGCTGTTGCATCAGCTGCATGTGTTGAAGCATTAACACATGGGATGGATTAGAGCCATTGTAAGATGTGGTCATGGAAATTGAGGCAAACATGCAGCTCTTTCTCCCCACGGACAGCGCTAATCCACCCTGACTCAGGAGGGGGGACAGTGTGATGAATACAGTGTGTAAGTGTGTGTGTGTGTGGGGGGGGGGGGGGGGGGGGGGGTTGTGTTTGTTCATGCGCTGCGCCTGGATCTGTTGGTGTATTACAGTAATGAGGAGTGTGTGCCTCAATCATAACCTCGGTGTGAGTGTGTATTCATGTGCGGTGTTGATGGCACACATGACGCTTGAGGAATGTGTGAGCCTGGATGTTTGTGTATGTATGTGTGTATGTGTGTGTGTGTGTGTGTGTGTGTGTGTGTGTGTGTGTGTATGTGTGTGTGTGAGTGAGAGAGAGAGAAGAGCAACAGAGAAAGTGAGAGTGTCTGTGTGTATGAGAGAGAGCATAGAGTGTGTGTGTGTGTGAGAGAGAGAGAGAGCATAGAGTGTGTGTGTGAGAGAGAGAAAGAGAGAGAGAGAGAAAGCATAGAGCATGTGTGTGTGTGTGAGAGAGAGAAAAAGAGAGATCTCTACCTGCTGCAGCAGTGTGGTGCAGTGCCGGCGTCCGCACAACGTTCCAATGCAGCAGCTGGAATTGTGTGTGCGTTGCTGCCCCCTGGAGTCTCACAGCAGAATACACCCTCACACACACACCAACCAGGAGCTGGCACTCCACTCATGACCACACAGAGACAGGGACGAGGAGCTCAGAGCACACTGAAATTAAGGCAGTTCCTTATAACCCATCCCACTGAGCTAACCCCAATTCATTCATATGAACAGAATTCAAATTCAGTTGCCATATCGCTTCATTCCATACGTTAAAAAGAAAAATGGTCAGAATGTTTTCACATATGGTGAGAGAGGAGGAGAAAGATCTCCTGGGATGCGAGTCTTTAAGATCATTCACGTAGAAAAGGAACAGAGGAGCAATGAGGCGACTTCACACTCTCGTGTGTGTGTGTGTGTGTGTGTGTGTGTGTATGTGTGTGCGTGGGTGTGTGTGTGTGTGTGTGTGTGTGTGTGTGTGTGTGTGTGTGTGTGTATGTGTGTGCGTGGGTGTGTGTGTGTGTGTGGGTGGGTGTGTTGGGGGGCTATCAGCTGTGGCCCGCATCACCTTAAGTCATATTAATCAGATATCATCTTCAGAGCGAGCTTGGCATCCACTTGGACGAGGCCGCCATCGCTGCTGCAATAAAAATCCTGAAATGATCTGTGACATCGATCAAATCAGCCAAGATCTCATGTCACCTTCGCCTGCCTCGCCTCCGTCCAGAAGCAGTTGCCAGGCGGAGGAGCCAATGCATTAGCCCAAAGCGCTCTCCCATTAATGCACCACCTGCCCCCCTCAACCCCTAGCACTCGACAGATTACCCTCACCACCGAGAAACTCTTATACAAGCAAAATATCCAGGTAGTTAGCCCTCTATCTAGCCATCTATGGAAATGCACGTACAGTCTATGCATACACTGCATTTGGAAAGTAGTCAGACCATTGTTTTTCCTTTTCAGATTTTTTTATGTTGCTGCCTTGTGCTAAAATTATTTAAATTTATTTTTTCCCCATCAATCTCCACTCAATACCCCATAATGACAAAGCAAACATTTATTTATTAAAAAGAATTATCACACTGAGATAAGTTTTCAGACATCTCACTCTTGAAATACTTTGGCAGCGATTACAGCCTTGAGTCTCCTTGGGTGTGATGTGACAAGCTTTGTGCTCCAGGATTTGGGGATTTTCTGCTATTCTTCTTGACAGATCCTCTGAAGCTCTGCCAGGTTAGATGGGGACCGTTGGTGGACAGACCGTTTTTGGGGGGTCTCTCCAGAGTCACTTGGTTGGGTTCATGTCAGGGCTCTAGCTGGGCCACTCAAGGACATTTACAGAGCTACTCCCTAAGCCATCCCTCATTGTCTGGGCTGTGTGTGACGGTAGGTGATCCTTTGGCGTTTTCATACCTCTGTGCTTTGCTCCATTCAGCTTTGCTTCAACCTTGAGCAATTCCCAGTCCCTGCCAAAGAAAAAACATCACCAAAGAAAGTTGTTGCTACCACCATGCTTCACTGTTTGGGTTGGTACTGGGTACAGTAGGTGCCGGGTTCACTCCATACATGACTCTTAGGGCCAGATGTACTAACGCTTTTGCACCCACTTCAGGCGTATTTGTTTCGCAACGTGCGTGTAAAATCATGGCGAGGTATGTACAAACAGGCTGCACTGAGGAAAAAGCGCAGACTGCCTGTCGCGGGAGCTGAAAAAGGCAAATTGCGTTTTTCCGTGTCATGCATATGCATTCATGGGAGGGTAATGGGGAAAGTGGGATTTTATCGCAAAGAGATGGGAGGGGAATCGCATATTCCGCGGTATGTACAAAAACTGCCTGTGAAAGCGCACGTCTATTCTGCGCCTAAATATTTCTGCCTTGTAAAAGTAGGTGTTAATCCAAATTGCGTTAAATGCGTCAATAAGAGAACCTTTCAAAGACATCAGCTATTTAGAGCACCAGTTTTGCGTCTTGTACTATATCAAAAGCAACCTTAACTTTCGTTGGCCTTTCAAATGTCTTACTTTCACGTCATCCACTTAAACTTTCCTACTTTCTAGATTTGACCAATCTTCCATAGCCTGCTTGCACAAGTAGTTTAAGTAGAACTACTGATCTTCATTATCTCCCTACTTGCTTGTTGACATCTTATCACATATTGTGTTATTTCATGATCGCTAAACGTTCGTAAATTGCGGTAGGGGGTGGAGAAAGGCGTAGATTACCCGATGAAGTGAAAGTTTGATAAATACCACGTATCACAGCGTTCGCTATCTGCAGTTTGTCCATGGCGCTGATAACGCTACGTTTACAAATGTACGTACATCTGGCCCTTAGAGTCTTGAAGATTCATTTGAGTTTCATTAGATCGTGAATCCTGTTTCCCATAGTCGGATAGTTCTTTACATGCCTTTTTTGTAAACTCCAGGGCATACCTGTGTCTTTCAATGAGGCAGGCATGGCTTCAGACTAACCACTCTGCTACAAAGCCCAGATCGATGGAGTGCTGCAGTGGTGTTAGTCCTTCAGGAAGTTTCTCTCATCATCACAGTGGATTTCTGGATCTCAACCAGAGTGACCATCAGGTTCTTGGTCACCTCTCTAACCGAGGCCTCTTTTTCCCAGTTGCTTGGTTTGGAGTGGTTAACTCTGGAAAGAGTCCTAGTTGTTCTAAACTATCAATTTCAGAAGTAAGGGCCACGAAGGCCAAACTGAAGTCCATGGTGCTCTAAGAAACCTTTAACAGAAGATTTATATTGGAGCCTCGTCAAGATCTGAGCCTCCAAACAATAAGCCTATTTCACAGTGTCCAGGTGTCCGGCCTTATTGATGTTAATGATGCCTTAATTGGCAGGGTAAAACATCTTCCTGCTTTTGTCTTTCCTGTGGACTTTTCTTTTGCTGTCTATGGGACAGTGCTGTTCCAGAGGAAGTTGATTTACACAGCGGCCCCATCTTGTGAAATGGGCTAATCATGTCTTTGAGCTATGAAAGCCGTTTCAAGGCTTGCTTTTTGCAATACTATGCACTTTCAGCTGTGAGAACTTATATAGACAGGTGTGTTTGCCTCTCCAAATCATGTCCCAGTCAACTGAATTCACCACAGGTGGGCTCTGGTTAATAAGAACATCTTAAAAGATGATAAAGAGAAATGGGAGACACCTGAACAAGATATGAATACATTATAAATGCACAAATCCATACATGCATACCTATTTAGATACATATAGGTGTATAGGTGTGGGCGTGTGTATCCACGAGCCATGTACATGTATGCGTGGGTGATTTGCAGACAAATGAATAACGAATAATGAGAACATGAGTGATTTTCTTTTTTTTTCCCGCCTGTGACTTTCGCTCCTTGGTGGCTGTTTCTAAAATAGACGCAAATCTGCAAAAAGAAGCCTTGGTCATTGGCTTTCTCTTTTTCCATGCGGCCCTTGTGTTAAAGTTGAAGGATAGAGGATGACTGCTGGACTAGAATAGTACAGTGCTGCGTTTAGAGCTCCTGCACCCTTGTTTTAGAGTGATTACTCAAAGCCCAGACTTTGACACAATGAGACCATCTCCACAGCCGAGAAGGAATACATTAAACATTCTAGGCCAGGAGCTCAGGGAAAAAACACCACATCACAGGGGCTGCGTTATTGTGGGAGAGGATTGGTGCCTCTCTTGGAAATCCCCCCCCCTCTCTCTCTCTCCATAGCCCTCTCTCTCCCTCCATCTTTTCCCCCTTCTTCTTCTCTCCCCCTCTCTACTTTCTCTCTCACCGTCTCTCCTGTCAATTTCATTATCTCTCTTTCTTCACTCTCTCTCCCTCTCCTCTCTGTCTGTTACTCTTTCTCTCTCTCTCTCTCTCTCCCTTCTTCTCTCTCATGACTTTGCTCCTTGATGTTCAGGGGAGGTCAAAGTGTGTGACGCCATTGCACTGGCGAATAGGGGGGGAGAACGCTGTAGATGATCACTGCTCCCTGAAGACTGCGCCTGAGTTGGGGCTGTATGCAGACACACACCAGCAGTTCTCTCTACAGGTAGGGCCCTCATAGGCCTGGAGAAGAGGGAGGCTGTGGAAGGGGGGAAGGGAGCTTTCCAGATTGAGACCTGACAGTGACTGAAATAAGGAATGAGATAAGAGATTATTTTGACTCGGCATAGAAGCTGAATGGAGCTGAACATAAGGCCCTTTTTTTTCAAACTGAGGATTCAGCTTCTCTTCTGTCTTTTCGCCAGAGCTAGAATACCCAGCAGATCCTTTATCTGCTCACTGGGCTATCATGACTGTCAATCTCACTCTCGAAAAGTCTAGTATCAGAGACTACTGTAAAAAGATGACATGTTGACAAGAGCAACTGATTTCCATTCACTGCACACTTGTGTTTTGTAAGCAAATGCTGCACTACACATGAGCAGTATGTCATCAAAAGAGCCACATACAGTATAATTTGTAAATGGGAGGATTGATGGAGGCAGTCGATTTCCTAATCCCTAAGTGACAGCTTGCTAGCTTGAGGGGGCATTGTATGTTGTGCTCTGATTATGATAGCGACACTGGGTTGTGATTGAAGACTGTGATTTTTCTCTTTCTCTCTCTCTCGCTCTCTCTCTCTCTCCCTTAATGCAAGGCCAACACACAACAGAGAAGCAAAACAAATACCATCCCCAAGACTGCCAGCAATGAAGCCTGATACGCTTTCCTGATTTATTTTTGTGCGAATTTGAGTCATGTTGCTTTTATCGGAAATTATGAGGTGCTTGATAGCAATTTTATGCCAAAAAGGGCAATTCAATCCTGATTAGCAGTGATGAGCACAGTGCCAAACATTAAGCAAAGCATTTGCTCAGCAGATCACTCGAATTTCCCATCGTCTTCTTTCCCGGTATTCAGAAGCCAAGGCATCCCATGCCAGGAGACACACAACACAAAGCCAACCAGCTTTAGAGCAGCACATGTTACTGTCGAACACCCCACCTGCCAATAAGTCAAAACCTATCACACTGCACTCAGTCTTACAGTATCTCAATATGCCGAGAGTCTTTGCCATAAATAGTGCATTTGAAGATCTATGACCTCATTTTATACAGTAGGTACTAGGTAGGAGCAGTCCATTGAGTAATATATATATATATATATATATATATATATATATATATATAATACTTCTCTTATCACAATGCGAAGGGTCCATAGCCCGAGGACATGTAATAAGTCATCGTAATGGGATGTAACTTGAACAGAGGGAAACGAAATATACAACGCAGTGTCTGGCATGGGTGACCGTTAATAACATATTAACTTGTGGTCGTTCGGTCGTTCGCCATTAGATGTATGCCACCTTCTGCTCTCCTCTGCTCTGTCAGGGGCAGGAGCGGAGCAGGGATGAGGGCTGGACATGGTGTTACTGCCTCAGTGAGTAAGTAGGACACTTAGAGCAACTCCTTGGCCATCTATCTCACACATCAGGGGCAGTGAGAGAGAGAAGGAGGGAGAGAGAGTAAGAGAGAGGGAGAGAGAGGGAGGGAGAGAGAGAGAGGGCCTGGATTTATGTGAGCAGGAATCGGGCAAGGAGCTCTATTTTAAGGGCCACGCAGGCGTCCTCTGGAGTGGCTTTTAAAAAAAGACTTGGGGACGTGGCAGCTCATGGCCAAGCGAGCCTGATGGGGTCACTGGCCACTCCGTGTGATACACACACACACACACACACACACACACACACCACACACACACACACACACACACACACACACACCACACACACACACACACACGCTCACATACACATGCACACACCTATATACACACACACACACACACACACACACACACACACACACACGCTCACATACACATGCACACACCTATATATACACACACACACACACATGCAGTTATTTCTAGTTATTACAGAAAACCAAATAGTGTCAACCACAAAGAGCAGAGCAGAGCAATTGCTATCTACTCTCTCACTTCTTGCTTTTCTGCGCTTGTGGTTGCAAGTCAAAGAGCTGTGCCTTGAACTCCGAGGAGAAAGAAAAAAGTGCAAGCTGTTGGGAAAGAAACAGGATAAAAAAAACACAACTAGAAAACTAGTGCAGAACAGAGAAATGGAGAATGGTGGTGGGATGGCAGACGAGGCTGGGAGATGGGATGGAGGGAGAGAGGGATGGGGGAGAGAGAGAGGGGGGGTGGGTTGTGAGGGGGAAGAGAGAGTGAGTGCACACAAATGTAAAACGTGTGCATCTTACATGAGCTCAGCAAGCTCATGGGTGGCGTGGCATGTACGCAGCGAGGCACACGAGTGCTCAGGGTCACTGAGGCGAGGACGGAGTGTCTGGCCTCCGACGCATTCACTGTTGCTCTCACACACAGTACGCCACCCTTCCCACACCCACACTAATGAGAGTTGGGATGGGGGTGGGGGGGGGGGGGGGAGTGGACAGCGAAAAAGATTCACGGGACAAAACAGCGCACTGGATGTTATCCACTGTGCTAAAGCCTTCCTCTAATTCCCCTTCTCAGCTCTAATCAAAGTTACACTCGCACTGTGCTTGATCACAGAGCCAAGATCGCAGGGGTGATCGAAAGGCAGAAGGAGCGCGAGAGAGAGAGTTGCGGTGTTCTCTAGAGGTGTGGGCCAGACACGGCCCAAACACGGCCCTCTTTTGTGTTTGAGAGGTCACCCCCCAACACACACACACACACACACACACACACACTCACCATGACAACCCTACGTACCGCAGCAGAGCCCAGTGTGTCGCAGCTTAAGGCTTGAACTGGGAGGCCAGGCGTAAGTAGCCGGAGCTCAGCGATGTGAGTGACAGCTCACTCTCCGTGTGCTTGGATATCCCCACAGGAGCCGGAGCAGAGCCATGGCAAACTCTTCCGTGCGTCGTCACCATCTCCAAAGACAGGACGCAGAGTGTCCGCCAATTAATTGGTTTGTTTACAAGTCGCCCTCAGAGGCAGTGCAGATTGCTGCCATTTGTGTGTGTGTGTGTGTGTGTGTGTGTTGGGGGGGATGCGGAGGATGGTTGGTGAGGAGCCAGATGCTGAGTAATGACTTGGCTGGTAGAGGCATTGATTAATGCCGTGGCAGGAGTGGTGGAGTGAGAGGAGAGGGGGGAGGAGGATTGTGTGTGTGTCTGTGTGTTGGGGAGGGAGGTTGCAGGTGAGGGTATATGTATGTGTGTGTGTGTGTGTGTGTGTTGGGAGGGGGGCAAGATGAGGTGGGGTTGTGTGTGTGTGTATTGGGGGGGAGCAGGTGAGGGTGTGTATGTGTATGTTGGGGGTGCAGGATGAGGTGGGGTTGTGTGTGTGTGTGTGTTGGGGGGACAGGGTGGGGTAGTGGAGTTGGGTGGTTGTGTGGGGGGCGAAGGAGTCCACTAACAGGTCGGGTGATGATGAAGAGTACACGCTGCTTGCCGATGATCATCTTCATCATCTTCGTGGCTGTGAAGCCATTAGGAACCCTCCCGGTAGCGCATCGCGCTGGGTCGGTCAAGTCCACCCAGTGAGGAGAATGCAGAAGAGAAAGTGCAGAGTGCCCAGTGTGAAAAAACCCTCCCCGCTTTGATGAAGGCCCCATCGCCCATTAGCTATTAATTTAGATGAAAGTCTAAATTTAGATTTAGACTTTGAATTAATACATTTGATAAAGGATAGTATTTATCTTATTTGTGATTTGTGAATGATGCAGTAAGCATTATAGTTCCTAGCCTATTACACTGAAATGAAGCCCAATTAAAAAAAAAACATTAAAAAAACAATAACCAGGTACATAGCAAGCAAATTTTGAAAATAATATTGGAAAACTACTGGCCATCTAAAATAACCACATACATACATCTACACAAAACAGGAGTGTATTTACCCCAACATACCCACTAGCATCATATCTTCTAACAAAACACCAACTAACATCTAATCTTTTTTATCTTTGGCTGTTTTGAGAGACACTTATTGAACTTTTCTCTTTCACTAAGCAATGGCAAAGATCGATCCATCATCAGTTATTATCTAATGCACAGATATCATCTGGAGGCCCTGACAGTGATATACCTCTTGTCCCATCTCCTTGATGCAAAGCAAAGCACCGTCACAAGAATTACACCCCAGTTTTATTTCTGCAGCTAATATGAGACCTAATAGGAAGCCTGGGGTGCGTCAGTAAACAGTGAGTAAAAAAGCACTAGAGATAAAAAGACTGGAGTTAAATCAGAATGTGGTTAAGGCTGGCGTGTATGTGTGTGTGTGCGTCTGTGTGTGTGTGTGTGAGAGGGGGTGGCGGTGTTGCACGCATCCTGCTGTAAGTACACCATCTCATTTGTTTCAGAGTTGTTTTCCTCTCTTGATTGAACTTGCAGGATTGAATGCCGTCCTATATCAGATTAGCTCTCCGTCTGCTGATAAATGATTCTCATTTTACTGTCAGAGGGCCAGCTCTCCTCAGGACAAACTTACTGCTTACCGCACCTCTGCTCAAAGAGAGAGAGAGAGAGAAAGAGAGAGAGAGAGAGAGAGAGAGAGAGAGAGTGTGTGTGTGTGTTGGGGGGGTTAGAGAAAGGGAGGGAGATGGGCTGATAGGTTTGCATTAAGGAAATAACAAGTGTGGTGTTAAGAATGATTTGGATTTAGGTATTCAGGTCCTCCTCAACTTACATATTCCACTGATTGATGTCTCAGGATTTGGGTTTTATATCTGGGTTGTGTGCACGCCTTTGGCCTCTAAGCACACAAAAACATTTTGCATCCAGTTTATTCCCTGAGTTAAGGGCAAGTAATTAGGCATCCCACTGCCCTCAATGACTTCATTTTCTCTGCTTTGGGGCAATTAATCACATACCAGATGACCTTGCCAAAAACTGTATTTTCAAGGTCAGGTTTGGTTAGTACTACCCTGGAAATCCAGAGTTCTCGCGAGAGCACAATGGAATTGTCTCTGCGAGACACTCTGTCAAAGAGCAATGATGCATGTTACTTTTACCCCAACATTTCGGGAACATCGCTGCAACGTTGGAGGACAGTACACATTGGTCGTAGTGTTATCCGATTGTGTCGAAGTCCAAAATAATTCAGAGTAAACATGGTCTAGTGTTATCCAATTGCGTGCAGTGAGATTTTTAAATGCATGCTTGTTGCTGCCCCTCGAGTTGGGCCATTACATTGTTCTTTGCCAGACCCTTAATCTTTCTAGATTATCAGGGTCTGGATTTTCCAGGCTAGGTTAGTACACTAAGGTTGGTTGCTTTGAGGCCAAGTGTCAGGGAAACCATTCAGATTTTTAATGGCATATCTCTGTGGGAAATTCAGAGGATCATTTTTTTTTTTTTTTTTTAAATGCTCTGCCTTAGCAAATAACACTTGAATGCTCTGAAGAGAGTCATATAGCACCCCCATCCACTCACACACACACATGCACACACATGCACACATACACACATTCAAGCACAAAGCATAAAATACATACACACACACGCACACACACACAAAACACACAAACACTCGCCCACACATACGAACACACACATGCACACACACATGCACAAAATACAAACACACATGCACACACACATTCATGCACAAAATACAAACACACACACATACACCATACACAAACACACACACAAATACACTCACTCACTCCCCTTAGACGAGCGCTCCCCAAGAAATTCACTGCTCTCATTGGCAACACCATCATCTGTATGCATATATTCATAATCCAACAGCTACATATTGTGACATACATTTGGAGAGCAGCCACCATGATGTATGTAAAAGGTATTTTTTCTATATGGGCATTACATTAGTGTTCTTAGGGGCAAAACGACAGCAGGCAAGACATGAGGCATCAAACTTTCACAACACTTGACTCCGGCTCGCAGGCAAAGGCTACAGCTGTGTTTTCGTCAGCTTCATAGACCAGAAAATGACCTCATGAGCACAGCCACACAATCAGGTGGATCGTGGCTTTCTTTAGAAAAGAACACAAATTAATAAAAAAAAATAAGAAGGAAGAACCTTGGCTTTTTTTTTAGGTGGTTCTGGAATGTTCCGTCACGCATCCCACTTCCTGTTAAACCTCGTCAGCCTTGAGTCGTGAGGTGTACGCTGAATTAGGCTTTTGTGAGGTTGGCCATGCCATTTAAAGGCATGTTCCATGTCTGAGTAGGTATGTGGAGAGCTAGCCTTCCATTTGAAAAGATCTGTTCACACCTTTTCTCAGAAAGCGATGCGTGGGCGTCTATTCACCGAACACACTCTAATAAATGAAAATTCCGTGAGCACATAGTTGCAACTTTATGGCACACCAATGTCATAACCTCATCAATTGTGACATTTAATTTTTACTTTGGATTAGCACAAAAAGTTATTCATAACACTATTATGCTTTGTTAATGACAAACAGCCATCTGCATATTCTCAGGGTTCATACAGAAATAATTTTGAACGAAGCTGTATTTTCTGTAATGCCTCAAGGTTAATCAGTTTAAAAACTGCATCTCATATTGTCACAGTTCACATCTCACATTTGAGCTGCTGATCTGAGTTTCCTGTGCAGAGGAATTTTGTCGTAGGTGCAGAAGCCATGAAGATTCATCAGAAAAAAGTATGAAAACACAAGAACCTTGAGCGAAGGAGGGGGAACGAGAGAAAAAAGAAGAAATGTGCCGGCATCCACTGATAGAGGCTAGGTGTCAGGGACGATAACACTGAAAGGGAGAGAAAGGAGAGAAGGAGGGAGGAAGGGAGAGAGAGAGAGGAGAGAAAAAGTGGAGGAGGTGAAGAAGAGAGCATGTGACTTGCCTTACTTATCCCTCTTTTTTTCTCTCTCCCTCTCTTCTTTTCTCTCTCCTTCTTTCTGCCTCTCCCACTCTCTCTTTCTCTCTCCCTCTCTCTCCTTCTCTGGAGAGGGAGGTGACTCTGCTGCGTGGTGCCAACCTGAATCAACACGGTGACGGAGGAGCAGAGACAGAAAAAAGAAGTGGGCCACGGACATCCGATATCATCCGACGGGGAGCGTTCGCCCGGCCTGACGTTGAGTAAACACACACACACACACACACACAGACACACACAAACACAGAGGGTAGGCCAGCATTGAGATTTCTGCTGACACTCCTCACTAAAAGGCGATGATTAGACGCAATGGTTCTTTGATCAGCGACAGCTCTTTGAAACATCCTTTCTCTGGTAGGATTAAGAGGGGAGATTAGCCCAATCCAATACTGTCGGCCCTGTCTTCGCCTTTTGTCAGCCCTCAAGCCCCGAGGCCGAGCCCTGCTCTCCGTGCCTGGCCCCCGCACAGCTCTCATCCGCAGCGGGGTCAAAAGGTCGCCTGTCAGCCACACGCTGACTGGGTAGTTTAGCACAAAAAGGGGTTTGTGCTAAGCAGACTGTGAGGCTAAAGAATGTGACTTGGGGGCAACTAAAGGAGACAAGTTGGACTTGCAGGTAAGATGTGTGTGTGTGTGTGTGTCGGTCAGCCCCTGGGGAGGCACTGAAGGGCTTAACGCTGGAGGGTGTGATGCCTCTTGTGCGCAGGTATGCTGATGAAAGGCTAATACAAACATCCAAGCTCTAGTGCAGTATTTACACTCCTCTGTTGTACTCACATACTTCAAACTACAGGGACTTTGATCATCCAGATCTGGCAGTTACTGAATGAATGAAGGTACCTATACAGTATGGATTCATTCTGGACTCCAATATTTGTGAATTTTCAATGACCAGTTAACATTATTTTTACTATTCTTCAATGGATGTAGATGAATCAAAACAAAAAAACATGAATAAAAATATTCCAAGGTTTGATTTTAGGCCTGGAGAAACAAAGAGCTTACCCCAAGTTGTGAAACTACTTTACTTGTGAATCTGTAAAACGTGAATAAAGGAACTAATCAAACTGTGTGCTTTCTTTATGGTTAGTCATCAAATGTTATTGGCAAGTCTATTACCATGTGCTAATTACCATTTCCTCATCAGTTAGCAAGCGCTATTCTCATGTCAGATATGATGCGTTCGTTGATGATCCCTTATGACACAGAGTTAAAGTCCGTAACAAAGCACAAGCATGTACATTTCCCATGGTACTCTGCAGGAGACACTCCAGGAGCAGTGATGTGATGGTGGTCATAGCATAGTGAAGAGGTGTATGTCTGTGTGTGTGTGTGTGAGTGTGTCTGTGCAGGAAAGCGATGGCAGACCTGTGTGTGTAGTCATTCAATCTTTATTTATTCTCAGAGGTTAATTAAGGGTACAGTCCTCATTTTCAATGAAGCCGAGATTACACAGTAACAATGGAATAACAAGAGATATAGTATAAACATTGTGGAAAATAAAACAAAATCTAACAAATAATTTAAATATATTGTGTATGTGTGTTTGGACCGAGCGGAAGGGGAGCTGCGGCGTCAGAGGGGTAGAGTCAGCGCTGGGGGACTACATCAAACAAATGTGGGTGTAAATCCCTGATGAAGCTCAATTTCAATTACGGGGTGTCTACCTCGTAAATCCTGAAAAGTGTGCTGTGCGCGGGGAACACGCGCCGCGCCGAGTAATTAGACAGCCAGCTGTGAGCTAGAACGGGGGGGGGGGGGGGGTGTAGAGAGGGAGGGATGTGTGGTCCTTTTGGGAGGTGAGAGAGGAGAGATGCAGGGCATGGGAGAGAGGGGAAGGAGGTGTGTGTGTGTGTGTGTGTGTGTGTGTGTCAAAGACAGAGAGAGACGGGGCTTGCGAGATGTATTTGTGTGTGAGAGAGAGAGAGAGAGAGAGAGAGAGAGAGAGAGAGAGAGAGAGAGAGAGAGAGAGAGAGATGGGGCTGGTGAGCGGTGTGTGTGTGTGTGTGTGAGAGAAAGTGACACGGGGGCTGGTAACTGGTGGAGAGAGAGAGAGAGATGGGGCTGGTGAGTGGTGTGACTGTGTGTGTGTGAGAGAGAAAGAGAGAGATGGGGCTGGTGAGTGGTGTGAGTGTGTGTGTGTGTGTGTGTGTGTGAGAGAGAGAAAGAGAGAGATGAGGCTGGTAAGCGGTGTGTTTGTGTGCGTATATGTGTGTGTGCGTGTGTGAGAGGGAGTGAGACAGGGCTGGTGAGAGGTAGAGAGAAAGAGAGAGACAGCATGGGGCATGCTAATGTGCAGCATGTGAGAGTTCATTAAAACAGTTGACTGTATGCCGATAATCTCTAAAGGGTCCTATGGGTACCATTGTGTGTGTGTGTGTGTGTGTGTGTGTGTGTGTGTGTGTGCAATGCATAAATACTGTATGTGCATGTCTGTGCTGCTGATTGTATCAAAATGCAGGTGGGAGTTGCTGGGAAGAAAGCAGAAAACCAGAGGGATGACCACTTTACAGTGATGAGATAGAGAGAGAGAGAGCCTGGAAACACTTCTACTGAACAGCTTTTCAAATAGGGAAGCTACGTATTTAAGCTCTAAAGTGTAGATAGTGTAACGTGATAGTGAGTGTGTGTGTGAGCTCTGTGGGTTATTGTGTATGTCTGTATAGCTTGAAGTGCTTGGCTATGTGCCGTGTTCCGTGTCTATATGTCATCTCTATAAGCCTCTGTATGAGCTCTCTTCTCTAGGCTGAGCCAAGTGTGTGTGTGTGTGTGTGTGTGTTTGCGAGCATGCGTGTGCTTGTGTGTGTATGTGTGCCTGAGTGTGTGCATGTGTGTGCTTGTGTATGTGCTTGCTTGCGTTTATGTGCGTTTGTGTGTGCACGTGTGTGTGAATGCATGTGTGCATATTCTGTATGTGTGTCTGTGTGCACACCACATTTGGGATTCACATCATTGCTTTAGCGGAAATATCCTCCAGCACACACATTGTATGTACGTGACAACTGTTACATATGGACATAGACTGGGTTAGTTAAGACCCTCTTTCTTGCACAGGCATTGCACATGACAAGAGGAGCATCCACGAGCTCCACCAACATAATGAGCAACATGGCCTGGCCCTCATATTATGTTCCATTATTCATCATTTCCATATTGGAAATCATTCTGAGGCTGCACATCATCACATTTCAAAAAGAGAGAAGCGTCCTCGGACTGTTCTGAGCCGGCCACATGACTGGATGGTGTGTGTGTGTGTGTGTGTGTAATGTATGTGGATTGGCAGAGGTAATGAATTGTGTGGTGTTAATAGTTTATTAAAAGGGGGACTGAGAGAAGAGTCTCTCCTCCCTGAGCCTGACCCGACAGTGTCCTGTGCTCCAAGTGCCATGGCATTTTGCTGATCTTTACTGAGGTCATGCATAATCAAGGCATTCGCCACTGAGGCTTGGGCCGCACTGTTTTGGCCACCAGTGAATACTCACACACACACACACAGAGACCGCCACACATCAAAATCAGTGCCACAGACCCCACACCTCATATCCACGTACGCAGGGTGTGGTGTCGATTGCCTCAAACCTCCAGTGTGGTAAAGGGCCTTTACAACACAGCCTTTTTGACAATGCACCACCCCCCCCCCACACACACACACATACCACCCCAACTAGCTATTTTTAGAAGATTTGGAGAAGTGGCGCTTACTGCTGTTTTGTTGCAGTCGTTATCTGTCTCGCTGTACTGCTGAATGGTACAAATTGGGGTATAAAAGGTAAAAAAATAACCGCCCCCCTTCTCCATTCCACAATTCGGTACGGGGTGAGGTATCTGGAAACTGGGACAGGGCAGGTGGTGTTTGAAAAAAGCAGGAGTCAAGTTTTTACGGCCCTGCGATCTTTTATTGGCCTCTGTTCACAGCTGGAAAACTCCTCCAGCTCCTGTCTGATAGAGTGATGCCGCCGTTTCAAAGAGGGCATTCTGCACGCTCGTCGCTTCAGCTTGCACTGCAAAACAGCAGCTTTCTCCAGCTCTGTGTTTGTGTGTGTGAGAGAGAGAGAGGGAGAGAGAGAGAATTCGTCTGTGTGTGTTTATAAGTCTATGTGCAACTGTAACATGAGAGAGGAAGTTTGAAAGTATGTGTGTGTCTGTAGTTGTGTATGGCTTTTGTGTGTGTGTGTGGCTGTGTGGGTTTTGTGTGTGTATGTGTGTGTGTGGTGGGGGGTGCGTGTGAGCCTGGCTGAGTCCTAATGCATGCTTGCCTTGCTTGCGGATGATATCTGTGTTAACGGGGGCCATGCCAGGGAAATGAGTGCCCACCACCACCACCACCCCCCCTCACCCCATCCCTTTCCCATGGCTCCTGCTGAGCCTCCGCGTTACTCATGTTCAAACGGTCACGGCATTCTCCCTCCGCGCCGCCCGTTGAAGCCCCCCATACACACACACACCACAACCACAAGGCCCCCACACTCCACACCACCCCACCGACTAGGGTTGGGTATCGTTTGGGTTTTATCCGATACCGGTGCTCAATCGATACTTTTAAAACGGTGCCGGTGCCGAAACGGTGCCTGAACCGGTACTTTCTTTTTAAAATGTTTTAAATTAAAATGGTCTAAAGCATGAATTGCCTTTTTATTGATAAGACAAATTTGAACATGAAATTGAACTGTTATATTCAATTTACTATCAATATCTCATTGCTCCTACGAATAATACATTTAAATGTTAAAACAGCTTGCCATAGAACTGCCAGGTCATGGACAACGGCATTTGCAAGCAAGCTAATCTAACAGGGAACAGGGACTAACAGTTAATTCAGTGTGTTCCCAAATGCTTCAAGAAATGTCATGTCTTAACCCATAACACGCAATAGTTTTGAACATGTCGGTGTTGAAGTGTTTAGATTCCCAGCGCTAGCCTAGGCATTTTAACAGCAACTATGGCAATGCGCTAACACCAGTCAGCTTAATTAGCGATAACTACGGAGATGGTTTTGTAGCCTCTTTGACAGCTCAGTGACATCAGCCTAACCTTGTGTTTTTGCCAGCGAACGTTTAACATGATCTTAATTTTCATTGTGATGCTATATGGGCCTCATGAAAGCACATGAAAGATTAATATCATGCCATTATGTTGTTTAGAACACACCGTGAAATAAAGTTTTCACCTTACAACTTTGCTGATAACATTTCAAATAAATGCCAGTTAGCGCATTAGCAAGGATATTGTGTAACATATAGGCTACTGTTGTTCATAGCCTTTTGCTTGTGTGTAGTTAGGCAGGCCCACTGCTAGATTTTGACAGGAGCTCGCGATATCGCGTTAAAGCAAGCTACTTGGGCTCACTCACGCAAGCTGTCAAACACTGTCCACTGGCCTATGTGGTGCACCCCTCTGGTTTATACATCCAGTGTTTATGTTAGCTAACTGTGTCTGGATGTGTTGCTATCAGAGCAAGACATTAGAGATGGCGCATGACATGCAGTGATGCCTCGTATAAAAATAAAAATTAAAAAACGCTATTTAAGCACCGAAATGAGGCACCGAAATCCACGTTGTTATTCGATGCAGTTACTACCGTTTGCGTCGGCACCGGTGCCATATTAGAACCGTGTTTCGGTGCCCAACCCTACCACCGACACACACACACACACAAAAACAAACACACACATTGCAACCAACCCCAGGTATTGCCAAAAAAGAAGCTTTTAATTGACAGCAGCCGCCCGAGTGCGTGTTAATAGGTTTGAAATGTCGATTATATGCTTCAGTCACTCAAACCTTTTAAAAAAGCATCACAGGATGAATTACTATGCACGGCACGCTTGCATTATGGATGGAGGAACCGCCGCTTTGAGGTCACAGGGACCTCAGAGATGGGCTCCGGCGCTCGTGACTGGATGTGTATGTTCGTGTGTGTGTGTGTGTATCTGTGTTTGTGCTTTCGGCTGTAATCAGAAATTAGCCTTTCCCCCTTAGTGCTGAACTTTAGAAATGTGATATCTGCAACTGTGTGTTTCTGGTCCCCTACAGGCTGTGATGTTTCATAGCCGTCTGGAGAGTGTTTCTCTTGAGATTTGTGACACTGCTGTAATCTTTATCTAATGTGCTAGGTCTGTATCTACAGTACGTTGCTGACGTCTTTAGTAGGGCCATGGCAGTTAAAGCACACTTGTATCAGTGCCTACATTTACATAACATTTAATGGCCTCTTGTTAAATCTACATTGTATAAAGCACTGGATCTGTCTCTTACATCATGTGATGTGAGGGTTGGATGTGAAACTGAGTTGAGCATAATGACATTGTTATCGGCCATGAAACATGTGTCCTTCATATCAGAATAATGAAGACTATATTAATCTAAGTTATGTCTGAAAACATATTTGATTAAAGTCATAAACTACAAGAAACAACAATAGCAACAATAAGGTAATATTATAACAACACAACAATGTTGTCTTCTTATACCAACAATACAGAGGGCTACACAGAGTGGAAGTCTTGTGGAAGACTAATGTTATACATGCTGTGGGATTTCAATTGAAAACAGCCCCAGACTGCGGGTGACTCACATGTGTGTGCGTGTGTGTGTGTATGTCTGTTGAATTATTTATATTTGACTCATGTGCTGTGTGATCATTGTGTAATACCTTGAAGTCCCCCCTGCTGGAGATAGTGTCTTAATAAGGTGACAGAGGCAAGACCATCAGGCAGCAGTGAAGAGAAACAGTGCTGCCGGCTCGTCCGTTGAGACACACATACATGGACGCACACACACGTAGGTACACACACACATATGCAGACACATACTATCACACATGTAGATATACACACACAAACACAAATACACACACTCACACACACATATATACGTACGTAGACACATACACACACACGTAGATACACACACACGCACACCTTCTCCTCCATTCCCCTCCTTACATCCCCTCCTCTCTTTACTCTAGTTTACTCCCACTTCTCTCTCCCTCCTCATTTCTCTCCATTCCTCTCTGCCCCCTTTCTTTCCTTTCTTCTCTCTTCTATTCTCTTTGCTGCTATTTTCCCCCTCCTTCACCTCCTCTCTGACTGTGTAAATCAACAAAGAGGTGGATTTGAGGAGATATGGGGGAGACACCGACACAGAGAGAAGAGAGTGAAAAGAGAGAGACAAATAGAAAGAAAGAGGGAGAGAGAGAGAGAGAGGAACAATCTTGTCGCCATTTCCAGGATTAGACTACACTTATTTCCCTGGAGATCTCTGGCAGGCGCGGAGTGTCACAGAGGTGCTTTTGCCCTTTGAAGGCTGCTGGTAATGTCGACCACCACAACCACCTTACACACACACACACACACACACAAATACACTTACATACATACACACACACACATACAAATACACTTACATACATACACACACACATACAAATACACTTACATACATACACACACGCACGCGCACACACACACACAAATACACTTACATACATACACACACGCGCGCGCGCACGCACACACACACACACACAAATACACTTACATACATACACACACACATATACACACTCACCTGGCGTGGATCTTTCTTGTGTGCCAGGCCAAGGAGCAGCGGAGGGAAGAGAGGAGAGGGGGATAGGAAAGGAGAAAGGGAGAAGAAAAGGAGAGTAGTGGAGGATAGAGAGGGAGAGAAGAGGAGAGGAAAAGAGAGGAGGGGGAGAGGAGGATTTGCCCTGTGGTCACTCTGAGACCTGACAGTGCTCGGGATGAGGACAGAGTCCACATAACATGGAGGGGATGCTTAGCGTGGAGAGGGCAGGAGAGAATGAAGCGAGGAGACCTGATCTGGCCTCACGGCTGCCGAGCAGGAAGTCCACGCTGCTGAGCATGCCTCAAGGTTATAGGTCACCACAGCGGGGAAAAGCAGGAAGAAAATAGATCAGCTGTTTATGGCAGTGCAGAGACAACAGGGGAGAATAATTACTGAAATTAGCCACATAAGGGCATAACAGTGTGTTAAAGTGGGTAAGTGTGTGTGTGTGTACAGTATGTGTGTGTGTGCAGTACTCGATGCATATTTCTATGCCTATGTTGTTATTGGAACAAGTAATTATGTACGTGTGTGTGTGTGTGTGTGCACATGCATGTGTGTGTGTGTTTTATGTAATGAATTAGTGAGGCTGTGTGTTTATCCATTTCTGGTCCGACAGTGCCATAATTTACAAATGCTGACTGCCACTTGGAACAGGCCAGTGGGTGTTCTGTGTGAAGAGCCCAGCCTCACCACCGTCTGTTCTCTCTCTCTCTCCTGCCTCTGTTTGCTCATTTGGAGAGGCATCGTGTCAGAGCACTCCCATGAGCACTCTCAGAGAGCAGTGGCCATGGCCTCATCAGCTTCACAGCAATGGGGAGTGGTGGCCCCCACTGTTGCTCTTCCTCTCTCTCTCTCTCCCTCTCTTCATCTCTCTCTCTATTTCTGTGATTCTCTCTTCCCCTCTTTCTGTCTATCACCATCTTTTCTTCTTTCCCTCTGTTTTTTTCTGTATCTCCCTGACCCTCTCTATCTCTCCCTTATTCCCTCTCTTCCACTCTTCATCTCTCTCTCTCTCTTTCTGTGAGAGATACAGTGAGACTGGTGTGCCCCCGCGGAGAAGGCCAGCAAATGAGAGCCCACACACTTTCCTCTCGGGTCACCGCTGTTTCCGGCTAAGAGCGCCGCAACACCAGGGTTCTAATTAGGAGCTCCAGGAAAAAGTGCGGCCCCTTATTAGCGCCTCGCCTGATTGGCCCTTCAGTTTCACCTTTCATCCCGCTCTCACCAATCACTGCTCCGCACGACCTCACGGCATGATGAGTCTCCTCTTGACACACATCTGAAAGAGAGAGAGAGAGAAACAGAGAGAGATAGAGAGAGAGAAATAGAGAGAGATAGAGAGAGATCCTTTCTCATTAGTTACACAGCAAAAGTAATTGTGGTTTAAGTTAGAGATTTCCAAGCAATATGCTGCTATAGCTTAACAGAACCTGTTATTAAAGCACCACTTCAGAGAACCAATACGGACAACGTCCACTGGCACATTGTTTGACTGACCCTGCCCATCAGTTTCCCGAGTGTGTGCCTTTCCGAGCCCTCTGCCACCAAATGGACCATCTGCGGCAACGCGGGTGCACCGCTGTGATAATTGCCACAGCACAAACAGTCGGCGCCGGCTACCATTACGATCCCTCTTCCTAATGGCAGCCATTTGTCAGGCCATACTGAGGATGGCGGCCATGTTTCTCACATGCGTCCCCCATGTTTGTAATTACAGGCCCGTGTTGGAAGCCCCATCAGTGTAATAACTCAATGACGCTTTAACTTCTCGAGTCAGAAGTCTTGCTAGCGTTATGGAGAAGATCTCATGAGCCGCCCAGGGAAAGCTTAGAGCCTGGAGACAGGAGCCTTTTTGAACATTTCTTTCTGTGAGTTTAGATCAGAGAGGTTTCGGGCTTTATTGCATGCATATGATCAAGGTCATCAGAGAGAGAGAGAGAGAGACGCTGAGAGGCGAATTGCGCCCGATATAGAGAAAAAAAGCCCATGAATAGAAATGAACGACTGGGGGAAATGAGGAGAGACGTGTTTATGCTGGGCCTCAGTTTCTCTCTAGGCTCTGGAGAGACCCGTGCGGCCCCTCAACACAACACGAGCAAACCTCTGAGGAGCCTTCCATGTCTCCCAGCAAAGAAAAACACAGCAGAAAGAAAAACACAGTGGAAAAAAGGAATAATAATAATAATAACAATAATAACAGTAATGCTGTGGCAGTGGATCTCCGCAGTGATATTCACAACTGCAGGGGAGTGGAAAATAACATGGTTTCAGCATCGTACAGGAGACAGAGGGCGGCGCTCCTTCTCGAGGCCGCAGCAGCGTTGTCCCACTCCACCCTACCCCGTCACCCCCATCTCCTTTGCCTTTCTGTCAAGCTGCTCTGAATCCTCGGAGGAGCTGTTGCCACTGTCGCCGGCGTCAGACGAGTGTGACAGGCCCTGTTAACACTGAGCCATTAATGTCAGCGTCATCTGTCAACGGGGCAACGCCACGAGTGGCACAGGGATGTGAGGGAGGCCGTCTGAAGGCCGTCATCTCTGCCTCAAGGGCCTAATAGACCCCCCTCTCCTCACTCTCTTCATTAGATATCAAGTGTCTAGGAGCCAAAGGGCTCTCCATCTTCATTCACTACAAGTGCAGACATGCAGGCTAGTTTTTGTATGGCGACACTTTACAATAATGGTTTACAAATAAGCATGCATTACTATTCATATCAGTTATTAATGCTTTAGCTAATACATGAACCATACAGTATGTCGTCTTATTTACCAGAAGTATAAACATGCAGGCTAGGTCTTTAACACTTAATAACACTAATTTAGTTTGAGTATTATACTGAATCATCTTACTTATATACTTATTATACCTTATTATATCAATAACCACATGAGTAAACATGTAGGCAATTTTTCTTCCACTAAAAACACTAATTCTACTTGAGTATAACACTGAATCATCACCTTGTGCCTACAGCCGAACCATAGCTGTGTGTATATCCTTACCAACCGCACACACTCGTGCCATTTTGCTTAAATATAGAATCATCAATTGGTGACTGAACTAGAATTTTCTGGTATGGTGGTTCGGAGCAATGCCAGGGTTTGTTGGCCTGGATTATCGACTTTTCTCCGAGCTGAACCACACACCTGCCCAAAGCAGATGGGAAGTTTAATAACCACATCCATACTAAAAACCGCCCTCCGCCATGACAACTCCCTCCTTTCCGTTCGGTTGGTTTGGAAAGGCGGCAGAAGTGACATGCCACCACTTACAGGCTGTTAAAGTGGCTTTGTGAGGTAGCAGTCGTTCGTGATGTTTTGTGCAAACCATCTGGAGTAGATAATTAGCACAGTTAAACTAGAGGATGAGATAGCACTGGCGCATGCCAAGGCGTGAGGGAAAAAAAATGGCAGGTGTTTTTTTTCCCTGTCTGGTCCCTGGTAGTTTGGATTTGCTATCAACTCCTCAAAGCACGGGTGGGCAATTGGATCCATGATGGGTCGCTATGGCTGCAGATTTCCATCCCAGCGAAACTGTACCCAAAAGTGATAACAGCCTTTCCACTTGCCTAGAGATGGAGAAACGTCAAATAAAGCAGCCAAATTACTGTACCGCTTGTTTGGTTCAGAGGACAACCCACAGCCACAGTGGGCCTCGGCGGATATAGATTGACTCTTCTGGCTTTTAATGCCAGCGCAGGGCCCTGCTCCAAAAATTTCACCAGCAATTTAAGTAGTCAGAACAGTGTGTGTGTATGTGTGGGGGGCACTCATGAATTTAAAATGACAACACAGGTTTCCAGCAGAGGGGGGCCTCCGGCAGTTGGCCATGCACAGCACTTGGGAAGAGCAGGTGACCTTGTTTGTTTGGGGCCGACCACCACGTTACCAACGCCGGTATCAAGCTGCGCGAGTCCTGTAAGCACCTGAAGGAAAACAAGGTGGAAAAAAAAGAACCCCGATCAGAACCAAAACGCAACGTTCTGAGTGCAGTTTGACAACAAGGAACCTTGACTGTGTACACACACACAGCCCAACATAGGCACCTTCAGGAGTGGCCTGCCCTCAAATAAATCATGAGTGTGGGCTCATGCCAGATTCCGGTATTTACTGGACTCTCTGGAATTTGCAGTGTACAGCACTATGGCTCAAGAGCTACTATGCTTTCAGATGCTGTTACATTCCAGTTGCTGAACTCACTGTAAGCCGGGCTTGGGACGATGACCTTAAAAAGAATTGTGGAGCTTTGTGATTGAACCGAGTGGGGGTGGGGTAAAGTTAGGATGATTGATCCCCTCACAAAACACAGAATAAGTACCGACATTATCATTGTCTTATGTTTCATGGGACCCAACAATTCCTAGTGAGGTTCACATGCAAGGTATATAATATTGGTCCATATGCTTTCAGTCATGGTCCAATAGTGAAACAGCAGTATGTGATCAGGTCAGTATCACAGAAAGGTTGTCAAAAGATTCACAGCTCCAGACAGACAATGAACGTTATGGATGTTTCCCAGCTAAATCAACAGCCCCCAGGGAGAGTTATCATGCTGTCAAGACAGACAGGCATGTCACAGCAACTAGAATGGACAGCTGTAAACAATGGATGCTGTACATAGAATACGGTCATTAAAAGTTGTTGTGAAATACTTCATTTCCTATGATACATGCAATAACAAAACATCAACATAGCAAAACAACCATAAAACAAGCTCAAACATTTATGTTAATTAGTTATTTTCTCAAACGCATCATGGGAAATAAAGCATTCATGAACAGCTCTTGATCTTGACAGTATTCTCTGGACAAGCACAAGATTTTAATCTCTTCCGAATAGTGTTACAAAATTATGACCTCAAAACCTCACCAATTGTCATAACTGGGTGAAGTTAGCCGGGTGACCATTACAACCCTCATCGAACCATTGGTGAACTGCTGCAGGCTATGTGCAGTAAAGTCAATGCATAAACACTCATTGTATAGTGTTGTGATCGTGGTGTTTCAAGGATCACTGAATCGTATATGTGTGCAGGATGTGTGTGTGTGTTTGTGTGTTCATGTGCTTGTGTACATGTGTGTGTGTGGTTGTATGCATGTATGTGTGTGTGTGTGTGTTCAAATCTACGCACGCACGAGTGACTACATTTTGCATTACTGTATAAGGCTTTGCAAACCCCAGCCGCAGTGCTCAGTACAGCAGTGAGCCCTGATCTGCTTGCTACTGCTGCTGCTCGTCCCACCCCACCCCACCCCACCCCCATATCCATCTCCGCACACCCCTCTCTCTCTTTCCCCTCCATCTCCATTGGTGTTGATGGGATCTGACAGTAGGGTAATGCCAGCCGTGCTGACTCTCTCTCCCAGCAGGCTTACCCTCAATTCTCTCCCCTGGCTCCACTTGAAAGAGGGCTTAACGCGCCAAGTCCAAACAGTGGCAACTGCAAAAAGGAAATCGTGAACCTTTATCGCCCCCCATGTCATTTCAGGGCTTGTCTTAAGGGTATGTTTTGTAAGTCATATGCATTTTCTTAACAAAGTGAGGCTTTCGTGTGTAGTTTCACAGCAGACAGAAGACAAATCTGAGAGAAGGACAAATAGATAGATAAATAGATAGGCAATACAGGACAGATTGCCTCCAAAGACAATTACTTGGCTAATATGCCTAAACAAATTCAACTCCCCATGTGCAAACTAAGCATCTGTTACCTGACTGCGGTCGGGCGGCATTAAAACCGTCTGCTGCCTTTGAATTGTGAGCTTGCAAACAAATGCTCTTTCAATTTGCCCGCCTAAATGAGGCACTTTCCGGCTTGGCTTTCATTGCGGTGGTGGGAAATAATTAGCCTTGGTTCTTTCCGAATGCCTCAGAGGGGGCCTGTCGCCTGCACCACCCGCTCCGCACCGCGGTGGCTGGCCGCTGTTTAAATGTCACACGACTTCGCCCCAACTGCAAGAGTGACTGTGTGTGTGTACAGTATGTGTGTGTGTGTGTGTGTGTGTGTATATGTGCAGTGTGTTTGTGCTTGTGTGTATGTGTGCAGTGTGCGTGTGTGTTTGTGTGCTGTGTAGTCTATTGGACTCCTGTGGATCACAGCGCCTGGAGTTTACTGAGTTGGAAAACAGAGGGGTCAGTGCCACGAGGAAACTCCTAATTAGTCACACCAACAAGCCAAAACATTCTGTTACCATAAAACAATATCAACTTACACACTTACACAGATAATTATCTTTTTTTATTTTACCTCTTTGCTTCGACAGTAATTGCATTGCTTGTGCAAGATTACAATCATGTGGTCATTGCATCAAATGGCCACTAACAACAAGCAATTAATCCGCTTATCGATGAGGACCATGTCAGTGAGTTCATCAAATAAAAACATAATTGTCTACTGTGGAGACACAGCATGCATTTTCCTTTGTTTTTCTCCTCTGTACATTTCAACACATTTTCTCTGACAAAACAAGTAAACAAATTATTCTTAAGTAGGTTCAGGATTAAAAATGACTTTGCCCTGTAAGGTTAAGTCTAAACCCTATTGTAACCGCACTGCTGGTGCCGGCGCAAGTTCTAAGCCTGGACACACTCTCTGAAGTCTTAGTCTCGCGTCAGCTCTCATTGTCCTCACCGCTCACACCGTTTTGTGCTGCATCTCTCTACTCCATTTACATGTATCTGTGGCTATTCATGAGGCGGGTGCGGGTGGAGGAGGGTGGACGACACACAAAGCCATCGCCACGCCGCAGAAGAAAAGGCAGGAAATTGGAGCTCAAAAGTTGGAGCTCATCGACTCAAACCCCTCTTTTGTGCAGGCTGGGTACGTTGGCCGACCGTGGAACGGGTCTGGCGAGGCTCTGTCCGCTCGGGGTCCGGATCAGGGCCAAGTCGGATCCAGAGCTGGCAGCAGCTGTTTGGGTAAAACTCACAGACGCTCAGGAGATTGTCATCCTCTGTCCTTATCACGAGCACGCACCCAGGAAGGTAAATGCCAACCGAATGTAGGAATTTAGCTTCAATGAAATGAATAAAGACAGGTCAAACAAACCAGCTCTTTTAAGATTCAGGGGGCATTGTTGTATCGCTCACTCTTTAAGGCTTAGTTACCCTCAAGTGACACTAAAAATAGAGTCCAGAAATGAGAAATATGACCATCGCCACACAATTCATCAAATGTATAGATTTGCATATATAGCAACATACATTTTGTTTGGTAGTTGTGTGTGTACTGTAGGTGTGTCTTGTGTCATGGAATGCATGTGCAGACGTCTAGTTAAAGGATGATCAGTCAAAGTGTCCAGAACTTCCTGAAATCAACAACGTTAGCCGATCTGATGTGACACATAGCACAGTTTGTCTTGTATCTTCTGTTGGCTATAATCACCAGCCAGCGGAAACAATGTGTTGTGATTTTTGACAGCTTGTCAGGATGCATATGAGGAAACTGTAGAGGAGCCTGTCTGGAGCTGGTGTGTCCATGTGCTTTTCCGAGTCTCTGGCGGCGTGTGCCGCTTCGGAATGTGAAGGTGGGCAGGGGAGTCAATTTCACCATGCCAGTGAGTGAGCAGCTAAGCGCACGTTGCCGCCGCTAAATGACATTCTTTCTCCAAGCACGGGGCAAGTGCTGAAATGCGCCTGCATTAGCTGAGCCAGTGACTACAGGCTGTTAGCCCCCAGGCATGTGTGCTTCTTTCGCTCTCTCAGCCCCACTCCCTCTCCCTCACCAGTGGTGGCCCAACAGGGGAATGGAGGCTCGACTAATGGCTGCGGTGATGCATGAGGGCACAGAGGTAACTCAGGCAGACGGGGAGCAGCTCTTGCATGCGCTGCCCGCCCCCCCTCCCATTCCCCCCTACAGCTCTCTCACTCTCTTTCTCCCTCCCTCCCTCTTTCTATCTCCCTTTTTCCCAGTCTCTCTCTCTCTCTCTGTCTCTCCCACATACACCCTCCCCTTCTGGGGGAAGGGGAGCAGATGAAGAGCAAAGAGTTGAAATCTCCCTCTGCCACCATACATGACCTCTTTATGGCCCGTAACATCCACCTCGATGTAACACAAGCTCCATCAGATGGTAATGTGAAGGTATCTGACAACATCAGCTCCATCAGATGGTAATGTGAAGGTATCTGACAACATCAGCTCCATCAGATGGTAATGTGAAGGTATCTGACAACATCAGCTCCATCAGATGGTAATGTGAAGGTATCTGACAACATCAGCTCCATCAGATAGTAATGTGAAGGTATCTGACAACATCAGCTCCATCAGATGGCAAGACAGAGGTATCTAACAAGATGGTCTTCATCAGATGGCAAGATGGAGGTATCTGACAACATCAGCTTCATCAGATGGTAAGATGGAGGTATGTGACATCAACTCTAATGTGGAGGTATGGGACAACATGGGTTCCAGCTAATGTGGAGGTATGGGACAACATGGGCTCCAGCTAATGGCAATATGGAGGTATGGGACAACATGGGCTCCAGCTAATGTGGAGGTATGGGACAACATGGGCTCCAGCTAATGGTAATGTGGAGGTATGGGACAACATGGGCTCCAGCTAATGGTAATGTGGAAGTATGGGACAACATGGGCTCCAGCTAATGTGGAGGTTTGGGACAACATGGGCTCCAGCTAATGTGGAGGTATGGGACAACATGTGCTCCAGCTAATGGTAATGTGGAGGTATGCACCGGCAGGGGTGTGGATGGACCCATGGCAATCCTACTGTGTGGTATTCGATGGCTCAACCAGAGACCCTTCCATTGAGGCAGAGAGACACACCAAAGGAGAGGAATTAGCCAAACTATAGCTCTTACATAGTAGCGCATACACACACACACACACACTATTTCGTTCTCTCTGTATCAATCTTTAAATATCACCTACATCTCCCTTGTATTATCTGTATCAGCCGTAGACAGCTTGTGCTGTCTGAAAACATAGTAGCCTATTAGTATTCATATGTTGCCCAAACATACCGTTTTTTTTTTTTTTTAATTAGAGCCTAGAGACCTTGAAACCTTGGTAACACTTTACGGTAAGGGTACATGAATTAACATGAATTCATGCATGAATTCATTTATGATTTATGCATTACTTCATTTCTTTATATCTTATGAATCATCAGAAATTTACATAAGTTCATAGTCTCTCATTAATGATCTCATGCATGAACAACACATCAACTAAAGCATAAGGTACGATGGGTACATCATTAAGATTTATGATTTCTTAAGCATGATCATCATGATTACATGTATGTCAGGTTAATTATGTTTGTGGCCCCTCAACTAAAGTGTGAACAATGGCATGTGTTTAGAGAACTGCACAAGTTGTGTTCAAATCAGAATTTGAGTAATGATGACAACATTTTTGGCAGAAAAAGAAATCATCATGATCATTCTTAATAAATCATAATGATGTGCTCACCATACTTAATGCTTTAGTTGATGTGTTGTTCATGTATGAGGTTATGAATGGCAGACTATGAACTCATGTAAATTCCTGATGATTCATGAGATATTAAGGAATGAAGTAAGTAATACGCAATCATGAATTAATTCATGCATAAAATCATGATAATTCATGTACCCTTACCGTAAAGTGTTTTCCGAAACGTTCTTCCCGCTGTTGGAGATGTGAGATTTCTCAGGGTCGGCCTGTACTCAGTGTGTTTGCTCACATGTCTTGAAAATAAATGAAGGTCTGCTGTTTGGATAGAGAGAGAGAAAGAGAAAGAGGGAGACGTGGTGGTGACTGCTGGTATTTACCGGAGCTTGGCATATATGGGATCAGCTCAGGTTCGCGCTTTATTACATCTAAATAAACACAGCACACAAACCCCCGACTCCAATCCCCCTAAATATAGACGCATCACTTTCATAAAACCTTGTGTGTGTCTCTGTGTGTGTGTGTGTGTGTGTGTGAAAGTGCAATGTGCATTGCATGAATATCTTTACCATCCCTACCCTGATGTCTATATTATCGTTATCATAATGTGAGGTGCTAGCTGTAGGACGCGTAGAGAATTGTTTTTTTCCCCCCTGTTTGATGAATAACTAGGCTCTCGCATAATGATGATCTGGCCGACATTATCCGATCCCCTTACATCTCTCAGTGTAGTTGGGAGTCCATATAATGATCTTCGAAAGGCGTTCCACTAACACATTAAACCTTGCCTGTGTTGCATGAAATGGGATGCTTATCTGTATCAATAATCATGCAGTGATTTTGGTTTCACCATAGTTATAGCTGTTCTAAAGATCCTCACAGGAAAACATGAGCGGAGATATGCATCACATCGTATTCACTTGATAATACTTTGTTTACCAACAACATAGATATGAAAATGTTTGTACAAGGGTTCCTACTGGTAATGTTCTGGTAATAACTTTTAATCAATTTATGTGTGAAAATGCACTCTCTTATATCAAGCAATTATGGTATGCCTAATTACTTAACATATAACTGCTCAATTGTAATCAGTCTAGCAGTAATCATATGAACACAGAATACAAATGATTTCAAATCTCAAAAGAGAGTGAAACACATGCAATAGTACCACCAAAGAGAAAAGGAACAAGTTAGATTCACTCCACTTAAAGTATAAATACCACCAAATAATGTCAAATGCTTTTAACAAGGCCTACCTTTATGTTCTATGGATTGTTGTGTTAAGTGCACTCACTCCAGCATTGAAAATAAAAGCAGTGTAATGACATATTTCCAGGCTATAGAGGTGGTGTTTTTAGCACTCGCCCTGCTCCTGTTGGTGGATACATGATTTCCACCTCGGTGGCGTTCCTGCTCTGGTTGTAATTCACACGCCGACCCTCCTCTGTTTGGGCTCAGCTGATTTAAGAGTCGTGCTAATCCGCTAGGTTCGCACTGATGGCATATGGGACTTACTGTACATCACCACTGGGCACATAAATAAACAAATAAACACAACACACACACACACACACACACACACACACTACTTAGAACCCATCTGGGGTGTATTTTGAAAGGAGGCCTTCAGTGGGAGATGGGAGAAACCTCGGCAAGCGAGGAGCCAGTGGCGTCGGTGCTTCTGCGAGCTGCCCTTCATGTATATGCAAGAGGCGCTGATCAAGTCTTTCTCTTTTAAACATGACAAGGCCATTCGGGTTAGCCAGACTGTCAGGGGGAGATTAAACGCAGATCTACTTTTAAGTCTCTCAGCAGCGGGGGGAAAGGAGGGAATCCTTTATGAAGTCAAATAAAAATGAAGGACGGCACGATCGTCTGTTTTTTTGAAGCGCCATCTCAGCTGTCTTTCTCCCCCCGCGCCATCCGTCAGAGGACGGAAGGCGCCTTCGCCTTGTGTGCATGTATTATCATTCAGCGTATCATTTAAACAGCTGTTGATTTGAATTATGTCCAACCTGTGTCCTTGCTAGTCAATCAAAGGTCCCATGGAGTCTTGTAAAAACTTTGTGCTACCAGGTGGCTTTACCTTGACCTTATGTTTCTACTGCAGGGGCCTGTACCAAAGTCCTTTTAGGCAAGTCCCTCCATTCGGTGGCCATATTGCAACGCTTTTTGGGCACTTATCGGGCATCTATTTTAGCAGAAATGCGCGTGCGCAAGGCTTCACGACACCAATCTTGCTCCAGCGGCGAGATCACAACACATGATTGGCACAATGTCTTCACAACACACCACATTATTGGCTCAATGTATTCACAACACAGCACATGATTGGCTCAATGTATTCACATGTCGACGTTTTGCCGCGGAAGGGGTGGGATATGTGTAGACAACTGCCATATTGGCGTTACAAACTAACCCCATGCATTTCTATGGAGGATTTTTTGAGTGCTGTGTCTCCTCGTTAGAAAGTCTCTGCCTGTACTAGGAAGGGAGCTTAACCTACCCAGATGCAACCCAGGGTTACTTTGTTAAACCGGGATTGACAAAACCTGGTTATCTTAAGTGGTGTTAATCGGTACTACGACACTGATTAAGAAGTTGATTTGTTGAGCCGGGGTTAACCTAATTGGAGTTTGTGCGCGTTCACATAAAAGGGGCGGTTGCAGCGCAAGTCACCACTTTCAATGATGACGCGATCACCTTATTCTACGGATGAGGAATGCACAATTATTATGACAAGTTACGAGGAATTAAAACCCACTCTACGACAAAAATCAAATACGTCGGCAGCAAACAAAGCACGGCAAGGCTGTTGGCAACGTATTGCAGATCGGGTAGCCTAAATGCCTAAAAGTAAAGTTTTATTTCCACATGTTCCTCTAAGTATTACGGAGGATTAGCTTGCGGAATGTCTGAAATTAGTTGAAATAATTAAATAGCCTATTTTGAGTTCATAAAAAGGCCTACAGATGCAACACAATTCAGAAGTAAGGATAATTGAATGGTTAAGTAGCCCCCATTGACTGATTTAGTGTAGGCTATGCCTAATCCTGTGAACATTTCAGATGCAACACTAGTGCCAAACACACATGGCAGCAGGTGAAAATGAAACACAAAAACATTATTCAGAATGGTAGGTTTATATAGTTACATATATATTATATATATCTTTCATAAAGAATATCGTCCGGTAATGTCAGCGGATTCTGGCGGTCTCTAAAAACCCTCGCCTTGCAAGAGAGCCCCTCACGATTTGCGCTCCAATGTCGTATGGATCATCCAGGTACGCAGACAAGTTGTTGGTGGAGGGGTGGTACTTATAAAGGGTGTGGTTAAACGGAAACATCGGGTTAACCAAGAACATTACCTGCTCGGAGCAGGTTTGAGATGCAGCGTAAATTGCCATGGCAGCATACCTCGGTTAAAACCTATCCACTTTTCGTAGTACGGGCTAATCGGGAAGTTACGCCACACGTGATCAAGTTACTCTCGAAGTTACCCAGATAAGCCAGTAACCGCGCTTCGTAGTACAGACCCCAGTAGTGCTGCCAGATATCATATGGAATATACGATGTCTGTGTAGATTGAGCGCAGATGGAGAGGGGCTTTTGGTGAGGGCGAAAAGGGAAGGTCTTTTGTAAGATTTTTTTTTTTTAACTTGAGAGCTCCCGACTCTGCAGCTTCAGATCTGATTCGAAATGACAGGTTAGGAATACTGCAGTGGAATGGGATCATTGGTGGTCAGAGAGGAGTGCTGTTGGACACCATAATTGTTGCTCGAGGGGTGTACCATGCCATCCATTTACTCTCATTCTTTCCTTTTTTTTGAAGGAACAGGACAGCAACATTCAGGCATGAGATTTGAGTAGAAAGTGAACACTAATGTGTCACCCCCTTGGTTGTTTTTCCTGTTTTTTGTTCAGGAAAACATGTCTTTGCAACTGTTTTTATTTGTGTGTGTGTGTGTCTGGGTATGTGAATAATAAAAGAAAAACTTTGAAAGAAGTGAGATGTTGTGGGGATATATCAGTAACATTTCGTAAGAGTGTGATTGCCAAGCACTTCCCAGCTGCTGTTGATTATCACAGAAGGCCTTTTACCTTTGAGACAGCATGACTACCGCAGATGTAATGGCTTCCTGGGAAAGTAATTTCTTCACATCACAGAACAAAAGCAACACTATTACACCTTTTTACATTTCTATAATCTAAATCAGTGTCAATTTGATCCTTTATCTATCTTTCAATTGCAGCAAAATGACAGCAAGAGAAGGGGCCTGACTGCTCTCTGTAGTAAGAAGTGCATCGTAACGAAGGATTTCAACACACAAAGTATTTTGCTGTGTGGGCTTAATTGCCAAAACACAAACTGTCAACATGGTGCAAAAGAGCCTCATCTGAGTTACGGCCGCTCTTCAGCAGCCTTTGGCTGGCTCACTGGGGCCAGGGGGATGATTTCTGGTGTATGTCCTCATCATTTGGATGGCTTTTGTATGTTGGGAGAGTCTGTTTGTGTGGTATCTCGGCTTCACTGAAAAGGAGGACTACCCTCAATGAACTTGAAAAATACAATGGGGGTGGGGGATTCAGATTGTCAACATTCAGTAAGAGACATTTGTGTATTACCCGTTATTTTGTGGGTTGTAGTGGCAGCTTTTTGGCGGCTGCTTCTGAGAGCGGATGACTCCGGACAACGCACGTCTTAGAATATAGAGTAGTTTATTAATTCACCTTTTACTCAAAATAAAAAAAAGCCTCTATCGCATTCACACAGTTGAAAAATTGTTTGCCACTTCCACTCTTCCTGGCCAAAGGTGTCCCCCTATAATGGATATCCGTCAATCAGACGGCCAAACGTCACGCTCAATTGGCCAGACAGTTCTAACACTTAGAATTACGTACATTTAAACCATATTCACCATAACTGTAAACCATATTTCACTAGTTCACATTCCGTACTTTTGCAAACAGATATAATAGCATAATAGAAAAGCATGTTTGGCAAAGTCTCTGGCCAGGGTCCTGAAGTGATTTGCGGGATCGTGCAGGAGTCAACTGCGCAGGCAGGAGTCGTGCAGGATTCTACAATAAACCCCAAAAAAATCATTAAAGATGAGGGACCCTATAGCCAGGACCACGCGAACAAATTTGAAGGGAGAGCGCGAGGTGCGCTAATTCCCTCAGATCAGAGAGACTTGATCTGATATTAGAGTGATAGGCGTCGGAGGACCACGGGCGAGAGTTTTGAGCGCTTGATCGGACAGGCCGTTATTTGCTGCATTGGTGGCTGCACCATAAAATATGTAGCCTAACGGCCTGCTGGGATTCCGATTTGCGTTAGAACAGCGTTGAGCTGCGTTTGAAACCAGAAGCGAGTAACGGAGCGTCCGTAGTCTGGAGGGGGGATCTTTCCATGCGATGGAAAGTAATTAGCCAAATTGTATAGAGGGCAGGAGAGAGTAGATGTTGAAAATGACAGACCAAAAACACGCGGTTGTGAAGTTCAACATCTAATGCACCCCAATGTTTAGTAGGCTAGTAAGGCCTACGCAATTAAAATAGGCTGCTATAATGGCAAGAGAAGTGATGAGCAGCAACACATTAGAGAGGATTCCGAGGAACAGCAGAGCTACACGCAGGTGCAGGTGCTCCCTTGGTCAGCTAGGGAAGGGCTTTAATATGCTGACACTAAATGAACACAGAGGAAGGCGAAAAATCTCCCAGACATTTAAAGGAGAAAAATTCCTTCCTTGTCCTCTTGGCAATAAGCGACAGAGCAACAGCTCCTGTGTATCAGCTGCCTCACGGCCAACACCGGCATTGAGTTAAAAAGATGCTCCCTTAAATACATTTTGTGATCACCTCATAGATTATATTGTATTACTATTTTATGTAGACATGGTCTCAGATGAGATGCAGATATGGCAGCCTATAGGGTGGTGGCACCAATCCAGGGAAAGAGGGGTGAGGGAGAACCAGGGATGCGGTCCCTGGCTGGGGAAAAACGTGGGCTCGAACGCGGTTCGCGCCGGCGGGAGATGATGGGGAAAGGGGAAAAAGTAGCGACACGGTCGCTACGGGGGAAGGGGGAGGAGGTTGCGCAGCACCCTAGGTAGGCAAAGAGAAAAGTAGGGAGGGTTGATTAGCTGGAAAGAGAAAGAGGCCATAGTAGCGGAAGGCAAAGTAGAGGGCTGCACGCGGGCTGCCATAACTTGCTGAGTTGAGTGAGCAGGGGGAAAGCTGTTTAGGAATAGAGAAAGAGGCCGCAGTAGCGGAATGCAAGGTAGTGGGCTGCACGCGGGCTGCCATAACTTGCAGAGTTGAAAAACGTGTTGCAAGAACAGAGGGGGAGACGCCGGAGGAACGGAGCTCTGCGCTGCGGCGCTGGTCCTCGGTTGATCGGCTATAGTAGGAGAGGAAAGATAAACTGATTGTTGGAGAAGGCGATGTAGGTCTGCTTTCCTTGCGAAACGAGGGCAATCGATCCTACATCCAACTCTGCTCTAATCAAAGATGGTCCGCGGAGTAGCTCTCCTTGCAAGCGGAATGACGCCGATGCTGCAACTTCGGCAGATAGAGGCCGACTGCGAATAAATAACCTGTCTGATTGAAGGAGGCGTGGCAAATTCCGTCATGCTCCTCCCGAACTTCCGTTTGTTACAAATGCCATTTCAATATCAAAAATTGATAAAACGTCATTGCCATTTTATCAATATTAATAATTCAAATTATTTTACAAACATAAATATCAAAACGGCATGGGTCACTGTAACTTTTGTATGCTACGCCAGAGGTGTCCACTGAACTGACACTTAGAGCCTCGTAGCTTGCTTGAGAGGCTGTGGGATGTTCTGGAGACAATGCGCTTGTGTGCTTGGCACTGGGCCAATCCGACTGTTAGCCCCCAGCCCTAAGTAATGGGCAGTGTGCCGCCCTGTAATGCACTGTGTTGGTACGTGTCTGACATCTCACAGAGAACGAGAGAGGGGGAGAGGAGGAGGAGGCAGGAGGGATTTGGTTACAGGAATTGGGGGGGGGGGGGGCGTAGTAGAAAGGGAATAGAAGAGATGCCTTTTGGTTGAATTCCACCTCATTCCTTTTTTTGTGTGTTTGAATGGTGAATGGTGCCAGAATTGTGCTTTCCTGGAGAAGTTCCAAGAAGTGCCCGTTCAATGCAACACAGCTGCTTGAATGAATGGAGCATGAAAAAAGGGGAGGGTGAGACAAACTGCTCAATAATACACCTTTAACGAATCCATTAGACATTTTTATCCTTTATCCTCCATCCCTTTCTTCCTCCAGAGCAAATCATCGAGTGCATCTGACAGCCTTTGCTGAAATCACCCAAATAACTTTCAGCTGGCGTGAAGTTTAAAAGTTGAAGCAGTGAAGCGGACACGCTGGCTGTGTTTTTTTGCTTTGTCTTCCAAAATGTAGCTTATGCCAGTGGCAATAAGGATGAGCATATTGTTTGATACAGCAGCTGCAATCAAAACAACAAGGCAGCCGGCCTCCTCCTCGCTCATCTCATCTGCTCTTCTGGAGGGGAGGCTCATTGGCGCAACATCAGAACATGATACTTTGCTTTCCAAACATTAAAAAAAAAGTTCCTTTTTTATTTTTTTTTATTTTTTAAATGCAGCTGTTTCGCTGGTGGTTATTTCTTATTATGGAGAAGTAGTTCTTCATGAAATACCAGAGGTCATACTGAGAAGCTATGCAGCTGTTTTTGGTACAGAGGGGGGCAAAAAGCCAGATGAGCAGCCATGTTATGAGTGTTGATGTGTTTATATGCACTTATCAGACTTTCTTTTGTTGTACCATGACCCCAGTTATAATGTTAGCTAATATAATATATAATGTTAGCTAATATACTATAATAAACTATAATTTATTATGATTTGTGCCTGCAACCTCTTATGATTGCAATTTGATTTAATTTATTAGTGCAATTATGACTAATGTCATCACTACTAAACATAAGGAAATTGTTAACGTCACTATTAACAATGAAGCCATTTACTGATGCACTACCATTAAACACAAAAGGCATGGGTGGGACAGTGATATCATCACACTTTTGCTCTTTCCATTTTACTTCCCCCTCGATCTCAGGTTTCATATTTGTGGATCAAGTTCAACTCCGAGGACAGTAAATATCTGGCCTCTCTCAAGGACGTGCCATAAATTTCCACCATCGTAAAATCCCTGGACGTGCCAAGTGATTTAAAAACACATGTCAACCCATACAAAAAGGAAAGGTGACTCCTGGGTTTACAAAGGGACTGTGTTCTATGTTCCGCCATCTGTCCTGATGTGGTTCCTCATTAGGCTTGAATGGGATTTTGCAGACACACACTTACACCTCCTGACCTGTTTGCTACACTATAGGTGAGGGCTGCAGTCAAAGCTGGCATTTACTTTCTAGAGAGGGGGCCGATTCCTCCCGCCGGGAAGCGGGTAGCCAGCGAGTAGCTCAGGTCAGATCCTTAACCGAGAAATCCATCTACACTAAGAGGACGCCGGAGAGTGTCATTTAGGACACACCATCTTTCATATTTACGTGGAATGTGTGTGTGTGTGTGTGTGTGTGTGTGTGTGTGTGTGTGTGTGTGTGTGTGTGTGTATGTGTGTGTGTGTGTTGTTGGGGGGAACAGGATACCTCAGTGTCACTTGAGCTTGAAAGCTATCATGTTATGTTATGTATGGACTACTGATCATAGTACGTGTATCTGCGGTAATTATACTGAATTACAAATCATTTCAAATAATTACACAGAGTTACATATTGCTATCCTCTATTTTATTTAGCCTGAACCAAAGAAACATCCCCTTTGAGGTAACATGTACCTGGTTAGGTGTAGATCTCTATAGGGTGTGACTGACAGATCTTTCACGGGGAAATTAAGTTATGCAAAGGCTGAGAGCACTCAGCCTTTGCAAAAAAACGAATGGAAGCATGTGAGAGGTAAACATGAACTAATGAAAAAAGACTAGATTTAGAATCTTAGCTTTATTATTCTACTCTATATCTGACTAAGACTTTTGGAGTTTAATATGTGACTCATTGGCTATTTCAACTGGTATTTATCCAACAGCCCACATCACTGTGAAAGTTAGTTTTTTTTTTTTTTTCTTTAAGCTGGGTCTACATTATTAATTTTGTTCAGACTGCCACACATGCACTTTCACTTAATGCATGTGGTTTAATATATACTGTGTATGTGTAAATACTGTGTAAATAAATTCCTAGTATCTGTATACATGGCGAAATAAAGTTGAATTGAATTGAATATATATATATGTGTGTGTGTGCGTGTGTGTGTGTGAAGTTTCTTGTATGTACAGACCAAGTGGCCAAGTTGACTGATGGTGGTAGTAGTGGAAAACAGAGCTGACGTGGGTGTACTGCTTTTACTTGCTCAGTCTGATGCCACTCTTATTGCCATGTGCTTATAGTGCAGGACTGTAATGGAACAGACTGTCAGACTGGATCTCATCCACCATCCTCGCTCCGAAGCCGTCATGGCTCACCATCTGACACGGGCTGGCCGTGTACCCCCACACACCTACTCACACCAACCCACCTACACCCCCACCTCCTCAGCCTGCCATCTGCACAGCATAGCCCTGCTCCTCCCCACCCATGCCCACCAGCACCCCTTCAGCCTGCCAGAGGAGGCTAACACCCAACACTGAACGGAATCATGGTAGCTTAACTGGATTTTGGTAGGCAAGGCTGTTAGCAACACGTTGCATAAGCAGTGTGCTGGGTATGGTCTAGTTTAAGTGAAGGCCTGTAAGGGTGTATGTGAGAACTTCTTGTAGCACCATGAATATCTCATGATAATTTGGTGAAAAAAAATAATTAATAAACAGATAAATAAATCGCTTATGCCAGCCATTGTGGACCCTTTCCATCAAACTGAAATATCAGCACATGCTGCCATGGCTCTCACTGCACTGCAAATTGTATCACCAGCAGTAGTGACACTGTGTACCGAGGTTCAGCCTCCAATAACTAAATGTGATGATGCATTTGCGCTGGGTAAACATGTCAACCGTCGCAAATGTTGTAGACATGGTGACGCTCCAGAGGCATGGCGCCATCTGTCATTCCGGACCCCTCGGCTCGCTTTCGGAAAAAAAAAGAAAGGGGGAAAAAAACGGGGAGCTTAGCGTGTTCTACAGAGGCCGGTACGCCGCTCGGCTCCTAACCGTAAAAACAGCAACGCAGCCTCAGCCACTCAGACATCAATGACGAAACCCAGTCCTCTTTGTGTGCCACAGCCGTTTGTGTATGAGAGAGCCATTCATTTTTTATTCACGAGAAAAAGGCTCTTTGGGTTGGTTTTGATTATGATGACAGGCTGGTGTTTAAAAGGGCTGTGTTTGTGCAAGGCCCTCTATCCAATGTTTTAATTAGCACATTGGGCTGGGAAAATGTTGTTTTATCTGTGGGCAATCATTATAATGGTGTCAAATATTTGCCTCAAATGATCATTTGTGAAACTCTGTTCACAGTCCGCAGACTGTTTCTAGCACTGTTCCCTTTCATTATCATCACCATCATAAAGTGGTTATATCTTACAGCCTAGCACATGGTGGCTGACATGTGAATTTATAATACTAGACATCCGTTGAATGGAAAATTCAAGGTTCAAGACTGCAACCACAAAACACATATACAGTAAGTAATTGCATCTGTCACTGCTTAAACAGAGTGGCGCTACTCTGTGTTTTACTAAAGCTATTTTAGTTAGCTGATAAAGCTAAGTGTACTGATCTACTGGGAACTGTCATTTAAAATGACTTACAGATGACTGTCACCAGATACTTGTTAGCGCTTTTAATTAGCACTGCCAATGTATCAATAAGTAGTGCATGTCAAGTACATTTATATGTCACTATTAAAGCATGATTCCTTTTATAACATCATAGAACCCCACCACATTGTAAGAGAGAGAGTGAGAGAGCGAGAGAGAGAGAAAGAAAGAAATAATGGTGCAACATGCATCTTGCAAGTTATTTCCCAAAGTAGGTCACTGTTGAGGATCCAGTATAATCATTATTGAATAGCTTAAATACTTATTTAGATGTATGTCATCCCTCATCTAAAGCCATTTAATGTGAGCAATTTATCGTAAATGGAGAGTAAGGCAGTGTAAAATTGATCCAGGTTTACATTATGAAAAAGTAAGAATTCCTTTTCATTTTCGATGAGCGCACTGATCATTTGTTTTTGCCTCAGAAATGTTCTAGAAGTCTCCTTACATTATCTTCTTGCGTTTTTATTTTTTTGTTGTTGTTATTGTTGTGTTTTTACTGGTGCTTTGGAAGGTTCCAGAATTGCCCTGTGGCTCTTGTGTTCTTCTTCTTCTTCTTCTGGAGTTTTGAGGGATCAAGTCTAATCAGAGGAGGGAGAGGTGCAGGATTTGACTGTCATGTCCCCATGCCGCCTTTCATCTCCGCAGATCACTCCAACAGCTAGAGCAGCACTGGATCTCGGGCAATAATCACTCACCCATCTTGTCTCTCAAAGCATAAACAAAAAAGGCCTCCAAAACAACCCCTCCCCCCAAAAGTAAAAAAGAAAGAACATGAAACTGACATTCTGGAGAGGGTTACTTGGCTCATATATATTGGGGGGGAAGAAAACTTGCAAATCAGAAGTCTTATTTTTAAACAGTGTCTCCATGGTAGCTCTGTGCTGGCTTACTGATGTTTGCAGGAGAGTAAAGGGTATGAATCCACGACGGAATGCAACGAGAGCTCCTACTGTGGAAACTTAATCATGTCGACTTACATGGAACACATTGGAAGGTATCTACACAGACAAAAATGACTGAAGTTCTGAGAAGTTCATGATTCATTTCGTTTTCATGCAGTACATTTTAAATTATCAAAGGGAAACAGAATATTACAAGCACGTTGTCACCCTCTCCTCACCCTGCGTTGCTTATAACCTGAAACCACGGATTAATTAGCTGCTCCAAATAAGAGGAAAATCAGAGAAGAAAGATGCCTTTTGCGTACAGAGAAGCTATTACTGTTGTACTTCACCCTTGGGCTTCATGACAATCTTGTGTGCCACACTTTTGAATATAATTGAAGCGAATAATCACGGGTTTGGAGCAGCTTAACCTGTCAGCAGTGCAATCAACAAAAGCCTATTCGAATGAATGAAATTCAATGACATGAACACACAAGATGTGTGTGAAGTCTCATTTAACCTGTCATCATTATTTGATCACTTTTGACTTCATGACCAATGAAGACACTACCTAGAAAGTCAACTCTGTTAAATGGAGCTTTGGACTTTTTCTCAAATGAATGTTAAACATAACTAGATTTACATTTCCTAAAGTAAATACCAGTGCATACAAATGTAAAACATGTTGTCTTGGTAGTTTGATGTGGTATAGTAGATAGACAGACAAACAGATAGATGGGTGACTGGGTGGATGTGAGAAGATGGATGGATGAATTAGTGGATGGATGTAGTTAGATACGGTTGGATGTAGATAAATGGATAGACGTGGGAAGATGGATGGATGATAGACAGACAGATGTGGATAGATGGATGATGTAGATAGATGATAGAAGGATAGCTGGATGAATGTGCAAAGATGGATGTGTGGATAAGTGGATGGATGTACAGTATATAGACAGATGGAAAGATGGATGGAAGTAGAGAGATGGACAGTTGAGATAAATGGATGGATGTGTGCAGCTGGATGGATGACAAGCATCTGTGAACGTCTTTCCAAAAATACAGTTACATAGGCGTCGCCACCAATATCCCAATTTGGGCATAACAGGCAACTCAGATTCTGATTGGCTGATACGTATAGAAAACAGGTAACTCCCCACAAAAGTTTGAAGTTCAGAGATGCTCCGGACGTCAGTCGGCAGTAATAAATTCAATCGATGTTCTTGCCTCGGTGTTCTTTTGTGAGTTGATCTGGCAGACTTATAGCTATAGAGCAGTAAATTATTAAAAGTTTTCACAACAGTTCCACCAGTGATCTCACTAGCTGCCACCATGTTATCTGCCTTTGCTCAGTCCAGGGTTACAGTGCATACGAGCACTCGAGTAAATGTAACTAATTGTCAACTTATGTCCATGTCTTATAGACCACTAATTTAAGCCTTGTTCATTCTGTGTGCATCAGAAGCTGAGAAATACGGATAAGCGATGATGATGCAGCTCATGGAATGGTGCCACTGAGAGTGCAGTTTTGCGAACACTACCACACGATACATCAGTTCAGTGCTGAAGATGAAAACATGTGCTTTGGACTCCTGCCTATTCCTTTCATCATTTCAGGCAAAACAACAGAGTAATAGTGAGAGAGAAAGAGGGAGAGAGAGAGAGATGGAGGGAGAGAGAGGGTGAAAGGGAAAGAGAGTGCAGGATGACCGATAGAGGGAGAGAGAAAGAGAGAAGCAGAAAGAGAATGACTGAGAGAGAGAGCAATATCACAACATTGCATTGGCCTGGTGTCACTGGGCATGCAGCCTGTCATATTTGGCATGGGGCCTCTCCCTCGTAGCATCTCTGTGCTGTGGATGAGGCTGCAGTAGACCATGAGAGTGTAATAGGGGGGAGAGCATGCATGTGTTTGTGTGTGAGTGTGCGTGCGTGTAAATGTGTGGGTACCTGTGTGTGTGTGTGAGAGTGTGTGTGTGACTGTGCGTGCGTGTGAATGTGTGAGTGTCCGTGTGTGTGTGTGTGTGTGTGTGTGTATGTCTTAGTGTGTATCGGAGTGTATGTAGCACATGGATTGGCTGGACTGACTCCAGCATGATGGAGTGGGGGCGTCCCTGTCTTCATCTGTCACCCCCAACTCGAAGACACCTGCTCCAATGCATGGAGGTAGCACAGACAAGCTAACCCACCCCTCTTTCTATCCTCTACACTAAATCATCACCCCAACCCCCACCCAACTGCTTCACCCACATACCACCACCCAATCCCGTGTAGGGCATTTCATATTATTCCTAATTTGTGCCATTACTCTGCCATTGTGTGCGTGTGTGTGTGTGTGTGTGTGTGTGTGTGCAGCCTGTGCTCTACTATCTATTTGTGCTCTAAATGAAAAGCATCAGTCAAACTAAGTGTGCTGCAAGAGACACCTGACCCGAGTGACCCGGGAGCAAGCGGTCGTGAACACGTGGCGAGCGAGACCAGGGCAGTGGACAGACCCACTGCGAGAAGCTCAGCTGGTCTCTTTAGGTTCTCTCACTGACTTTCCAACAGCCATGAAAATAAACAACAAAAGAAACCTCCACTATATTGACCGTCACTAACTACACTTAAAGGAAAAGTCTCCAAGGTTATACTACTCAATGACGGACAATAACACTTGAATTGTTGTGCAATGTACAGCGGGGGCTGTCACAGCTTGTGCGCTGTTGCAGTATGCAAGGACAGACAGTACAGCAAGGGACTAGGGGACATGCAAAACAATGCACCAACACCCAGAATCCCTTCACCTGGCCACAGGCACAACAAAATTACCCTTGACACCCAGGATGTTACATATTAATATCAGCTATACTTTTTTAATTTGCTAATGTTGATGAGTTCATATATAAGTGAGAGAGAGCAGACTCAACTCATCCTGGAATGCAGAAGTGCTGCAGTATTTTGTGGCTTTGGGATGAATACCGATGCCACGGAAACTCACAACGGTCAGTACTTTTGTAGAGTGTTGGAAAAAGAAGGAAAAAGTTTAGTTTCTACCAAAGTCGACTTACACCAATATGGTTTTGTTTTTTACATCTGCTAAAGAGATTTATCATTTATTATCTCATCTATCATATCAACACAACACGTTCAAATAAACCTCCAAAAATAACTTGGAAAACAGCACCATTGTGTGACAGTTCCACATTAAAGGAAGACAAAAGGGGCCACAACATGGAAATGAAATCAAGCTGTTATATAAGCAAGAGGCGGGTGCTGCTACCCTACGTTAGCTTTGATGTTGAGGAATGAGTCATCCCCTTTCTGATTTCATAAGTTCAGGTTTGCGGTCCTCCAGGCGAGGTGAGACTCTTGTGTTTGTCGGCTCAGCAGTAAAGGGGGGGGGGAGGAAGCACACATACTGATTTGAGAGATAGCACGTCAGGTTAAATAGCCGTAGCGCTGAATAGTCATGGCGCAGAGTGGCATGGCAAAGGAGGACACGGGTTGGGACTGTGGGGCCCATTGTCCCATTGTAGTGACACGGTGCCTTGACGTGACCAGATGGCTGTAGATAGGGGAAGGTGACGTCCAGTTGTATTTCAGTGAGGGTGACCATAACCCCACCTGTCACGTTACTACAGTTACAGTGACAGTTAAACTAACTGAGACACCTTCAAGGAGAAAGCTTCTCTCTCTCTCTCCCTCTCCTTCTGTTCTTTTTCTGATACTTTGACTTTCTTTGTTTCCTTTCCCCTTTGGAGTGCTCTTCCTCTCCATCTGTTTCCTGCTCTCTGTTCCACACTTTCTCCATCTCTCTTTTACAATGTCCCCTCCCCCTCACATTATTGCATCACTTCCTGCCAATAACCTTAACTACAACTGCATATTTACGTAAGTTATGAAATGAGGGATGCATGTGTTTTGTGTGTGTCTTCTGGTCTGCCAGCCTATCCCTCTAAAACTGTTTGCATCATTTTAGTCATTATTTCAGTCTTGTATCTAATTTTGCATATCTGGATCCCCGAGGGCTTAAGAGTGTGGTCTGTGTTCATCAGTCTGTCAGTAAGTCAGTCAGTCAGTTATTATACTGCTGCCTGGGTCCATCAGTCCTCTTCCCAGATTCATAAGAGAGCTCTGTGGGGCTGAAGGGACTCACTGTAAACAGATGTGATACTAGCACATCCCAGGTCAGGAATAAATCACCCGGGCTCAACGCTGTGAGGAATACTGAGTGTGCCAGACAGGCCCGGCCCAGATAGCAGCCAAATGTGGCCCAGGCCCGGGGCAGGGCCGCTTATCAAACCTGTCACCCAATACACAACGGCAACTCCACACAGAAGGGGTTAAGAAGAGATATAATATGCCTGTGAAACACATTATCTGTATTGTATGTTGTGGATATTGTCGTTGTCTATTTACCTCAGCTGTTCTAAACTCGTGCGGCCTCCTTGGTTGATTTAGATTTGTGATAAGATTCGGGCTGCATTCCAATTTTGCGTTTCGTTTTTTTCTCTGGGACTTTGGGACTGCAGTTGCAATTGTGTCAGTAAACGCTGCAGTAGATCGGCCAATCAAAACAGATAACCTTTACAACACAGCTATTCCTTGCAAATACCTGCAAGTTGTCATTTAACTGAGCAAATGTGTTTTTCTGAAGCAAAGGAAAATGCTGACCAAGGGCATCGACAGTTTCAAGAATAGTGGACAATGTGATTCCTCAATGTGATTCCTCCTCAATCATGAGGCAATCTGTCTGCTTTGCGCATAGAGAAAAAGACTAAAACGCCATTACACCACCACACATGCAGAAGAGCAGTCTATGAGAAAAAAGCACCATAACTTTCATGTCTTTCAGTAAGAAATTGGGTGGTGGCAGGGTAGTGGCTAAGGAACTGGGCTAGCATGCAGTAGCCTGAAAAGTTGTGGGTTCAATTCCACCACTGTACCCTTGAGCAAGGCACTTAACCCCGAGTTGCTCTGGGGAGAATGGCCCTTTTAATATAATTCACATAATGTAAATGGCTTTGGATAAAAGCTACATTTATCATAGGTTTTAATGAAGATTTCCCTCATGCCCAAATATTCTGACCCCCTACAAGAAAACTATCCTGTCAAGTGGCCCAGTCATTTGAGTTTGAGACCCCTGATTTACTGTAGGCCTACTGCTAGAGGTGACACTGGAACTGTCTCTAAAAAAGCCCCCTCAGGAACGCCCCCACACCCTACGTTAAGCGGAGTGCAGAAAGTTACACGTTCTTACGTGTGCAGTAGCAAGTTACATGTGCAGTATCAAGTTACAGTGTTGCTTTTCACAGTCCCATTTTAGGCCAAACTGCCAGGATGGCGCAGCTGAAAATGCTAGCAAAGACACCCTTATTCCGGACAGGATGCTCGGCATACATAAATAGCTTGCCGTAGAAAAAAAAAACTTCCACTTCAAGGAGGCTATGGTTGCAAAGCTCCTTTTAGCATGACCCACTTGGTGTTTAAAAAAGGGGGCTATACTGAAGAGCATACGGATTAAAGCCCTATCATTACAGTTGCTTTTAGGGAAGGGTTGCATTTCATTGGCATAAAACTGTATATGGGGCAGGAACAAACTTCGGCTTAGAAAAAAGATAAACTGGCATTGGTTTACGAAGTGTGCTGTACTCATCCTCCATATGGCCTGAGCAGTACCTTTCTAAGTAGCTCCTTCTGCTGTTTCTCTCACCAGTAACCTACATGGCAGGTGGTGCTGGCCCACTTCTGGCTTTGGTCTGGCCTGGCTCCGACTGAGAGTCTGTGGGCCCTATCATGACATTTTAAAGGGCATCGTCACTCGTCAAAAGCTTATTCAAATTTGGTTTTGTTATCAAACGTTGAGCGCATGGCGCAACAAGGTGTTCCTGGGTTTTTTAAACAGTCATATGGGTGTGTTTGGGGCGTAACATCATTTAAACCAACGAGAATGAAATCTGTCATTCCCTTTAACGGCGCAAAGCGCTATGTCAAATAAATGCATCGGTATTTTGACATTCTACGGCGCATTTGAAAGAGGCTGCTTGTGAGACCGTATGGAATAGTCCACTAAACCATGCTTTACTAAAAACCTAGCATAGCCTTCACGCATTTGCACTCCTCTATTATTTGAACTCATTGGCAAAGTGAAACTAACTTCACCAAGGTGTCAGTCAACGACAAGACAGTTATATGCAGTTACTTTCACTATTGACTGACAATGGGTTACCATCGAAAACATAGGCTGAAAAAAGCAACACTTACCCAAATATTGCTCCAATGACTGAACAAAACAACATTTATCCTGCAGAGGAGTTGCTTATATCTCGTGACAGTGCATCTTCAGCTGTGCTCCATACGTGTCTCTCGCCTCTCCCCTAATCACTTTTAACCGTCATTACCAATTTGCAAATGATGGTGAATAACTACTCATCATGAGATGTACAGTATTTCGTAATATCTTTATTCTAATTATGTTTCCCATTGTAATCGTGCCATTTTTTATAATGTTTTGCATGGACGTGCGCTTGTGTGTCATTCATCAAGTGAATCAGCAAAATAATTCTGGTCAGACTTTGATAATATTTTAATATAGTGCATTGGTTACATTGTAATTAACATTTAGTTACAATGTAATACCTCCTCTCCAATATGCAACATTACATTTAAACTATTTTGCATATGTCGACATCTTTACACGTTGCATTTAGCCAGAGGAGACTCAGGAAGGAAGATTAGAAGATGATAGAAGACAGGACATTGCCTGTTGTACACATTTTGTGATTACTCGGGGACAAAGAGCCATCATTACATTTGCATCCTCCCCACCTGCTTGGGTCTTTGTTTGCATATAACAAAGACTAAAAGACACATGTGGATATGGTAGGTTTGTTAGCATGCTACAGGAGAGAGGTAGTGATCACTATAGGGTTAGCACCTCATACTCACCAGTAGCCTCCCAGTCTTAACCTCACCCAAAAGCACAAAATCACCCCACATAACATTTCTTCATTCAAAGCACTTGAAATGTGTCTTCGGACCAAAAAAAATTAAAATTAATCATTGTTACGTACAGAGGCTTGTGAGTCCGCTGTGAAATACAGGACAAGGTTGTGGAGGGCATCATAAAAGCTTCTCTGCCTGTGTAATTTGAATGGGTATTTAGCTTGATCAGCCTCATCTAGTGTTCAGCGCTGGAAACTGCAGCCCTAATTTTTTGCTTTGTCCCCACCAAAAGAGATGAATGTACTCTCACAGAGGTGAGATTGTGACATAGTGATTCAGGTTTAAACACTACAACATACAGTACAGTATAGTATAGTATGGTATAGTACAGAATAGTATAGTACAGTATAGTATAGTAGGCTAGTGTAAAAGTAAAGCACAATTGTTACTTGAGGTGAACAATTTTCACTTACAATAATGTATTCAACAAATTACTACTGAAGAATGATAATGCCACGTAACAAAAAAAGAGCAGAGGTATAAATGACCACCAGAAAAGGGAGAAAAAAAGATGTGACAATGATATCGTCAGTGTGTGACAGACTTAATGTAGAGGGCGTCTAACATGAAACCTGAAGTGAGATGACACTGGCTCAGCAGAGATGCAGCGCAAAGTGTGACAGTGTGATAGAGAAGAGTTCTTCTTTATATCAGTCTGGGGACTAGTGTGTGTTTTAGCAGGTACAGTATCTGGAAACTGAAATGTATTATAAGCAAACACAGATTTGAGGGGTTGGGGGAGTCAGAGAGAGAGAGAATGAGGGAAAATGAGAGAGGAAGAGGATGAGGTGTGATGACGGTTCAAATTTATAAAAATGTATACAATGCTTATGATAAAGAAACAGGGGGAGCGCTGCATTCATGCATTGACTATACATATTCTAATTATGATGATTTCTAAAAATTGTATGAGATATACTCCTGAATAAGAGAAAAAGAAAGAAAGAAAGAAAGAGAGAGAATGGTTCTGAATCTTTCTGTCATTTAGTGAGTGAAAACAGCCTTTGGCACCGTGTTGTGGCCTTCAAGGACGGGCTAGACCTGTTCCGCAGGCCGGCCTAATGCTGATGGATTAACTGGATCTGTCCTTTATGCTGTCAGCACACCAGTCATCAATCCAGGCACATCAGAAAACACACACCGACGCTCTAGCACACACCACGCACACGCTGCACACACACACACTCTCCTCGCAGTGTTTTACACCTCTGGCGGGTGGTCACTGTTGTGGACGTTATCAAACACTTCACACGTCCGAGTTTCTCAGGCCTGAGTGCAGTCGAACTTGGCTGGTGCGATCTCCATTCAGATGGAGATAATCTAAAAGTTTCCAGCTCATTGGTCGAGAAAGAGAGAGAGAGAGAGAGAGAGAGAGACCCCTATTTGGGTAGCACCCAGAGAGCAGGAAGCCAAAATGGGGGATATCACTCCATGTTAAGAAAAAGAGACAACTCGTGCAGCACAGACATTGGGATGCCAGGGATTATCCACTGCCAATATGGCAGTTCATGTATAGATTGTGCTAGAGTTATTTTAATTATTCAGTAAGATGTGTATGTCTGTTTGTGACATATTGTTAAGACATCGCTTTATGTTCAAGATGCATTGGAGTAGTTGAGAAAAAAAAATCTAGGTTAAAAGGCTTCAGATGCTATATTCATGAATTCACACAAGATCTGGATGTAAAGAGGGAAAAAAGCATTCTTCACAGTTTGTCATCTCTCTGGCTGGGAGAAAGTGTGACATACAGGTTCTTGTCATCACAGAGCTCTTTCATGGGCGCACAACAGAGAATCTTTAAATGTGTGAGGTTGCTCAAAGTGATTCGCGCTGAAATATTAAAATTACTGCGGGGGACAGTATGCGTTGAAATGCATGGTGGCACACTCGCATGACTTGATCTGCAGCATAAAATTGGGCCAACTGTTTTTTGATTACTTATTTTCCCTCATTAATAATAAAACGTGTTTGTGACAAAGTGAATTCCCACTGAAGGCCTAATGCAGGTAAAGTCTCCGTTTGGGTAGCAGCTATTCCTGAAGCTCTGAGCTCATATTTTTACTTTCATAAATAAATCAGCTTTCATGTTTTAAAAATAATAATAATAAATAAACAAGATGACCGGGGGCAGTGTTTTTAAAATGTAGATCACAGTTCTTGTTTTCTTTGCCATTTTTTTTTACTTCACGATGACTTAGAAAAAATGTGATCTCCAAATATTTGATAAATAATGAACTGTAATCTGTTTTATGTAAAATAGTAGGCTTTATCCTATTTGTTGATCTAAAAAGTGTCTCTAACATAATTATACTCAGTGAAATTAATTCCAGTTGAGAACTGAGATGAAATTATTGTCTTTAAGTTTATTTAAAAACCTGACTTGATAAAGAAGTGCATTCCTTGACTCAAAACATGCATACAAAGACTCTATCTAGTTATTACTTGAACAGTTTAGCCTCTGCACTTAAACAGGAAAACATTTTATTTTTCTCCAGATGCTCAACTTTGATTGAGCATTAGAGCTTAGAGCTTAGAGCACTTTGATTACACAAACACTGACGGTAAATAGTCATGTCAATATAGAGATGTTTTTATTTGTGGTTTGTCTAGACAGCGAAAAAACTCTGTGTAGTTTACATCAATTTTCACTGCCTGGTTTAATTTCATAGTAGCAAACAGGACATTTTATTTTTCAGAAAAAGAGAGATCTGAAAGCCATTATGTTTATTATTATTCATTTTACACACAACCATACAATGACTGTATCAATATCAATAAATATTTCAGCACAGTGTGTTTGTGAAAAAGGTAATTTGAATTGGTAATATGAATCATTCAGTATGTATCATGATTCTACTGTGAAACTATAAACTCTACTGCTCACATCGTCCATTTCATGCACTCTTAATTTCACTGCAAGTAAGATCCAAGATATTAAAAGAACATCAGAAAGAAAATGCAGCACTGTTTGAGAAGGATGGCTGGAGAAACAGATGTGGGGTAAGACATCTGGAGGAGATCCACCTGTGTAACCCCACACCACATGTAATTTCACCATCTTCACTACGTGCTCGACCCTTGCTAATCAGAAACAATGAGTCTGAAGGAATAGGCAAAGGTACAGGAATAGCAGCTTTAACTCAATAGATACTATATTTCTCACTGGGGTGATTCAGACATTAGATGGACGCGGTAGCATTTCTTCAATAGGGTTTTACACTGACAGTCGTTCCTAAAGACAGGCACTCTCACCACCTCCACAACGCATTGAATAGGTTATGTGCAATCAGGGAACAACAGCAGGACGGGAACAACAGTGCATTGCATACAAACACGGTTACTATTTTAGTGACAAGCTAGGCAGGCTTTGGAGTAGGCGTAATTTCCAGGAGTCCAGGAAGCCTAGCTTACAGTTAAGCACCTCTCTCTAAGCTGATTAAGGCTGTGGCACAAACGCAAAATATAACAGCGATAACAGTAGTGCAAAAGTCTGAGGCAGCATACAATTAAAATTATCCTCCCTATGGAATGCATAAAGAAATAGGTGATATAAGGTTAAACTTGTGAAATGTACCAAATGGTTTGCCCTGACTTGCACTGCGCCTTTCTCTGCCTTTCTCCGCCCATAAACGCAATTTACGAACGTCCACAACTGAATGGCAGAGCCTATACAAGCGCAGTTGAATGAAGTTAACTGATGACAACATTAAAAAGAATCAAACGTTTAGCGATCATGAAATTATACCATACATGATAAGATGTCAACAAGCAGGGAGATAATGAAGATCAGTAGTTTTACTCAAAGTACTTGTGCACGTAGGCTATGGAAAATTGGTCAAATCTAGCAGGTAGGACAGTTTAAGTGAATGACGTGAAAGTGAAAGTAAGACATTCAAAAGGCTAACGAAAGTTAAGGTTGCTTTTGATAGTACAAATACTTACAAAACTGGTGCTCTAAATAGCGATTCTGTTGTCTTTGAAAGGTTGTCTTATTGACGCATTGTACTGCAATTTGGATTAACACCTGCTTTTACAAGGCGGAAGTATTTAGGCGCAGAATAGACATGCACTTTCAGGAGCAGTGTTTGTACATACCACGGAATACATTAAGCGCTCTTTACTCTTCCCCTCCCATCTTTTTACGCTAAACTCCCACTTTCCCCTGGATCCTCCCATGAATACATATGCATGACATGAAAAACGCAATTAGCTATGTTCAGCTCCCGCGACAGGCAGGCTTTTACATCATTGCAGCCTGTTTGTACATACCTCGCAATGATTTTACACGCACGTTGCGAAAAAAATACGCCTGAAGTGGGCGCAAACGCGTTAGTACATCTGGCCCTGTGTGTTCCCTGTGTGCTCATGGACGGATTATGAACTTTCGGGCCCCTGGGTCCAGATGTATTAAGGGCCCCCCACTAATTGTTGCATATGTGGGAGGGGGGGGGGTTGGGGGTCCTTGGTGTATTAGGCAAGTATACTTGGTTGAGAAACCTGATTTACGATATACATTTACATTTAAAAAAACAAAGACTGTAAAGACACATCCCTACAAAGGTTTCACTTACATTGTATAGGTTTTAGAACATGCAGAGATGACAGTGATATCTTAACCATGCATGCTTTTATCCTGTCCTGTCCTGTCTGTTACAGGGCCGTAACAGTTCCAAATACCTGGCGACAACAACTGTACATCAGTACCTTGTGAAATGTATTCCTACACACTGGAATATACATGGAACAGCTGTGAGTCTTGTCTTGTGTATGGAGTTTGAGTCAAAGGGCCCTTTGATCGTATAACATCTGAGGAATGGGTTGTGATTTGATTGTCATTGCTGTTGCGTGATGAATAAAACATCAAAAATTGGGCTCCAAATATCTCTATTTTACTGACTGTACACGGTTGTGTGGTTGAAATTAGTTGGGGGAGATAAAACACCTCTGCAGCGAGTTACTGAGACAAAGAAGGCAGTCCTGTCTGATTTGTTGTGTTCCCTTGCAACTTCCTTCTTCCTATGCGAGTCACCTCTCTCTCTTCTCTTCTGTTGCTAGTAAGCATTTGTTAGCAAAGCCAATGTATATACACTACTAAGTATTTCTGATATGTTGCTGATTGGATCATAAACGGCTGTAGCAACAAAGAGGAATGACTGATTCTTTTCTATTATTGTGTTATATATTATTTTCTATATTTCTGATATGTTGCTGATTGGATCATAAACGGCCGTAGCAACAAAGAGGAATGACTGATTCTTTTCTATTATTGTGTTACATATTCTTTTCTATATTTCTGATATGTTGCTGATTGGATCATAAACGGCCACAGCAACGAAGAGGAATGACTGATTCTGTTCTATTATTGTGTTACATGTTCCAAATGTAAAGCACTTTGAGCTGCATTCTGTGTATGAAAGGTGCTATACAAATAAAGTTTATTATTATTATTATTATTATTATTATTATTATTATCATTATTATGTATGTAATCCCAATGAGTGAGGAAACAGAGAAATGTAAGTTGATCTCACCAGGCCCGTAGAGCGACTGTGGTGAATCAATCCTGAGCCTACAGTAAATGCATATTCCACAAAAAAAAAAGTAAATGTGCATCCTTCACACTCCACAAACATTGTCAGAATGGTTTAGTGCGGAAAGGTACAAGTACTGGCCAGGGAGAGTCTAAACAGAAACCGGTGAAGGTTGATTCTTCATTGTGCTACATGGGGGCTCATTTTGGGCATATGTGCTTACACAGGCCTTTACCTTTTAACCAGACGGACATTTCAGGCAACAGTGAAAGCCTGGGCACAGTGAAACCTTGAGGAATGGCCACAAAGTCAATTACTTTCTCCTCAGGGTTCAGGGCGAGGCCCCTCTTCCCTCATTCATATCTTTGTTTAAGCAATTACGCCAATATGCCAAGCTGCAGTTTTTCAATAAGGCCAGACTTTTTCTTTAAATTGCAGCAACAAAAAAAAAGCCGGCAATCCAGAGCTCGGGTCTTTTGCGGCTAACAGCCTCGGTCTCCAGCCAGTGCTGGGGAAATGTGCTTGTTTGTGAGTCTGTGAGAGAGCTTAATCAGGCCTTCATTTCTGGAACATGAAACCGCTGCCCTGGCTCTTTTTCGGAAAAGAAGTGGAACTTAACTAGCGGGAGGTTAATCACTTAAGCTTACCCTCCCACTCGCCAATGACGTGCCATTGGAGAAAGAGAGGTTAATTACGACAACACAGTGATCAAACCCTAATCTGGTTGGAGCGGCAAAAATAACAATTGAAAGAACAGTGTCTTTCACATGCATATTGGTTTTAGGGGAGAAGGGAGGATAATATCACCTAAATGAAATGAGTAGGGCCTAGTCAGTCTAGGAAAAACTGCACCTTTGTGCATGTTGGGCATCTTGCACTGGGGACTCCGGTTTATTGCAGAGGGTTTGTGAAGATAATCACACAGTAAATTAATATTAGATATTAGTTTGGCAAATTACTGTAATTCCAGAGGGACTAAAGACATTTGTAAAGTGCAATTGCTGACAAAGTTCTTTTTTTGTTGGTGTTTTTTTTTTCCGGCCAGCTAGAGATTGGAGAAGGCTATATTAAACCGCGCTATAATATTAGCAGTGTTATTTTTATTCTTGGAGTGCTTCTGTGTTAGAAAACCATCTCTTGGGAGACCAGGTACGGTGATACATGAAGTGCCAGAGGAGTGTCTCTCAGTGTTATGTTGATTTGATTCTCTAGACTCAGCTGTGGCCCGGTGATCTACGATGAAGATGATGAGTCGACTGTGCACCGATGGGCGACGAGAGCGGTGATTTACGCACTGTCGGCGCCGTCTCTGATCCATAGAGCACCTGCCTCACTTCAACCAAGGCATGTCTTAAGTATCCAATGTGCTGTCAGTAATGCATACTGACATAAACAATATAAGCCAAAGGCATGTGGTTATGACATATAGACTGTGTCCTATACATTATCAAACAGAAGACTAACCAGTCACAATGCTAGTTAGTGGCTGTCTCACTAGCTGGGGCAGCTGGGCAGCTCTAACTGGCTGGGTAGCTCAGGAGGACAGCCGGGCCACCGACCAGACCGGCCTGACAGCTCAATCAGGCGGCTGCCTGACAGATCTGGACTTGACTCGAGACTGGGATCTGGACTGGACTCGGTACTAGGCGGTGTTAGAGAGCAAGGAGACTCGGGATGGGTGGCGCTAGACAGCGCTGGCGAACCAGGCCTGGTGCCGAAACCAGAGGGCATCAAGGAGGCAGAACCAAAGCCGGGACCGAAAGGTGCTGAGAAGCCGGAACTGGAACTAGAACTGGAGTGAGACGAGAAACCAGGACTGGAGGGAACCAGGCTTGAGAAAGTGCTGGACTTGGTGATCCACATGAACACAGGGCACACACTCGAGAGACACAGTGACACGAGCCTGAGGTCATCTCCTGAGCCCACGCCCTATCTCGCGCCCACACATTTCCTGTATGAACTACTGTCAACAAAGCTTAAAAATATAGCTTAAAAAATTATAACCTCTCTGTATGCAATTGCATGAAGACAGAGAGAAATAATGGGAAATCAAATCTACAAACATTTTAATGGTGGACAGAGCTTCCACTGTGAGCCACATCTGTTTTAATGGGCCTAAACGTTACTTTCAAGTGTTGTATTTTAATCTATATTTAGACAGTTTTGTGGTATTAACAAAGTGAATGTCTTGATGACGTAAATAGGCTTGCTGGCAAAGCTTCATGATTCAGAGGGCCAGATGTACTAACGCTTTTGCGCCCACTTCAGGCGTATTTGTTTCGCAACTTGCGTTTAAAATCATTGCGAGGTATGTACAAACAGGCCGCAATGAGGTAAAAGCGCAATCTGCCTGTGCATTCATGGGAGGATCCAGGGGAAAGTGGGAGTTTAGCGTAAAAAGATGGGAGGGGAAGAGTAAAGAGCGCCTAATTATGTATTCCGTGGTATGTACAAAGACTGCTCCTGAAAGCGCACGTCTATTCTGCGCCTAAATACTTGCGCCTTGTAAAAGCAGGTGTTAATCCAAATTGAAGTTCAATGCTTCAATAAGAGAACCTTTCAAAGACAACAGAATCGCTATTTAGAGCACCAGTTTTGCAAGTCTTTGTAGGCTACTATCAAAAGCAACATTAACTTTCGTTGGCCTTTCGAATGTCTTACTTTCACTTTCACGTCATTCACTTAAACTTTCCTACTTGCTAGATTTGACCAATTTTCCATAGCCTACGTTCACAAGTAGTTTGACTAGAACTACTGATCTTCATTATCTCCCTGCTCGTTGACATCTTATCATCTATGGTATTATTTCATGATCTCTAAACGTTTGATTCTTTTTAATGTTGTCATCAGTTAACTTCATTCAACTGCGCTTGTAGGCTCTGCCATTCAGTTGTGGACGTTCGTAAATTGCGTTTATGGGCGGAGAGAGGCAGAGAAAGGCGCAGTTTACACCAAGGATTGAACGATTGATAAATACGACGGAAACTTGGGTCTGTCAGCGTTCGCAGTCTGCGGTTTGTCCATGGCGCTGATAACGTTACGTTCGCAAATGTACGTACATCTGGCCCTGAGTGTACTGTATTATTTTGAAGGGAAGGTTAAATGCGCAAATTACATCTAATTGCTGTCTGATTCATAAAACCATGTTGTCTCTCAGTCTATGATTTAATCTGCAGGGACATACATGTTGTATTAACTTGTTCCATTTTTTAGCAAAAAAATAAGAACAAATAATATTAGTAGCATTGCGAGGCAGAGTTAATGTAGCATGCTCATGTTGTGGGTTGAGAGGTTCAAAGTGGTGTTAGGTATAATTATGAGAGTCAATTGCTTCTAAAATATGAGGTTTCAGCTGTAAGTGCTTCAAGTATCAAGATTAAAGGGCTTCATTATGTAAGATCAGCTTCTTCCCTTTCAGCTTTGTTCCAAACAGCCTTCAGGGGTTTGGCCTGCCACCAAGGGCGTCGTAGTGGGGGGACAAGTGGGAATAAATTACCCGGGCCCCAAGTGGGGGGAGGGCCCCTAAGGAGTTGAATTTTATTTTCCTTAATAATAAATAATTTCCTTAATTTAAAGATCTTAATAAATGTTATTAACTAATATAGATGCAAATATTTCGGGTAAATGCATCAGTTGATTGATGTATTAAATTGTGTCCAAGTCAACATTGTTTGAGGGCAGGCACCCTCTCCCTTGCACGAAATGGTTCAGTCCACCTTCCCCTGCTAGGCGCATTTTTGAAGTAACGTTCATTCTGCCGAAGCGGCAATGCAGACGGTCACGGTGTGAAGATGTCTAAGTCTAAGAAATCCGGTTCCCAGAAAAGAAAAGAGAGGCAAGAAAGGGAGAAAAAAAGAAATGAGGGAAAAGAAGTGTTAACAGCCTTCTTTCCCAAGAAAGGTGAGCCCAATGTGAAAGCAATAGTCTACAAATGAAATGAACTCCTGAAGGTTACAAAACACTTCAATACCACCGCGAATCCGCGATTATCAGTGCTAAAACAGCATTAACACAAAATTAGAAATAACATGATGCCTGATTTATAGCCTACCACAACATTTCAATAGCCTACTACTACAATAGCCTAGGTTCATGAGGAAAGGCTGTCAAATTAGTAACAAAGCTAATAGTGGGGGGCCTTAAGCACATAAATAGGTTGTTTCGCGCAATTTCTTCTAAAAGCGCCAAATTTGGCACAGATGTAGGTCAAGTTATACTGAAATGATTTAGCTAGGGCGCCGGAGCCAGAGACCCTCGGGGCCAAGATGGCCGCTGCCCGAAAAGGGTTCCGACTAGATTTTTAACCACATGAGCTACAAAAACAAACTTGATGTCTTTTTCAACTTAATTGATCATGGGAAACACATAGGAATGTTTATATTTATGACCCAGTATATCTGGACAGCTTAATCCTCCAATTCCAATATGGCCCCTGTCCAAAAAATCAGTTTTGACTGTAGTTATACCCCATTGTTTGCGCCAATTTATCTACAAGCACCAAATTTGGCACAGATGTAGCTCAGGTCATACTGAAATGATTTAGCTAGGGCGCCACAGCCAGCGACCCTCGGGGCCAAGATGGCAGCCAAATCCAATATGGCCGCTGCCCGAAAAGTGTTCCGACTATAACTTTTGAACCACATGAGCTGCAAATACAAACTTGATGTCTTTTTCAGCTTAATTGATCATGGGAAACACATATAAATGTTCATCTTTATGACCCAGTATATCTGGACCCCTTAATCCTCCAATTCCAATATGGCCTTACACCCCATTGTTTTCGCCAATTTATCTACAAGCACAAAATTTGGCATGGATGCAGCATACTGAAATGATTTAGTGAGGATGCCGGAGCCAGTGGCCCCTGGGACCAAGATGGCTGCCAAATCCAATATGGCCACCACCTGAAAAGGGATTACTGTAGGCTGCATATTTTGAACCAGATGAGATACAAATGTAAAATTATTACATTTGGCTATTCCCATTCTGGCTATGGGAAACACAAAATATTTATGATTGGGTATATGTGGACCCTCAAAGTCCCCAAATGCAATCTGGTGACTGTCCGAAAAAGGGTTTTGACTACAACTTTTGAACCGAATAAGCTACAGATGAAAACTATTTTTTTACCATGACCACACATTAAATGACCTAAGCTTTCTCAAAAAATAGAGTCTGCTCTGACCCTTCTTTGGAGCAGCCATGGCCTACTGGTTTGCGTTTCGGACTTGTAACCGGAGGGTTGCCGGTACGAACACCGACCAGTAGGAACAACTGAAGTGCCCTTGAGCAAGGCACCTAACCCCTCACTGCTCCTCGAGCGCCACTGTAGCAGGCAGCTCACTGCGTCGGGATTAGTGTGTGGTTCACCTCATTGTGTGTTCACTTTGTGCTGAGTGTGTTTCACTAATTCACGGATTGGGTTAAATGCGGAGTCAAATTTCCCTCACGGGATCAAAAGAGTATATATACTTATGTATACAGCCTCAGTGTACCTCCAATCCAGTTTATTGTCTATAAGAACCCGCACATATTTGTAAGTCTCAACAACTTCCTCACCCAGTAATGAAATGGTATTTAGCTCAGGCCTGGCCCTACGAAAGTCCACCACCATTTCCCTTGTATTAGCCACATTCAAGACAAGGTGGTTGTTTCTGCACTATGTCACAAAGTGGTCCACCAGTTGCCTGTACTCCGTCTCCTCACCATCACTGACACATCCCACAACTGCAGTCTGTGAACTGTCTGAGAACTTCCGCAGGTGACATGACTCAGAGTTGTACTGGAAGTCTGAGGTGTACAGTGTGAAAAGAAAAGGAGACAACACAGTCCCTTTTGGTGCTCCTATGTGACTGACTACCTGTTCAGACACACACCCTTTCATTCTCACAACCTGTGGTCTGTCAGTCAGGTAATAAGTAATCCATGAAGTTGTGGAGGTGTCTACTTGCATCCTTCAAAGCTTGTCACGTAGCAGCATAGTCTGTATGGTGTTAAAAGCACTTGAGAAATCAAAGAACATGATCCTCACAATACTGCCAGCCCCTGTCCAGGTGAGAGTGTGTTCTATGAAGCAGGTAGATTAAGGCATCCTCCACACCCACCTCTGGACGGTATGCAAATTGTAATGGGTCCATGTACTGTAGTAGTCACCTGTGGTCTCAGAAGATGACCAACAACAGTGTTTAGCCAACTACTTCCTTTCCTACCAACTTCCTTCCTAACCAGGTGTACTTTTTTCCATAAGTGTTTTGTTCTTATGACTACAATTGTGAGAGAGATCATGAGAATGAGAATACATGAGAGAGCAAACAGTTATTGTATGCACATCCCACCTTCTGGCAGGTGCAGGACAAATTAAAACTTACTCAATTTAAAAAATATAATGTCCGCAACACTGCTTTTGACTCCCATATATTTAATGCACAACAGGCAACGTTTCGACCCTGCTGGGTCTTCTTCAGGCAAAAATTCATGAGAGAGACCATGAGAATTCTGTTTTTATGTTATTGCTGGGTTTTTTTTATATGCTAAGCCAGCGTTTTTCAAACTGTGGGTCGCGACCCACTACTGGGTCGCGGAGACATGCCAGGTGGGGCGCGAACTGACGTGAAAAACAGGAGTTTTTTTTTTTTTTATATATATATATATATCTGTAACCTGGGCCCAGGTAGCACCCGATGCGCAATGGTTATTCACAGGGAAGCGCTCGTGTCAAGGCAGCTTAGTTAGTCCCGACCTACATGAGATTTTGAACGTTGTTGTGAGAGTGGTGAATTTCATCAAAACCCGGCCCTTAAAAGCGCGTCTATTCTCCACACTTTGCGAAGAGATGGCAGCTGACCAAAAAGCTGTACTGTTTCACAGCGATGCAAGGTGGCTTTCCCGAGGTAAAGTGCTGTCGCGCGTGTTTGAGCTCCGAGTCGCCTCTTCTTGGAGGAAGAGCGCATGTTTAAATCTGCAAGCACGTTCACTAATGAACATTTCTTGACGAAGCTGGCCTATCTTAGCGATATATTTGATATATCTTAGCAATACATTTGAGTTAAATGTCCAGTTACAAGGCAAAGACAAGCACCTACCTCACCTAGCAAATAAGATTACTGCATTCACCAAAAACACTTGAGTATGGGACAGGCGCCTCGATCGCGACAGCAGCCTATGCCTTTGAGATTTCTGAGCGAAATCGCTGAAACGTCTGATTGGGAGCCACTCTTGTGATCCAATGTAACAGTAGGCCTACATCACATCCCTGCAAAGTTTATTTCAAAAATATTTCCCAACCAGCAGTGCTCAGTATGACTGGATTATGGATCCATTTAATGCAGCATGTTGGTATTTCATTGAATATATTGTACAATGCTGTAAAATGGCCTATGCTTCCTAATATGTTGCTGGAAAACAGATATATGTGTGTTATGTATTTATTTATTATTATATCTGCAGCACCAGCTGATTTTAACTCTGTTGAAGAGGATATATTTAGAACTTGTCATTATTTCAATAAATTTGACAATTTTAAGCTTGACCTACCACTTTCTTAGAGCGATGAGGGACAGGTGGGGCTCAAGAATGCCCCCTTGATTAAAGTGGGGAATGAAAGAAAAAGTTTGAGAACCACTGTGCTAAGCAAACCTTTGAAGAGTTTTGGACAAATTGACTATCTATTATTCTCTTAGATAGTCTATTCTATTCTCTTATTCTTTTAACAATTTGACATACTATAAATATTGCCTTGCAATAATAATTGTGTCTTATTCTTTCTTATATGATTACATTTTGAAATGTATTCACCTGTGGTACACTGAAAGCATTTCACTTTTATAAGGAAATTAATCCACATTGAGAATAACCTTCAAAGCTGTGGTAAAAAAAGATTTTCAACCAAAGTCTTGAAAAGAATACAGGTTCCAGACTGACACAAGCATACATATAAATATGCCAATGGACTTCCTGTGGTCAATAAACTAAAAATAAACACAACATCCTCATTTGTAGCGCATTTGGTTCAAAATTTGAAGCCAAAACCCTTTTTCGGACAGCCATATTGAATTTAGGGAATTTGGCGGGTCCTGATATACCCAATCATAAATGTAAGTATTCCTATGGGTTTCCCATCATCAAAAAAGGTAAAATAGACATTTGTATTTGTATCTCATCTGGCTCCAAAGCTATAGCCGAATCTCTTTCAGGCGACAACCATTTTGGATTTGGCTGCCATGTTGGTCTCAGGGACCACTGGCTTGGGCGGCCTGGCTAAATCATTTCATTATTCCCTCAGCTGCATCCGTGGCAAATTTGGTGCTTGTAGATTAATTTGCACAAACAATGGGGTGTAAGGCCCCATACTACAGCCAAAACTGCTTTTTTGGACAGCGGCCATATTAGAATTGGAGGAATAAGGGGTCCAGATGCACCGGGTCATAAATTTTAACATTCCTATGTATTCCCCATGATCAATTAAGCTGAAAAAGATATCAAGTTTGTATTTGTAACTCATGTAGTTCAAAAGTTATAGCCGGAACCCTTTTCGCGCAACGGCCATATTGGATTTGGCCGCCATCTTGGCCCCAAGGGTCGCTGACTCCGGCGCCCTAGCTAAATCATTTCAGTATGACCTAAGCTACATTTGTACCAAATTTGGCGCTTTTAGATGAATTTGCGCGAAAATGTGCTTAAGGCCCCCCACTAACTGGCTTGATGAAATTCATTCTGGACTCTCTATTCGACCACATAAAGACCTCGGGATACTTCGGTTTGGCTTTAGGGACCCTCTACTCACTACCACGTAAGTGTTATGTTGTTTGGAACTGTAGAAGAGGTATAAAAATAGCGTTTTGTAGTGGCCCAATTGAAATGCCCCGCTCACTTCCAGGCTACGAGTACTGAAAACGGTACAATCGAACTTTCTCAAAACACATCCGAATGACATGATTTTGATGTCAACTCAACGTATGCACCCCCAATCATCGATCTAAAGTGCATTTTACTCCGGATAATTCCTTTAACATTGTTGATAACAGGCAACCATAGTAAAAGAAAGCAACAAGTAGCCTAGCCCACTTCTTCTGTAATTGCTGCGTGCGTTTGTTAGGCTATTCCCTCTCCTGCTCAAACAAAAGGTGCGTACATTAAAGTTGATTTTGACAACGTGTTTACAAATTTTAAAGAAAATTGTAAATAGCATATTGTCGAGCAGTTAATGTGAACCATTAGCTCCGCCCCTGAGTAAAGGCGATTCAAAACGAGTCAGAAAAGTCGAGACAGGACCAATCATCAAAATGTCGGTGTCCACCACTCTAGTTCCTCCAAAACAAACCAGAAAAGGGACTCAAAGTGCTAAATACCGGAATTTTCCTTTAACACAGTGCTTCTAAATGTCATTCTCATGTCTTGATGTAAACACATTGTAGCAGGCAGATATACTAAAGTTCATATTTTTAAACATACATTTTCCAAAGCTGGGGATGTCTAAAGTAAAAAGAGCCGATTAAGCGCCAGCACAGCAGAACAAATCATATTCTGAAATAAAAACATTTGTATTTGAGTATTCGTGCATTTCTGCAAATTCATGCATTTAATGTTGGTGTAGGGATTTTTATTGACCACCAGATGGCGTTGTGGAGTAGTGTGTCAAAAGATTCAAAGCATCAAACCAGTTTGGCTGTAGAAGCGCCACTGTTTCAAAAGCCTCGCTGGGCACATCCATACTTGTCCCTAAAAATATGAACTTTAGTATATCTGCCTGCACCCGTCGACTTGAACCCGCGAACAGTAGGCTACTATCCCAGATCGGGAGTCGAGCGTGCAGTCAACCGAGCTAAAAGCTCCTTCAAAGGCACTAGCCTACTTTTGACATTGTTTAGGCTACTAATGTAGGCCTAGGCTACATATAGCGTACTGGCTAAAGTTACATTCATATGGAACAGATGTGCCCGTAAGGGCCTGATATATACTGGCCAGAGCATGAAGATGGGGGATACACATACTTATGTTAGACATTACGTATATAATTATTTAATGCATTAACAGTTTACCAATTTGGGTGAGTCTGCGCTGTGTTTTGAGACCTGCATGACGTGTCAGTGAGGTAACGTAGCTTCGTTTCAATAGACCTCTCCAGAATAAGTCCCGCCTCCGTAACTTCCATATCCATCCAACTTCCGGTCGTCAAATGTCTATGGGAAATAACATGGCGTTTTGAAAGATCGTACCTGTCAAACTCTGTAGGTGACAAAGTAGAAAAAGCTGGTGGGCCGATTGGCCTACACACTTCTGCCATCTAGTTTCCACTGGATTTTTTGATTGTCGGTGCCGTTTAAGTAGTAAACGATTATTAATGCTAACCGGGAGCTAGTTCCGATGTACGCGGGCGGAGGAGGGAGTTAGATCTTGCTCACAACCAACCAGTCACAACCTAACGTGATGGTCATTTTCACGTGTGATTCATGCATGGTTTCAGTGGTCTATAAATGTAAATTGTTTGCAAGGTTCAGCCTCTTTTCAACATGACTTAACTTTGGTTTGACTGTGCGAGTTTGTTGGCTGTTATTGAGATATTTGAAAAATAAAGAAATTGCCGACGAAGACACTAAAGACATGACGAGATGAGACTTTTTTTCACGAATAACAGATAATGATAAGCAGACTAGGAATCAGAGGCTGAATCGTATTGAGTCGATAGCTTTATTTTGCATGACCTTGATCAGAACAGTAACGTTTTCAGAATGTATTAACCTTTCGAATGTATTAACCTATCAAACATGATGATAGACAATTGCCGGCAGGAAGTTGGATGGATACGGAAGTTACGGAGGCGGGACTTATTCTGGAGAGGTCTATAGGTCACGTGACAACCTCATTTCAAGATAGGCTCCGGAGCAGTGTTTTGAAGCACTAGTGTTTTGCAAGCTCGAGACGTGTGTCGGGACTGTGTGTCGAGCGACCCATCTCTACTTGTCCCTCCGTGTTTTCACAAGAATTACTGCTACGCTTCAACCACAACTCCATCGTTTGAGTTTTGACAGTGATTGACAGGTGATGGCGGGTGGCATGTGACAGGTTGGGTCGAACCATCCTGGTATGGGGGGGACTCTGGGTTTTTAGGATAATAAAATTAAATAGCCTACTGAAATATAAAATTCATTTTATGAACTTATATTTTCCTGAAATATTTATTAAATAATTTTTTTCAAAAGTATTTTTGCATGGATTCTACTTTTTAAATATTTTTATATTTTAAAATCTTAAGTACCATCTGGAGTGTCTTCACGTACCCCCAGGGGTACACGTACCTCCCATTTGAGAACCTTTGGCTTAGAGCACCTTTAAATAGTCTATGTTTGAAAAAATACTGAAGGGAATCCAGTCTAGTGTTTCCCATACATTCATTGCCCACCACAATATCAACATTGACCACCACACAATAATTTTCCTGGTTGTACTAAATTGTGCTTAAATCTGGTTAGAATCATAACCGCGCTGCACTAATTTGTTAAACTGTTGCATTCGAGTTAATTCTGCAAACCCTGCAGTCCAGTACTGGCAACTAGCCTAGTCCAGTACTACACTGCATGGCTAGTAGCCTATAGGCTAGGCTACTACACAACAGTCAGCCACATCCAGTAGCACAGCGAGATACTGTATGTACAGCCAGCTTCAAAAGCAAGCAGCTCAGACCCTAAAATTGGGCATTTATAGCTGTGAAGGTGACACACAATTGTATTATAAAAACTATATTTGGTTACTTCTGTAGACATCCAAAATGGGATGGGATGATTGTATTGGGAGCACTGGGGTGTCAGGTGGGACTGTTAAAAAATAGGTTACATTTTGGCTCACAGAATTCAGGTAGGAGGGCCCCTTAGCAGGATTTAGCTTACGGCCCCATGGAGGTCTGAACCTGGAAGAGCTCACCCTAGAGGTGTTGTCTCCTGAACTGCTGCAGAGGGTGAAGGTGGAGTTTGTTGAGGCTAAATTGAAGAACAGGATACTGAGGACAGGAACTTAAATCGATTAAAAATACAGATGGACTGCTGCACACACAGAGACACAAAGACTAAGACACTGCAGACAAGTCCCCAATAGACTGAATCACTGTCTAAATACTTGACTATTTCAGCATTTGAATGCTAATGCATGGTGTTTTTCCCACACTCTTTTTCCACACTCTTTTCACAAGTTCTTTAGGAACTGACATGTGTATTTTTGGCATTCGTTTATTTTTTATGAACTTAATTTGCAGATTTTCAGTCCAGAAATGTTAGGCCTATGATTTGTGGCACTTTGCAAGGCAGGTTCATCTGGTCAGTTTGGAAACAGACACCACAATGTATTGAATAAATACAAATACTGTGAACAAACACTTCGCCTTTCCAGGAATATTTTTACACACAAGCTTACATTAATATTATACATACATCATCATGATATATCGTAGATCAAATTGTCTTGCAATGAATAGTTGCAATAAGGAGTATTTCAGAATCACTGTTTCATGATACCATCGTTATCATGGACAAAATTGTATTGCAGTTTGGAGTAGGTCTACACTAGAGTCCTATGTAATTATTCTTGCCTCACTAAATGCTGCAAAGTGTCCTCCTTTTTGGTGTTATGGAAATGGCCACCCAAGGACTTTGTATGAGAGTAGCCTACTTGGCCACCGATCTAGCTAGCGAAGCGGTTTTTATGACCGCTGTGCTAGCGAAGCGTTTTTTTTTTTTCTTCTGGAATTTTTTCTTTCTTAAATTTGTGTCAACAATTCCCGGCCTTGGTGGGTATGTCACGGAACCATTGTTTTTCGATTTGACCCGTCGCTCACCTGCCGCACCGGGCCCCCGAAAGGACGGTAGTCCGCACACAGTTTTCTGTGAATATCTCGAGAATCGTAGGACCTAGGATGACCAACTTTTTTCGTATGTTGGTCTCAAGGACCAATGTCAACTCATCCCATATCCACTCATTTGAGGTATAGTGCCACCTAGTTAAAAATGAAAAAGCAAAAATGAGGAATTGTAATTGCAGGTATCTTTGGCCGACATGTTCCAAAACTGCACAAAACTGTAGGATTATTATGACACCCTCTTAATGCATGCCAAGTTTCGTGAAAATCCGTTCATGGGTGGCCATACAATAAATGAATATGTGTATTGACTGTCAAGCTACACACACACACAGTGAGAGATACACGCATGGAAGCGCACATACACACATAGGCTATAAACATGCTTGGAATGTATGGTCATTGAACTGATAACTGTTATGAATTTTTGCATTTATATTGAAACTGCCAAAAGCTATTTGGATTTAAGCCTATAACTCTGCATTTGGATGTATGTGAGTCAGTATTTTTTAAGTAAATAGTTGAATTTCTGTCATTTAGGTTACTGGTAATATTTGATATGCCACAGTGTTTAAATTACTTGTGGTAAAGCAAAGAATGGATTAGCCTAAATTAAGCAATTCAGTGAGCGCACTCCCCTATCACATATCAGCTAGGGGGTGCTACATTGTTTTCATTGTTCTCTGCTCCACCTGTTCTTCATGGGTTTCCATCCTACATTTTGTGAATATTGTATTTTTGGTATGTCTGCTTGTGTGTGTGTGTGTGTGTGTGTGTGTGTGTGTGTGCGCGCGTTTGTATGACAGGTGATGTGACACAAAGAACAAGTTTTCCGATAGCAAGAGAAAGCGGAGGAGGGACCTAAGCATCATTACCCCTGCAGAAGAGCAACACACACAACACGGTTAGTTCATGTGATTTTCTGGGAATCATTGTCTCTTTGTGTGTCTATATCTGTATTCCAGACAGAGAATAGATGTCTGGTTTAGTGTGCTGCTGTGGCTTCCCTGACTCACTCACTCTCTACATTATACTTCATTAATTATCTGCTATCTTGCTCTTATTGCCTTCTATGAAATCCTTTTGCCATACTGGACACTACTATGCACTTTTTGTGCACCACTTTAGTGCATACAACTGAAGTGGGAAGCATAGGTAATTGAGGGGATGTAGGTTTCCCATGCTAACAAGCACCTACCTTTGCTTTAGTAAAATTAGTCTCACTATTGTGGCAGGCAGGGGCGTAGCACCAAATTCTGGGCCCTATGCACAAGTGGTGGCCATGCCCCAACCCCCTCCCCCCCCCCAACCAACCAACCAACCAACCACCGGCTGTAAGCATGAAGCATGAGGTTCACAACTAACTACTATCTAATCACACATTGAATTAATCTAACAACTCTTATATGTACTGTATAACAGAAAATAATCTTATTACCCAAGACTTCACTGAATTTCTGTTTTATTTGAAGAATGTTTAAAAGCTAGAACATGAAATGAATGAAAACACTTTTGGCTGAGAGAACAGCTATCTAGTATAGCTAACTGAGTGTGATGCGTTTCACAAGTTATAGTGGGGGGCCTTAAGCACATTTTCGCGCAAATTCATCTAAAAGCGCCAAATTTGGTACAAATGTAGCTTAGGTCATACTGAAATGATTTAGCTAGGGCGCCGGAGTCAGCGACCCTTGGGGCCAAGATGGCGGCCAAATCCAATATGGCCGTTGCGCGAAAAGGGTTCCGGCTATAACTTTTGAACTACATGAGTTACAAATACAAACTTGATATCTTTTTCAGCTTAATTGATCATGGGGAATACATAGGAATGTTAAAATGTATGACCCGGTGCATCTGGACCCCTTATTCCTCCAATTCTAATATGGCCGCTGTCCAAAAAAGCAGTTTTGGCTGTAGTATGGGGCCTTACACCCCATTGTTTGTGCAAATTAATCTACAAGCACCAAATTTGCCACGGATGCAGCTGAGGGAATAATGAAATGATTTAGCCAGGCCGCCCAAGCCAGTGGTCCCTGAGACCAACATGGCAGCCAAATCCAAAATGGTTGTCGCCTGAAAGAGATTCGGCTATAGCTTTGGAGCCAGATGAGATACAAATACAAATGTCTATTTTACCTTTTTTGATGATGGGAAACCCATAGGAATACTTACATTTATGATTGGGTATATCAGGACCCGCCAAATTCCCTAAATTCAATATGGCTGTCCGAAAAAGGGTTTTGGCTTCAAATTTTGAACCAAATGCGCTACAAATGAGGATGTTGTGTTTATTTTTAGTTTATTGACCACAGGAAGTCCATTGGCATATTTATATGTATGCTTGTGTCAGTCTGGAACCTGTATTCTTTTCAAGACTTTGGTTGAAAATCTTTTTTTACCACAGCTTTGAAGGTTATTCTCAATGTGGATTAATTTCCTTATAAAAGTGAAATGCTTTCAGTGTACCACAGGTGAATACATTTCAAAATGTAATCATATAAGAAAGAATAAGACACAATTATTATTGCAAGGCAATATTTATAGTATGTCAAATTGTTAAAAGAATAAGAGAATAGAATAGACTATCTAAGAGAATAATAGATAGTCAATTTGTCCAAAACTCTTCAAAGGTTTGCTTAGCATATAAAAAAAACCCAGCAATAACATAAAAACAGAATTCTCATGGTCTCTCTCATGAATTTTTGCCTGAAGAAGACCCAGCAGGGTCGAAACGTTGCCTGTTGTGCATTAAATATATGGGAGTCAAAAGCAGTGTTGCGGACATTATATTTTTTAAATTGAGTAAGTTTTAATTTGTCCTGCACCTGCCAGAAGGTGGGATGTGCATACAATAACTGTTTGCTCTCTCATGAATTCTCATTCTCATGATCTCTCTCACAATTGTAGTCATAAGAACAAAACACTTATGGAAAAAAGTACACCTGGTTAGGAAGGAAGTTGGTAGGAAAGGAAGTAGTTGGCTAAACACTGTTGTTGGTCATCTTCTGAGACCACAGGTGACTACTACAGTACATGGACCCATTACAATTTGCATACCGTCCAGAGGTGGGTGTGGAGGATGCCTTAATCTACCTGCTTCATAGAACACACTCTCACCTGGACAGGGGCTGGCAGTATTGTGAGGATCATGTTCTTTGATTTCTCAAGTGCTTTTAACACCATACAGACTATGCTGCTACGTGACAAGCTTTGAAGGATGCAAGTAGACACCTCCACAACTTCATGGATTACTTATTACCTGACTGACAGACCACAGGTTGTGAGAATGAAAGGGTGTGTGTCTGAACAGGTAGTCAGTCACATAGGAGCACCAAAAGGGACTGTGTTGTCTCCTTTTCTTTTCACACTGTACACCTCAGACTTCCAGTACAACTCTGAGTCATGTCACCTGCGGAAGTTCTCAGACAGTTCACAGACTGCAGTTGTGGGATGTGTCAGTGATGGTGAGGAGACGGAGTACAGGCAACTGGTGGACCACTTTGTGACATAGTGCAGAAACAACCACCTTGTCTTGAATGTGGCTAATACAAGGGAAATGGTGGTGGACTTTCGTAGGGCCAGGCCTGAGCTAAATACCATTTCATTACTGGGTGAGGAAGTTGTTGAGACTTACAAATATGTGCGGGTTCTTATAGACAATAAACTGGATTGGAGGTACACTGAGGCTGTATACATAAGTATATATACTCTTTTGATCCCGTGAGGGAAATTTGACTCCGCATTTAACCCAATCCGTGAATTAGTGAAACACACTCAGCACAAAGTGAACACACAATGAGGTGAACCACACACTAATCCCGACGCAGTGAGCTGCCTGCTACAGCGGCGCTCGAGGAGCAGTGAGGGGTTAGGTGCCTTGCTCAAGGGCACTTCAGTTGTTCCTACTGGTCGGTGTTCGTACCGGCAACCCTCCGGTTACAAGTCCGAAACGCAAACCAGTAGGCCATGGCTGCTCCAAAGAAGGGTCAGAGCAGACTCTATTTTTTGAGAAAGCTTAGGTCATTTAATGTGTGGTCATGGTAAAAAAATAGTTTTCATCTGTAGCTTATTCGGTTCAAAAGTTGTAGTCAAAACCCTTTTTCGGACAGTCACCAGATTGCATTTGGGGACTTTGAGGGTCCACATATACCCAATCATAAATATTTTGTGTTTCCCATAGCCAGAATGGGAATAGCCAAATGTAATAATTTTACATTTGTATCTCATCTGGTTCAAAATATGCAGCCTACAGTAATCCCTTTTCAGGTGGTGGCCATATTGGATTTGGCAGCCATCTTGGTCCCAGGGGCCACTGGCTCCGGCATCCTCACTAAATCATTTCAGTATGCTGCATCCATGCCAAATTTTGTGCTTGTAGATAAATTGGCGAAAACAATGGGGTGTAAGGCCATATTGGAATTGGAGGATTAAGGGGTCCAGATATACTGGGTCATAAAGATGAACATTTATATGTGTTTCCCATGATCAATTAAGCTGAAAAAGACATCAAGTTTGTATTTGCAGCTCATGTGGTTCAAAAGTTATAGTCGGAACACTTTTCGGGCAGCGGCCATATTGGATTTGGCTGCCATCTTGGCCCCGAGGGTCGCTGGCTGTGGCGCCCTAGCTAAATCATTTCAGTATGACCTGAGCTACATCTGTGCCAAATTTGGTGCTTGTAGATAAATTGGCGCAAACAATGGGGTATAACTACAGTCAAAACTGATTTTTTGGACAGGGGCCATATTGGAATTGGAGGATTAAGCTGTCCAGATATACTGGGTCATAAATATAAACATTCCTATGTGTTTCCCATGATCAATTAAGTTGAAAAAGACATCAAGTTTGTTTTTGTAGCTCATGTGGTTAAAAATCTAGTCGGAACCCTTTTCGGGCAGCGGCCATCTTGGCCCCGAGGGTCTCTGGCTCCGGCGCCCTAGCTAAATCATTTCAGTATAACTTGACCTACATCTGTGCCAAATTTGGCGCTTTTAGAAGAAATTGCGCGAAACAACCTATTTATGTGCTTAAGGCCCCCCACTAAGTACCTTTCCGGAAATGTTGCCATCTTTGCTGCATCTTCAGGGGAAAGTCCGTAGGAGTCTTATTGCTGAGTGTGTTGTAACACGCTCTGGAAATTCACAATTTCGTCGCCGTTTAAAAAAAACAAAAACAAAACATAGTCCAGTCCATGCAACTTCATTTCAATTTCGAAAGAAATACTGGACTGTTTTTTTTTTTTTTTTTTTTTTTTTAAACGGCGACGAAATTGTGAATTTCCAGAGCATGTTGGTCACGCGCGGAGGGGTAGATGGTGCGCTTACCATTCATTCCTGCTGGCGTGCCTGATAGTGACTGCTGTTGTCGCGGCAAACTTAGACCTATGCTCCTTACTCTAAATAGGCACAGTGTAGACTCAGGGCCGCGTTTGTGCATTGGGCAAAGGGGCTGCTGCCCCGGGCCCCGGCCACTAGGGGGCCCCGGCGCGGGACAATGCATTATATCACAGACAACAATGGCTTCGCATGAGACAATTAGGAAATATGAAAGCGGACCTCGAAAAAAGAAAGAGCGGCAGCCAGACGTTCTCAGTAAGGCGCGCCAAAACCACGGCCGTAGGCCTAGCAGCTACCCAAGTACGCACTGTGCGTATCATCAGGCTACTCGAGAGAGAATTGCCCGTGTGTGTGTGTTCACACCAAATAGGCCCAGGCTACCATAACTTCCCAACTCTGCACAGTATTCCATTAACTGCATGACAGTAGGCTATTTACAATTTTCTGTAAAGTAAGTTTGTAAACACGTTATCAAAATCAACTTAATGCAGAACTATGCACGCGCGCACCTTTTGTTTGAGCAGGAGAGCCTATGCATGCTACAGAAGTTGTCGGCTAGCTTGTTGTTTTCTATTACTATCTATGCTATCAGCACACAATGTTATAAGCTAATTCATTAACTCGAGACTCATCATGGATATAACACGTTTTTTAAACAACGAAAACAGAAAGGATGGAGACAGCAAAGCGAGTTATTTCAAATGGGCAAGCCGCAAGCAAAAGGTAGGCAAGATTATTGTGCTTGTCAAAATGGCTAGCATTGCCGCTGTTTAAAGCCATACGTGAACGTGAACGTGGTCTTTGCTAGAACAAAACTAAAGGTAACTTTAGCCTTTATAGGGCTATACAAAGTTGTCCAAATAAATAGGTCGTTGTTAGGCGTTGTTGTTGTAAAGCTATTGCATGTGGATGTCATTAGCCTACTATGTAGACTACTTTTTAACGGACCAACAGGAACCTAACCGGGACAAATATTATCAAAGCATTGAAAGTTAGGTGGGTGTGTGCGTACCATCGCATTCATTCCTGCAGGCGCCTTGTCCACTTTTTTCAAAACGAGGATCAAAATAGTAAAGTCCACGTCCACCCCTGTCCCTGACAACTTAACCGTTATCGGCTCCAACACCCCCCTTGTTTGTATTTGATGTGGCTGGGCTGTGTGTGTGAGCTAGACTGCGTGTTTCAATGTATTTGACGTCGTGGCTGGCTAGGGCTGTGTGTTAACAATGTATCATGATGTGGCTGTGTGCGTGCACGCCAAACTCTAGGCTACAATGTTTCATGAGTTCGGGAGTTGCACATTTTAGGCTGACCTGGGTACTGACAGTTTTTTTCAAGCCTTAGTTTAAGTAATTCATTGATGGTAATAATATAATATTTCATGGTTGATTTTTTTTGTGCATTGCCCCATGTTTGTAGGTTAGGCCTACTTGTTTTTTGTATGTTGGTACAATTGTATGTTGGTTAACAGTTCCACAATATAAATGGAAATTTAATTTTTACATTATCTGTCATAATTGAATTGCCTCTCTCTCTCTCTCTCTCTCTATCTCTCTCTCTCTCTCTCTGTCTTATGTATATTGATAATAATAGTAATATATATTGAAAAAAAATGGGGGGGGGGGGGGCCTCGGGGAGGCCTCTGCCCCGGGCCCCAGATGACCGTAACCTGGCCCTGTGTAGACTAGACCTACATGCTATGTCGCTGATTTTCTGTAATAAATGCAGCCTGTAGCATAGGCTACTTCGGCAAACCCAGACCGGCTGTGGCATCAGTTTCGCTTTTAAACGCAACAGTGTAGCGAGAGGGAAAGTGCGGGCTATTTAATTTGCAGCATGACAGACGAACTCCCATTGTAAGCCCACTCTACGGACCAGTGGCATCTTTAGTAGGCCTAACATTTTCATTATTATTTTCCCCCAGCAATCAGTACAAATAAGCATCGGTAAATATAATTAATCAAGATAGATTTGGCCAAAAGTGGGCCCCCTTTGCGGTCGTGGGCATGCCTTTACTGCTTCAGAGTGGCTGCCTACAGGTATGCACAAACATGTCCTTAAAACAACCCTTAACGTTCGTTTTCAAAACTGTGCAACTCACTGAGTGGATAGATATGTGTGAATGTGTTGTTATGGCTGCTTTAAATGGGCAAGAACAAAAGCAGAAGTTAAATGACAAAGTTGTTTTGTTATTTGCAAAGAATTTCAACATCTTAAATAAATGACACAAAAGGCTGTGTGGAAGACTGGCCAATTTTTTCATAACTCAGATTTTTACTTCCCCAAGTCAGAGTTTTGTATCTCGGCCCCATAACTCTTGAACTGTAATGGTAATGTACTATTCTCTTCAGACAGACATTAATGTTGGTAATAGGTCATGATGGGAAGCATATTTGACAATTTAAGCTAATCTATCAGACCATGCAGTGGCCCTTTAAAAGAAGTAACCCCAGTTAGAATTGTCTCTGGCTCTGATCTTGAGAGTGTAAGTTGTTGGACGGACCCATTTGTATACCTGCATTTTGTTCCGGATTAACACTCAATTGTAATGAAGTCAGAGGTCACATTTTCAAAGGAGGGCTTTTCATTTGACTAAAGAAAGTCTTCTGAGACCTTATGTGCCCTTGATGACAGTGCAATAATGTGTGTATTCACTGTCCAGCAATTCTACCTCAACATTGCTTTCACTCTCTGGCAGTGAAGTAAAAGGCTTTGGCAGAGTTGCTGATTTTTAAAGGCACTCATCAGTACATGACCCTTGAGTAATGTTGCTTTATTTCAGACCTGATTTTTTTGTAGGGTTTTCAGCCCTTTGTTGGAAAACACAGAAGCCCAGTACATAAATATTTAAAGAAACATGACCTCAGATGTTTTCTCAGTGCCTGAACAAACTTGTACACAGGGTTGTTGGCTCAAATATGCAGAAAAAACATCAATATAGGGATGACAAAGTGAGGGCACGTACTGGACCGTCACCAATTAAGATGAGAATAGATGACATCGATTGTAACAACAATCACATAGGACAAGTATGACAACAGATAACTTGACCCTCGGGAAAGGTAGAGTAGGTTGACAATGGAGGTTTACACCAACATCTTTGTTTGTGGCAGAAAACATTAACATTTTGCATTTAAATAAGCATAACACACATAGTATAAGGGGCATAACTGCAACAGCAGGGCTTGCCGTTATTAAACAATTCAATTAAACACCTTAAGGTGGTTATTTTTGTCCAACCACACATCTTGTTGTAGATTATTCCCTGCTTGTCCTCCCTCAGGCACTACGAGTAAACCTGTCTACCGTGACAGGGAGTGTGGCTGCCGGCCGGGTCCTCTTGCTGCTGGCCGTCCGGCCTGATGGATCTCTCCCCAGACACGCTTGTCAGGTGCTCCAGTGGGCCATGCTGCCGCACGGACAGGTGAACAACACTCACGCTGGGATGGCAAAGGTGACCCCCACCCCCCTACCCCTACCCTCCCCTCCCTCCCCACCTTCATGGAAGGTCGGCAGATGCCACAAGGGTTCTGCATCATTTCTGCCAGTGTAGCAAGCAGCCTGATTTTTTAGTAATCAACTCAGAGGCAGATAGCAAAAACGTTTTGCCATCAAAGAAATGAGAGTCATCAATTATTAATTTTTTCTGTGTAACATAAAAAATAATGTAATTCGGTGATATGGTTATTGGATATAAAGCATCGGTTGCCTCTTCACATGAGGCATCAAGGGAAAAGTTAGGGGAACAAAATGTCAAATGCACTGCAATATTTTAACTCCAGTCCACCTGACAAAATGGCAGACTATCTGGATACTTAACTCACTGAACTAAGGAGCAATTTGAGAGACATATCTTGGTCCTTCCCCTCTCTGGTGTCCATAGTCTGGCTCTGTGAATAATGTATGATATCCCTCCCTGGTCCTACATTGAGCATTTTGCAGAGATGGCCCAGACTGAAATATATCAGTCACTCTGAATTTGAGCTTGAAATATCCACCCTGAGCCAAAACGAGGGGGGATCTCCCTTACTGCTCTTGAGTGCCTGCCAGAAATTCAGTTTAGGGGGTTGGGATGTTGGGGTCTAGTTCTGAGACCGACGGATAATACATTTTAATCAGCAGTGAGCGATTAAATCAAATAGATGCAAGGAAATAGCTGAAATACTTAAACTGCATTTAAACAGGCCACTATTTGCATTGCAGAACAATGTGTGATTTTACAGTGTGAATACAAATGTTGCAAATATCAGCTTCAATGGTAAGGTCTCCAGACAGACCTACAGAGCAAATTCCTAAAATATTTGAATACTGAAAATATTTGGCATGATATTTCAGCAATAGCATTCCTGTTATTGAACAAGAAACTAGATGTACCGCATAGCTGGTATGACTGCCACATGGTGTTGTAAAATAAAGCACACTTCCCAAGTTCTCTCCCTTGCCTACTCCTGCAACACCTTCGAAACAGCAGGTAATGTTTCCTCAAGTCCTCTCCATCCCCCAACCCTGAAACCCTAAACATCAAGTCTTACATCTTCTCCCCTTAGTTAACAGTGCAGCACATTATATACAGTCTGAACTGCTAGAAGATAGAATAAGTAGTGGAGATGCGGTGCTACCGCTGCAGTGGTCATAATTAACCTTGATGGCACAGAACCTTTTCCACATTAAAAATAGTCTCTCAACCACCTGATGTGTCATTTGAAACTCTCATTAGATATGTTTTGTGGTAAAAATATTCCCTATGGCACATAATGTACGGTCTATATTGTACATATTATATTATTCAATATTGTACATGTCACTTGTAACCTGGCCAGTGGTATATGCCTCCATTCCCAACAGTCATTTGAAGATGATTTTGAGAATCTAAAAAACAAAACAAAAAAAAACCACTATAAATAAAATGTATAACAACAACAATAATAACAATAACTATGATTACTGTTATTATTGTTGTTATTATTACTGGTGTTATTATTTTTGATAAGGATGTGATGTGACTGTGGTGTGTTATGCATCAACTTTACAAATGTGTATGTAAAAGTGTATGTGTAATGTGTGCAAATATGGCTTGCTATAGGTCAATGGGAATGTACTCTACACTGAATGTGCCTACTCCAATGATGCATTATAAGAGTACATGCGTGTGTGTTTGTGTGTGTGTGTGTGTGTGTGTGTGAGTGCACGTGCGCATGTGTGTATGTGTGTGTATTTGTGCGTGTGTATTTGTGCTTGTGTGTGTGTGATTGCACGTAGGCATGTGTGTGCATTTGTGCGTGCGTGCGTCTGTTTTTGCGTGTGTGTGTGTGTGTGTGTGTGTGTGACACAGAGAGAGGGAGAGGGGTACTGGTGGTGTTATTCCTGAGAACGAGTTGGCAGATACTTTAATTAACATTGCGATGTACTCCAAGACCTCGTCTTTTGTGCTGCTCAGCAAGTTTGCGCCCTGCTTTTCACCCACCACCATCACTACCACCACCCACTCCCTCCTTCTTTTTTTCTGTCTTTCTTTTTTCTGTTCTTCGCCTGCTACAGCGAGTTCCTGTGCTACTGCAGATTTTCTTTGGGCTCCAGTAGCCCCTTCTGCAGTCTGGCCTCCGGGTACTGCCAACATCCCCCTTCCCAATAAGACAATGAGGAGGGGAATTTCAGCTAACCTGATTTGGTCTCTCTCTTTCTCTCCCTATCTCTCTCTCTCTCTATCTCTCGCTCTTTTTCTCTCTCTCTTTCTCTCTCACGGTCTCTCTGCCTCTCTCTCTCTCTTTCTCTCCCTCTCTCTCTGCACCCGAGCCTGTGCATAAGGTGGCACCTATGGGTTTCTTGTGGTTGTCAGCAAGATAGGGATTGTCTGTCCACTCTGTGAACACACACACACACACACACACACACAAATGCACACACACACACAAATGCACACACACACTTACAGTACCTCTCAATCAAGTCCAGTGTCACATAGTATACACAACTGTCGACAAGGCCCCGAGCCCATTTGATTGATTTAATGTGTCTTGTCTCTCTGACGGCCTGGTAACTGAAATACAATTTATCTCAGTGGTCCAGCCATTGTAAGCATTAACATATCTGCCTCACTACAGGGAGGCAGGGAAGGGGGAGTGTCATCATTCCCGCTGGAATCCTGGATTTGTGAACAAGTGAACACTCCGAGATTAGGGTGAAAGGCAGTGGTGGACCTTTAGAATGCTAAACGAGCCCTTCTCCTTCCCATGGTCTCATTCTAGTTAGGGAGCAGAGCAAGTGCTGTTCTGCTTAAAGGGGCAATGTGTGGAATTACAATGACCATCCATCCACCTCTTCCCGAGGTCTTGGGCACTATGAAACACATTACAGTAAAGGGTTGTAACAGCAAAAAGCTAATCTTTCAGGGTCAGCTTGGTGAGGGTGTGTTGAAATAAATTTAAGTGCAATTTTATCATCTTTGGTGTGGTGAGTGACCCTTGTAGGGTCATTAATTTAAGCCTCTACCAGGGTGTGTCCAAAGATGTATGAATTTATCTGTCATGATCTGTTGATATGGAATGTGAAGTAAGGGGATAACAGTGTAACAGAAAAAATAAAGACAACTATTTATATTTTTGCACTTCTTTTATATTTTTGCACAGTATTTACAATTTCTACTGAGACATTTAAAATACTTATTACTTTAGTAGAATCATGTTGTTTAGTTGTCAATTTCACGCGTGGCACCCCATTATTTTCATGTTTTCTCTTGGAGTGCTGTTTATGCTTGATGTTTTGCATGAGCATTTAATGGTTGCTCAGATCTGTGCAATATATGCAAATACAGTGATATGCAGTTGAAAATGTTTTTGTCAGATGCTTTAGAGTTTTTGTTTACATATTTACATAGCCGCAAGCCACGTATGCATTCATTAAAACAAATACAGCAGAGGTGAGAATGTATGTGAAATGCATGTTTGTCTGTATTCTTTAAGTTATTATTTGAGCGTGTGATTATTATTCAGCCATTATTCAGCTTGTTATTTTTCATGACGAGTGTTTCTTGTGAGAGCTCCCTCTGTGAATGTCATGCCCTGACCTGTCATATCTCCTGCACACCATCACACCTGGGCCCACTTCATGAGCTCATTATCCCACTTCTCAGTCTCACAGAGCACTTCAACCAGTTAGTAAGAAAATGGATCCTTGGTTTGACTGATATTGTTCATCTGCATTCTTGTTTTTTTTTTTCTTTTCTTTTGAGGACTTCTTTTTTGACAGTTGCATTTTTTCCACAAATTAAAGGCAAACAATATATATCCTGAATTCATTAAGTGCATATGAATGCTGTGTGTTTCGTGCATAGCAAAATACAAATCACATTTCTATATTTTAAATATTAGTTTAAGGTCAATATATATCTGTCCAGTGCTTCTCCACTGGTCATGGCTCATAATTCATCACACTTTGTGTATGCAGTATCCATCTTAATGGGGACAACAGTCATTACAGTGAAACATATCCTTGTAAGGCTGTTTGGTATTTGATTATGGCTCCCATTAATGTTTACTAAATGAGATCTCACTAATCAATTGCCCCATTACCAAGTCAAGATAATTTGATATGCAATGATGATAGCGCAGGATTTGGCTGCGCATGTCTGGGAACCAGACGGTGGCATCTATGCTATTGTTTTCAAATAGTGCTGGTTATTGCTTCAAAGGGTATCATATTGCATGGCCACTATGGTACACAGCAAGATATTTTTAGACCAAGAATATTGATGTTGTTTTTTTGAAGCATTAGTGAACATATTAAGTTTACCAACTCTACTATGATTGTTTTTTTCCTCTTGATTCTAAATTTACATTCCCTGACTGACTAGAAATTTCATAAAATTCACTGATGTCTGTTTGCTGGCAAATCAGGTTAAAAAACATCTTGGTCTTAATCTCACATTGAAACCATGATGCTACAGAAAGGGCAAACAGCAAGTGTCAAGGTCATTCTGTTTGCACAGTGGGCTCAAAGCTACTACTAATGGTGATCCCCACCATTTTAACATATGCGGTGCCGACATGAATGTAATCAGTGGTGGTGTAATGTGATTATCCCCTGCCCCCAGATTGCAAACACTGGCGCTAATGTGGTCGGCACATGTTGTAATTGTGATTGATTATAGTTCTAAACATGCAGACATGGGTGCACACTGTCAGCGGTAGGAAGTACAACTAGATGTACCGCAGAGCGGTACAAAATATGACCGCCGCCCAGTCCAGCACATTTTTTCCACAAAAAGAAATCACGCTGAAAGGCCTATATGATTCTAACTGTCTCACTAAATTGCATTATCCACACTCAATTCTCACTGGTATCTGCTAGACAACAAGTACCAAAACATGATTAGTTCATAGATTTCACATGTAAAATTCATTTTATACAACCCCACCTCCATCTTGCCTGTTTATAATTCTGAGAAATTCTTGATTGTTTATGTTATGTGTGTGTGAGTGTGTGTGTGTGTGTGTGTGTGTGGTTGTGGGTGTGCGTGCGTACTTGTGTTTGTGCCTGCGTATGTGCCTGTGCATGCAAGCGTACATATGTCTACTGTGTATGTGTCATACGTATGATTACTGTGAATGTATGTGTGTGTGTGTGTATCTGTTTGTGCACATGTGTGCACATGAAATGGGTTAACATGACCCCTGGAGGCAAACATACGGAAAAAAATGGTCATCCTAGGCCCTACAGTTCTCAAGATATTCACAGAGAACTGTGTCTGCCCTACCCTCCTTTCGGGGGGTCCAGTCCAGTGGGGGGGCTACAGATCAAAACGAAAAATGACGGTTCCATGCTATCCATGTGGGGGTACATGCCCACCAAGTTTTGTGTACCCCGGTCTTTCAGTGTCCCGGGAATCCTTGTTGGTGTACATCACTAAATGTACACATAAATTATTTTATTGTAAGGCCCCCCATGAACGAAAGTACACAAAACTTGGCATGCATTCGGAGGGTGTCATAATGATCCTACACTTTTAATTTTGTGCAGTTTTGACCTTGTCAGCCAGAGATATTGTGATGAAAACACCTAATTCTTTGCTTTTTAATTTTTAACTAGGTGGCGCTACTGTGCACCTACAGGCCAGTTGGTGTATAGTAACATAAATTAATTTATTGTGTGGCCCCCCATGAACGGAATTCCACAAAACTTGGCGTGCATACAGAGGGTGTCATAATGATCATACACTTCCAATTTCGTGCAGTTTTGACTATGTTAGGTCACAGATACCTTCAATTACAACACCTCATTTTTACTTTTTTGTGTTTAACTAGGTGGCGCTATACATGAAATGAGTGGTTATGGAATGGGTTGACATGGCCCCTTGAGATCAACATACAAAAAAAAAATGGTCCTCCTAAACCCCACGGTTTTCGAGATATTCACAGAAAACTGTGTCTGCCCTACCCTCCTTTCGGGGGGTCCAGTCAAGCGGGGGGGTTACAGATCAAAACGAAAAACGATGGTTCCATGCTATCCATGTGGGGTTACATGGCCACCAAGTTTCGTGTACCCCGGTCTTTCAGTGTCCCGGGACTCATTGACGGAAATTTGGGAATGCGAAAAAGGGAAAAAAAAAAAAAAAAAAATCTGACTAAACCTATATGACCGCCGCTTCGCTGCGCGGCGGTCATAATAATATCCATATTAGGCAACTAATTGTGTACAGATAGGCCTATGCTTTCAGGGATGTACGTATTCCTACAGTAAAAGGTTTAACACAGCTGTTGATAGATGATGATAGATGACATGTAAGGCAGTTACAAACGTATGTGACGTAGTGAACTGCATACAGTATTCCCATACAAAAATAGGTGTAGCACTCTTTGAAATGAGAACTCACCTGGAAGAAATATGAATAGATTAAGAATAATCAAGATAAGAGTAGAAAAACTGTGTTTTGACATCTTAAATTGAACTTTAATTGGACTTGGGCTAAGACAAGAGGAGGGTTGTTTTACAGCTGAGAAATAGCCCTCCATCTTGTCTCTGCCCAAGTCCAATTTAAATACAGGTGAGATCTAAATAATAGTGGATTTATTTCTTATGAGACAAAAAAATATATATTTTCCTTTGGACCGCTACCCAGTACACCTGAGTGGTTTTAGAAAGGCTTTGGGTTAAGAGTAGCACTGTCTATACAGCAAACCAGATCAAAATAACTGTGTAGTGTGTGGCCCTCAGATTAGTGTATTTGACCTTGAACAGATTTGGTTATTTTCTTCCTTTAATTGGCATACACTTAGATTGTTTACATTTCAGAGAGGGAGGGAGAGAGAGAGAATGTGTGTGTGTGTGTGTGCATGAGAGAGAGAGTCAGACAGAGAGAGAGAAAGAGAGAGAAGCCTTGCTGTTGATTACACCATGTTTAGTCATTAAAATATTAAATAATAAAGCGTGACCGTTCAGTGCCTATCAGGCAAGCCCAATGAAAGTGTTTGTGGAAATGTGTGCTCATCTATGGGGTTGGAATGGGTGAAAAACACAGATGGCAAAAACAACAAGTGAAGTATCTCTAGTATCGCACTTGATTAATGCTTGATTAAGTCTTTTTCTTTTTTTTGTCAAACCAAAATTTTTAATTATGAAGAATTAATAATTATGAAGCTGATGAAGATTAAGCTGATGAAGATATTGACGTAAAATCAGAGTTAACTGACCTTGCAAATTCCATCTGACAGTTGAGACCCGTGAAATGCAAGAGTTCAAACGTGTGTAGAGCATCAGATGTTGTTTTGTTTGTCCCCATTCAATGTTATTGCTTTGCAAGTTTAATTATTCGTTCATCAGTTATTCATGATTAGTTCATTAGTGTAGTGTATTTTCAAAGTTATTCGTGGTCATTCCAAAGCTTTGGTTTCCTGGTGTTACACACAGTGGATCTTTGACAGAAAACAGGAACCTTCTGAAACAGAACAGAACCCTCTGAAATGAACTTAACCATTAAATCTCTCTGATGTGTTAAATCATTGAAAACATTTCCACTCACATGCCAAAGGCAAGAATTAGTATTTTAATGTCAACAGGCAGCTCAACCACATGTGTGTCAATTCCCGTACCACAGAAAATCATTAATCCAACGTCTTCAAAATGCAGCCATCTATACAACCTGTTGTAGGTCTTTCAGTTTGTCAGAAAGGTAGATAGATAGATAGATACTTTATTGATCCCCATGGGGAAATTCAAGAAACTCAAGGTCACATGTGTTATTGTAGATTTACCCAGGCGTATGTGGTTTGCAGAGAAACATTTCCATTCCCCTATTAATATGATTTTTAAAAACCCATATGTCACATATGCCTGCCAGCAGTCTATTAAAAGACCACCTGGTTTGCACACAGTAGATATGATGGACTAGTTTGTTGCTTAAATTCATTCCATTTACAGAGAACTTCAAGACTTGATTACTCAATGAAAAGGAGAAACTAAGACTTCAAAGATTCATATTCAGCACACATTTTCCCCAATATTACATTTAGTACAGTGTGTCTGTTTAGGGAAAAAAAAAATCTCATTTAATTCCATTTATGAGCAGTTTTCAGAGAACTGTATCAGCAATTCATTCAAATTAAGGCCCAAATCACACAACACACCTTTTCAAATTACGTGAGTAAATTCTCTAAAGAGAACATTTTAAAGTATTGTTAGCAAACATTTAATATGTTTGAAACACTGGCATTAACAGGTATTTACCAATTACAGCTGTATCACCGTTTATGGATCGCAAACAGAAACATCTAGGCTATATTTGCATTTCATGTTTTTATTTTTTTTTTAAACTTGTATGAGATTCACCTAGAAGGCTTTTTTTTTCAATAAGGCTAACCTTGAGTTTGCATACTAGGTACAATCTATCATGTTTTTTGATCATTGTGTAATATTGAAATTGGAACAGTTTTTTTGTGCCTGAAATGTTCAGCTTCATAATTTACCTGACATTCAATGAAGCATACCAAGGGAAAAGAACAGTGTTGATGTTCAGTGTAATAAGTGAGAGTACTTTTTGATATTAAACATCTTAAACTTGTGTAGCCAAGAATAACCCATCAGAATGTCTAAGACATTTTCCACTAGAGGTCAGGAAAAGGTCAGTCACCTGCACACACACACACACACACACAAACACACTACCTGGCTCCTTAGCCTGGTTGCTGAAGGTCAGTTACATGTACAAATCAGCCAGTGTTTACTGTCTGCATTGTTCAGGTATAGATTAAGAAAATGTCACTGCTCCTTGACTCTCCAAGGATGCCGATCACTGGCAGTATGCATTGAAATGTTTGGAATGTCATGAACTACTCTGATGAAGGGCACTAAGACATAAAATATTCAAATACGGTAGTCTTTGAAAAGTGCACAGTATCTTACCTAAAACTATTGCAGCAAATGTCATGTCTCAAAACCTTTTTAGCCAAACATTTGCCGTGGGAGAGAGAAGGGAGAAGATAGGATAGAGAAGACCTGGTTCTGTATGGAGCTGTAACGAAAATGTCACAATTCACAGTTGACGTGACAAGAAATTAATTTTTCAATACTCCTCGCTGTCTAGCCAACAGATGCCAGTGTCTTAAATATTGTCAGTCCCTCAAACTAAAGCAGCCATAAGTTACTGCCATTTCAGACAACCTGGTTGGTTTCAGAGTTGTGTTTTAGTAGCTAGATACTTTTGACAGTACAAACTTGCTTGAAGGAGAAATAGACACACTTGCTGTGGCAATGTGTAAGTAAGTAAGTAACTTCTCTTCATAAAACACATTTAAACGCAGCTTTTACTGACCACGAAAGTGCAAGTGCTGTACAAAATAAAACAAATGATTAATGAATACAGTATGAGACCTACACAAGTAAACAACAACAATGAAAGGACAGCGGTGGACATGTACAGTTAGTTTTGATTGGCTTAGATTTATTTTTGGGGGGTTTTGATTGGCCCAGATCTAAAAGCAGAGATGAAGGGAGGAGCATGCTGTGATTGGTTCCACAGATTAGTCGGAACTAACCACTCAGACTCTTTAATGTTTTGTGGCCAGGAGCAAAAAACAATTTAGTAGATTTACTCACATCCCCGAATATTTAACCAAAATACATCAGTGATTGAGATCTAGCTCAATTTTCATTATTATAATTTCATGGCTTCTGTTCAGGAGTGAGCAGTTCATAGTATTCATATTCTAATGAAAATGATCTGTCAACTTTATGCAAGTCAAACCAATTATTCCCATTCTGACTGAAATTTATATAAATGAAGATATGATGAGTTTAATGAATGCGTAGAAACTGACTACTGAATGCCAAAGTGAAATGCACTCCTAGTCAAGGACATTAATCATAACCCAATTCATGCCTCATAATTATCCATAAATTGTTTGAGAAAATATTTCTCCAGAGGCTGAATTGGACTTGTGCCCACATCTCTCCTCCTACAGACACTGCCTGATACAATGCACAGCCAGGGCCGGCGGAAGGCACTTCTGCGCCCTGGGCGAAATAGGAATATGTCGCCCTCATGTTCATAGACTGCGTGCCACTTTCGACTGTGTGCTACCTTCCCAAAAGCCCCTGGCTGCAGCGTGCAGATTGGGGCTGGTTTCAATGTGGGGGAGCTCAATGTTGCTACTTTCCAGCGTTACTGGACCGCAAGGGGCTGTTGCGGGATTATTGCGATTGCGAGGCTTCACAGAAAAAAGGTCACGTAACATGAGCATATTATTATTTCAGGCTATTATACAGAAATCGGACTACCTATTTAATATGATGCTGTCTGTTAGGTGTGCATTTAAACGTGACGTTAGGAACGCACTTCGAGTGTCGCTGTCACCCCGCGATAGGACCATCTTATTGCGGGGAAACGAGCTCATTGCTCCCCTGATTCGGTGACATGGTGAAATTCAGATATTACTTTATTACATTGTCATCCCTCTGCTACGTTCCACTGCTAGCAACCTGACGATTCAGGCTGAAGGAAGATCAGTAGACCTACCCATACGCGGGAGAAACGTTTTTCAATCTGTGCACTTTTCTTCCGCAGCACTATGCTTTGAACGTCTCATTCATGACTGTTATTTAACCGATATCACTGAAAATGAATTACTTACTGCTCCCGCATTTAAACCGTCTATGTCATTATTTGACAATCAATGTGTTTTCAATGTTGTAGCCTATAGGTCGCCACGCTGTGGCGCCCCTGGTAGTTTGGCGCCCAGGGCAATTGCCCAGAATGCCCATGCCTTCCGCCGGCCCTGTGCACAGCTCTCCGCACAAGCATGTGGATAATCAATACAGGTCTTCATGGCAGAGGATAACCTAAAGCATTTATGCCACAGAAAGTTAAAAGAAACCATCAAAGGTCAAGCTTGCTGACCTCTATCCAACATGCCTGTCGCCACTCCTTTCCTCTACCTCAGCAGTGGGAGAAAGGGAAAAAAGGATAGAGGGAAGAAATCACAATTAGAGGGAATGGATGGGTTGTGTAATGAGGCCTGATTGCTCACCGGTCTGTACACAGTGGCCACCCCTGCTGCCTCGCTGGGCCTTTTACGCTAGTCTGGCCTCCGCTACCCATTTCCACTCACTGACTTCCATTCCACCCACTTAAACTACACATCTCTCTTTTTTTGTAACACATACACACACACAGAAACACACACACATACACACATGCATGCGCACACACACACTCACACACAGAAAGACACATAAAGACACACACACACACACAATCACAAAATGTTGTTCCAGACAGTTGTCCCCTCCTTGTTTGAACTGAGAATACGACAATATTTGTTTTTACCATCATCTGCACAGCAACCCTGAAATTTTACAATTAATGGAAGCCCTGGAGTCAATTTGAGTCAAAAGGTTTTTAAATCACAGCGTCTATTTATTTATTTACTTAGTTTGGTCATACTAAATAAGCAGCATTGCATAAAGCAGAATCCTTTTGCATTTTCATTAGGTTCTGGTTTTACTGGAGTGGAAAATTAACAACAGTTTGAACACCTGGCAGGGTAATGTCTGGAAAAAACTAATTTATATGCATTTCACATTGACACATAGGCCTCCATATCTCAAATCCCCTCGACACGACTGAGGACCTCCCATTATCTTCATTATTCTTCATAATTGTGTCACTGTCAAACTATGCATTGCTTCTTTACAAACTAATAAGGATAGTTTTCACAGATTAGATATGTGATACAATTAGAAATACGATTCCTTTCTGGGCAGAAAATTGGATTGTTCCAAAACTCATTTTGATAAATAAATATATAATTGTGGTGGCACATTTTCTTTTAAGCGGCTCTGCCTTCCCATCCAGCTCCTGAATTAAATATGTATAATTGCGGACTTCCAGGTTGACATGGAATGAGTTGGTGCATGTCAGTGTGGCTCCCAATTGCTTTTTTTAAGTACTTTTGTCTCTATGAGGTCAGGATGGTTTAGAATGACAAGAAACAAGTGTGGGAAAGTGGTGGGGGTGGGATAAGGTGATGACTGACTGTCAAAATCAAACTGTTCTCTGCCTTGGCACTTTGACCCATACATACCCCGTACATGGTCGGTGTGCTTCCATTTGCACCATAGCCACCCCACCCCCACCCCCCTCCCATGACTCCTGATTTCTACTCAACCTTTTCCAGGTGCAGAGGTTTATTATTCTTAATGCCTGCCCCACGATCATCCTCTGTTGGGGAGGAAGACCTAGGTTTTTCCAAGTTAAATGTTCTCATAAGGGGATAGGGGCTGGATTTACCACATCAGTGTATTCTTTTGAGAGATTTGCATGGATGAGACTTAAGCCTAGTCCACACGTACCAAACCGATCTTTTTTTCCTCCGTCTTCCCTGGAACCGTATCAAGAATATTTGCGTCCAAACGGATCCATCTCAACACGTTACTTCATATCCCAGGCCTATAGGTGGCACTGTTTCTTTACAGAAATTGACCAAAGCTTGCGCTGTAGGCTATGCAAACAGACAGAATAGGCTACGACGAAATGGCTAGTGCAAGGAAACCATTGTTTGTGTGGACTTATAGTGAACTGTCAACTGTAGTCAACTGTAAAACTAATAAACTTAATTGTTACGGTTTGTGAAGGGTGCAGTCCCGTCCTTTATTTGGCTAACGCAGGTAAAGATAATCTCCTTTACTTTCTTTGGTTGTAGGATAGTCCGCGATTCACATTAGTTTTGGTTATCACCGCAAAGTACCCATGTTCTAGGCTATTCCGTCGCCACGTTTATAATATTGCTATAATACCTTTGTTAGTAACAGTCGATACTTTTGCTTGCATCAAATCGCGCATTCGCATTTAGCGCACATCTATTAGGCTTAACGAGTTCTAAGCGTCTTTGTATGCTCATATCTGACTTCACTATGAATGCATTTATTTATGTTGTAAGACATGTAAAATAAATGAATGACACCGGCACTACGCACAAATTAATGTAAACTTACACCGCACTTCCCTAATAACTTAAGTTCTCTCGCGTCACTGAAAGTAGACTAGCTAGAATGCATAAAAAAACACCGAGAAAAACAGTGTTCAGTCCACCAAGTCATAAGCTATCGGTGCTGCGCAGCATCAGTTGTGATATTTATCCTACGGAGTGTAATCGTAGGTAATGTCATGTATGAAAACTAGAATTGTTAGGCAACACTATAAGTGTCAAGTCCAGGGCAGCTGAGGTGTGGCGATGACATCCTCGATACGCAAGTAGGATGTGCGGTTTTGCTGTCCAAACGAATTCAAAAGGGCTACGGTTTCAGATTTTTCCACTCTGCAGGATTCGTTTGGACGCTCGGCCAAGACGAAGCAAAACCTCTGCGTTTAACCCAAAAAGCGTCTCCGTGTGGACGGACCCTTAGTATCTCATTTTGTAGTCTTGCATGCAACTTGTCTCCTTGTGTGTGGTTCAAGATTCAAAATGAGAACCTCTTGACATACTTTATTATCTTGAGTACATTCGTTGAAGGCATTTGATTGTACATTCCTTCCTCTTCTTTCTTTCACTCGCAATTGTTTACCCCACTAGCCTGGCTAACATCAGACCTCATCTCATTGAGATGGGGTCTGGGAACTACACATTCATTTTCTCGTATTTGAGACGTGGTTTACGAATGCCCAGAGCCGTTTATTGGGCGCTACGACTGTCTATCAAATGTGCTGTACATAGCTCATAACCGCTTCGGTGTGTTGTCATTGTCTTGCTGTTCCCCCTCCGTCCTGTAATTGGTTCCTTCGTTGTGGTGAAAATCGGGTCCATGGAATCCAGGCTGCCTAGCAGCGTGAATAAAATCGTGCACAAGGCAGCATGGGAAAACCCAGGCTATTACCCCACCGGATCAGTGGTGCATTGTAAATGATTCTGAACTGTCTAAAATGTGTGGTTTGCAGACGTATTGCTGTGATTATGTGTACTTGTGTTTGTGAAATATTTGTGAAATTTGTGACATATTGTGAACACACCAGGGATATGTGAGAGTTGTCTTATCTTTAAACAGAACAAAAATGTGAAAAGCATTGCATTATGTGAGCTGTGTAGCAAATGTTTTTATCAGTAGCTAAAACAACTCATGATCTGTCAGGTCACTGAGCAGTTCTATGAGATCAGGTATGAGGGAGCCCAAGTAAATTGATCTAATGCTAAGCAGAACTCAATGTCCAGCATTATTGAGACCCATTAGCATGCCTGAGTTTTTGGACTGTCTGACAAATGGTTTATGGTGGCCATTTAATAGCACAGATCAGCTCTTTAGCTCTTTGCATAGGACATGGGATTAATTTATTTTTAACTAAACTTTACTCCGCGGCCCACGTTAGTTGGTTGGGTGAGCTCGAGGAGGCCGCTGCAGTGTATTTGTCAAGATAAGTCCATTTAATCCGCCAGCTATTTTTCAGTGCTGGTCAATACAGAGGCCTGACAGCAGTCATAATTCATCTGTCGCTAGCAGTGAGGGCTCTGGGGCTGGAAAGACATTGTTTGATCGGATCAGCGGGCAAGGGTTCTATACGAGTGTGCACACAAACACACACACAACACAAACACACACACACACACACACACACACACATACACACACACAGGAGTAACTTATTAATCATTATTGCACACAAATGCAGGACATAAACACAGAACTTCCCACCCACACACACACACACACAAACATACACACAGCCTATTCATCACATATATTCAGTGAACAATTGACAAAAAACATATTTTGAAGAAATTATTGCCACTGCCATTTCCTTTGCATATGTGACCAAAGAAAGTGCATGTAACAATTTATTCTTGGTCACATAATACCTAGGTCAATACATTGATGCTTGGTGAAATAGTACTCCTTCTGCGTGTGTGCGTGTGTGTGTGTGTGTGCGTCACAGGGGGGAACTCAGGCCGTTTTCCACATAGGGCCCTGTTGTTCGAGGTTACCGAGTACTGTCGGTAGGAAATAAAAAGAAATCGGTGCTACATAACTCAAGTTATCCTTTCTAGTGGCTAGCGCTGCCAGCTACAAAGCTATGCTATGGGGGCAGTTTTTAGACTGTGTTTGTGCCTCAAAATGTCTTGTTACAAGACTCAAAATGTCATATCAAGGGCTGTGCAACATGAACAGGATCCTTACGAGACACCACTATGCGTGTTTACAGTAACAGTACAGTAGGAAACAATAAAGAAATCCAGTGGATTTTATAGGAAGCGGCCAAGGGAAATACAGGTAGGCTATGTTACTGCCTGTACAAGCTACTAACAGGATAACTTAATAATAACAGAGCCCTGTTGAAAACCGGCGGTGTTCACCTTTAAATGGCACATGTCCTATGCAACCTTAAGTTTTTATAGGAATCGATAAGAATCAGTTTGGAATGCTTAATTGAGCTAACTTAGGGAACAATGGACAATTACAGATTTTGAGGCACATGTCCTATGCAACCTTAAGTTTTTATAGGAATCGATAAGAATCAGTTTGGAATGCTTAATTGAGCTAACTTAGGGAACAATGGACAATTACAGATTTTGAGTTGAAAGAGCATATTAAATGCAGTTATACCCTGCAGTATAAACAAACAAGTAGATATTTTTAGTATTAATGAGCAATTACACAATACATGAATTTGTTTTCCAAACTGTATATTAGTCATTAATAAGTTTGAGTTCTCCTCTTCTGGGACCATGGACCCATGCATATTCTGAAAAGTTCCTCAGTTTGCCTGAATGCAAGAACTCTAAAGTTTTTCTAAATCAGCAGGATAGTCTATTAGTTTTGACCATTGTCAGCTCTAAAAGAAAACCTTTGGTGAGGTAAAGGTCACATGAAACCATGGATATGCCACAAGACATGGGCCCTTTTCTGCTCTTTTTGGAGATAAATGTTCCTGACACAAGTAGATGGCTCAGTCTCTAAGAGACTTATACCTCTGGCCAAATGCACGTAGGCATATACTTCAAACCATTCAAATTATATTACAAATTGATATACATACTGTACATACATGTGTATACATGTTCATTCATGACCTAAAAAAAAAAAGATTATAAGCTTCAGTAGTTATGATACGTAAGGGATAATGTATAGAACGCCAGTCATTATCGGGAAAACACTAAGTCCCGACAGGGTGAACCGCACGTTGGGGTCTTGCTTCGCCCTGAAGGACTTATTTCCCCGATAATTACCAGCGTTCTATACATTATCCTTATTATACGGCTACTTGCCAAAACAAAGTGATATGAAAGACGTAAATCAGAAGCACAAAACCCGCATTTCCATTGACAGCGGTAATTACATGAATTTGTTTTACCATAGAACGTTGGGAAATCCCATTCAAGTAAATGGAGCATTCTACTAGCATTATGAAGAGCCGTATAATAAAAAAAATAATATGGAGTTCAATACAGCCAAAAAGACATGAGGGTTGTCTCATGTATCTACAGGTGCTTGTTTACTATCAACTAGTTTGTCAACCATTATTGGAATTCAAAGACTTCTATATGTTAGCAAGTTTTATTCTAAATGTCTTTTATTACAGTGTTATAAAGGTTGTAATAGACCATTGATATGCATGTTATAAATATAATTCTGGTGCACAACTACATAAAACATATACATAGAAAAAGAAAAACTAAAACGAGATCTCTTGATTCTCACAAGATTTATGATTAAATCTCCTAAAGTGTTAAAAGAGATCTCAACAGGGTTGTAAATCATGTTCAGTTTTCAGACTGATCAGACATCTCAATGGGTGCATTCCGATCACCTCGTAGTGGACTGCAAAGTGAAGTGAACTCTACAGGGTGTTCAGCCATGTTAAGTGATATTCCGTTCCGTAGGGAGTGATGGTGTTCAGTTCGAAGTGAACTGCACAGTGTGTAGGGAGCTAGTGAACATAGCAACCATCACTTACCGCCTCCTCTCTCAAGTCAATCTTAGTGTTTGAGGCTGACTCAAAAGTTTTCACAATAAAGTGCATTTAACTTAACCTGGAAAAATCCAAACTCATTCACAAAGTGAAGAGTCTGGTGACTCTCGATTGGGAAACGTTTACAACACAATCATTGGTCCAGCCTTACCAATCATATTGATCAGAGATTATCATTACTACCTACTTTGTCAACATGCATGTGTCTTTTAAAGAAGACACAGACATACAGTATAACAATAATGGTCACATATGTTATGGCCTACTATTAATCACAACAAATGGAGTAGACCTAACAACAGACTTTATGGCAAGCCTGTGTCACATCTTAGGGGAGAGTGTGTCAAAATCTGAAGCTCAAGGTGTCTCTCAATGTTTTCTTTTTGTCCCAAGGTTTTCTTTTATCCAATTTCACAGCTCTACACAACAAAGAACATGTGCTTCCTGGTGGTAGATGACTGTGGCAGCATGTGTGCATCACTGTCATAAGTGCTAACAATGCTAACATTTAAAACGCCATCTGACTTGAGATATGTGGAGTCTTGTTCAAGTCAGCAGTTCACTAGCGCTAGTGTATGCAATTAGCATCTGAAGTCGAGTAGTAAGGAGCCATGGTCCCTTTTGTGTCTGAATTATTAACGTGTCTCTCAAGTGTGACTCTCTCTTTTTTTCCCTCCTCCTGAGGAGCAAGGAGCCCAGAGATGAAAGGCATGTAAATGACTGACACTCTGAAACAAGGACAAGCTCACTGCATCGTGCCCCAGCAGCAGCAGCGGCCGCCGCTTGCTCATTAAATTAGTGCATTTTCAGCACTTTACCCCCACCTCTGTACACACACACACACACATGCATACATATTCACACACTCATTTATATGAAATGACATATTTTTTGTTTGTTCAAATGTGACAAATCTTCATGATGAACAGGTAGGTTAATCAGCCACCTCGTTAGATGTAGCCTCTTTCTCAAACAATCTGCCAGGCTTGGTGTTGTATTGCGTTGTGTGCATCGCTGTGTCTCGTTTATATTTTTTTATCACTGTGCTCCTGCCTCCGATGTCCTGAAATAGAAACAAGCAGATTTGAACATCACCTCTCTCTTTCTCTCTCTCTCTCTCTCTCTTTCTCTCTCATTTTGACATTGAGGAAAGATGCAAACTGCTGAACAACTGGAACATGAAATTACATCTGTGTGCACAAGAGAGTGGAAGTGGGACACTGACAACAAGGCAGAAAATGTACATGTGTGGAGCCCTATGATTATACTGTCAGCTACAATGCCTCTGTTAGTGTGGCCGTGGCACTCTCTGGGTAGGGCAATAATATTATGTTTTGCCTTTTATACTAAGAACCCACTACAATGCTATGTACAGTATGCTCTCTTTTGAGATCTTTTGTCTTCTCTGGTGAACCGGGAAACCTTAACCCTGTGATTGAGAAGAGTAGGCTACTTATGAAAATTATACACACAAGCATTTTATTACTAGTCCCTTAGCAACAACAATGATGTATACCATCAATAACTTTACAGTAAAACAATAAATGCCTTTTCTGTTACTGTTTACTGACAGAAAATTCAGTTCAGTGGGTTAACTTGATTACATGGCGACAGGCAGTGGCGTCGTTAGACCTGGGCATTTCGAGGCTATAGCCCCGGATGTCTTGGGAATAGTCCCGGATATCTATGCATTAAAAGATAATAATGAAAATCGCCCTAGAGGTTTTTCTGAGGTTCCAATCGAACGCCACGGCCAGCAGCCACAACTGCAACATTGTTACTAAAAACGCTGACCTGGCGTTCCTTACAGAGTTGGAATAATTTGTTGCAAATTCAACATTAGTGTTCTATTCTTCCCCCCCTCTGTCGAACTGATATTACCAGAGGCCGTCTAATAGCCTACTATTGCAGCGTATAGTTAGTTAATATGGATACAAGAAGGGTTTTTTTTTTTGGGGGGGGGGGGCAGCCAGCACAAGAAGAGATTGAGACTGAGACATCATCTCCCCCAACCCCTGATAATACTTTCATCAGCTCAGGTTTCGTGAAAAAAGCAGCCAGATCTGGCTTTGAAATAATGGTCTGTGTTACTAGCTAGTAGCAGCCTCTGTACCTCGCTACTGTAGCTTTAAGACACTTCATTTGGATAACTGAAGAGATAAACTTACTTACGTATCCTACCGGCTCTGTAGGAATGAATCACATTCTTCACAAGCATTCGTTTTCCATGAACTTGTTCCATTAAGTCTACTAGTACAGTAGTACAGCCTTTTTTAACACTAGCTACCATAGGGTATAAACTGAGTGGAAGAGCCAGGCTAGCCACAGGTAGTCCTAGGCAAACATACCAATGATTTCCATGAAAATTGAACAATGAGTTGTGTTAGATTAACAGTTAGCGATTAGAGTGGCACCTGCCACTTCTAGTGTAGCCAGTACCATTGATTATATTGGAAGCTAATTGTTGCAGCAGACACAACCCGAACGGTGTAGCCTCCCTGTCAGCGCTGGTGGAGAGAGAGCCATGAAGCTGGTGATGATTCATCATGTCCTGTAGGCCTACATTGGAGAGCGCATTCTCACATAAAAATAGATTGGCATAATACTTTGCAGCCTGCATGTTGGATGGGCAAGTATAATGTCTCAAGGATAATATACCTGACCAAAATGTCCTACACCCTAAAGAGCTGATGTTTCCCCAGCAAGATGCATTTCTGTCATAACGTGTGCAGCAGCACATATTGATGCAGTTAAAATGCTACAAGAAGACAAACATCAGTCTGTCACCTATCAAAGCACCTTGACCTTATGCGTTCGTGTTGTGCCTGCTCACTAGGATTGTTCAGTCCAAAACATGAATTTCAAATAGTTATCAATTATTCATCTGTCATCGAAAAAGATACTTTATATAAACCATGAGCTGCATGAGCCCATTAGTAGTTTGGGAAGATGTATATTAAACAGATATTGGAGAATTTTCATGTTACATATGACTTGCACTAATATAATTCCGTTCTGCAACTTGATTGTCCAAAGCCCAGAGGACTCACACTGGCGCCTGTACATAAACGACGGGAGCTATGAATGAATTATTGAGGATACACAGAGCAGAAACAGTCACTATGGATTAATGCTTAAAACAGTGAATTTATCCAGTGACATTTTAAGCTCTGCCTTCTTAAGATCTACTATTCTGTGTTTCTCTGAGAATTGGCGGAAGGCATATGCCCAGATCCCCCGAGGACATCTGGTCTTCCTAACGTGTCTCATGTGATGCTTCAGTGAATAGTCCTCTTGTAAGAGCCTCTTTACAAGTAACACTATAAACGATACGTGCAAAGTTCATAGCCATTCACAGATTTTAGTCTGAAGTTTGTCATTTCTCTCCAGGTGGACTCCACTGTGACTATGTCATCTTTCATTTGAACTGACACATATCAAAACATATATATGGTCACACATCTGCATTTATTAGCTATCAGAGTCAGTATTACAGTAAAAGATCAGCCGCACATAAACAATCCATATAAATGTGCCGGAGTGACACATGCAGCTAAATGACTCAATTCATTCACCATTTTTCACATAAACAGCAATTCCAACCTCAGCTTCAAAAAAGAATGCTGGCATTGGATGCCCAGGGAAACGAAAGTAAAGTAAGTATGTCAGCAACAAAAAGTGCACAAAATAACTTTAGTTTACAGAATTAAACTGGGAGACGAGTCATCCATTTGGGAACAATGACTTAAACAACAAACAGGTGTAAAAATGTTGCTTTTTGAACCCTTTGAATCTGGCAGGGGAATGTGTATAATTTAGTAATTAAGAGGATACAGCAAGCTGATGCAGTGAAGCCCTGTTTCCCACTTTAGAAAAAGCCTGAATGTTGGAACAAGTGCAGTGGGAGTAAAAGCGAGACGGCTCATATCTGTACTTTCATTTGGCATCTTCATCTAAAGGTGGCGGCTCACTGCTCAAGGTCTGTGTTGCAGGCCAAACTCTTCAGATATAAATCACTGTCAGCTTAAAGGAGATTCCCCTAAGCATACTTAACCTCCGCTGGGTCACATCTCTAGTCGTTGTTTATATATATATTTATATTTATGATTTATCCTCTTTTTCAATGCTCTTTTGTTTATATTCAGTTGTCAAATTTGACCTGTGGAACTGAGGTGTGACCCCAGCGTTTATACACACACACACACACACACACACGCACAACACACACACACATAACACACATACATTGTGTATCTCTTTGTCAACAAACAGCCGTGGCTTTTGTTCCCATCAGTTCCAGGCCTGTCTTGGTGCGACGTTGTGAGGCGCCGATGAGTTTTATTCCATAGAGCATTCCTGTCCTCCATGTCACATCGTTCAGGTGTTCTGTGGGGGGTAGCTGTCAAGGAGCACTAGAAATGTTCCCATGTTACAATAGCACAACACGAGGCCACATGTGAACACACAATATTGCACGACCTCAGGTGCAGCTTGTGTGTGTGTGTGTGTCTATGTGAATCCATGTGTGTGTGTGTGTGTGTGCGCGTGAATGTGGGTTTAGGCTTTCACCTATGTGTTTGTGTCTGTATATGTGTTGTGCATCCATATATGTGTGTATGTCTTTGTGTTTGTGTTTCTATGTGTGTGTGTGTGGCAAAGACCCAGTATGTGGCCACATGAGGTAATATGACATTTAGCCATGTTGTTGACAACCACCCCACTGCTCCTTGCCCTTTCTTGCCCTGGTGTGCAATAGGACAGAATCACCTTGAGAGAGGAGCTGATCGGGTTTATTTGGTCCCTCTAGTCTACAGACACAGAAGGCCAACGAAAAGCAGTGAACAAGGACTTCTTGTCAGATTGGTCTCTCTCTCTCACTCTCTCTTTCTTGCTTTGCCTCCATCCCCTTTTCATCCCCTGCCAGAGGTTTTTGCCTCGGCTAATGTTGTTTGACGTTAATGAAATGTTTAATTAATCATTGGCCAGAGAGCATGGATGAGTAAAGGTTGCAGTCAGCCTAAGCTGGACTGACAGCAGATCCCACTCCTACTCAAACCTTCACTGACATCTTCCACCCACCCCCCACCCCACCCAACCCCCCACGTCACTTGCTGACGTTCATCATGTTTACTGGGCATCTTTAGCAACACCTACACATGCACAGAAGCACATATTTTGATATTTCACTGCTTTTTTTGTCCGATACAATAAACATTTCCTTTCAAATGACACATGTTTGTTGATGTGTTTGCTTCACCCTGCCTTATGCCTTTCAGAGAGACTTGTTTCTGCAGCCAAGGATACAGGCAGCCAGTTTTCTGAGGCTGAGGAAGAAAACTGCCTGTGGAGATTGGAGAATAGAATAGATTTTGTAATTATGGTGTTTGTGAATTATGCAAGAGAACAGAGCTTGACAGAAGTAATCTGTGTCATCAGTTTTCTTTTAACTCCTCAGGTTATCATTTTACCTGAATGAAAACTCTTGAAAGAGTAAAAGGGGTTTGTGGAGATTTTCTTTTTTCTTTTCTCTGGGATACAGTATTTCTAATACAACTTTCATCTTTGGAAACAGCAGAGGTATTTGAGTTACTTTTGATTGACACCTCTCTTGGGCGTGTTCAATACAACATGCATTCATTTTCTGCGATGACATTTTTGAGCTACGAGAAAGCAAACTATTTTCATGACAAATGAACGCTTTGCTTCTCCCCCCTGAGGGGAAAACAACTGGAAGTTATTCAAAGTTGTTTTCTCTGTTGTTGAAATGATGATTCAAGTGGACAACCCCCTTAACCAAATAGAAAACAACAACAACAACAACAACAACAAAAACAGGCATTATTCCAAAAACGCAGCTGATCCAGTAAATCATGTTTCCTCATAATGAGATTCCTGTGCTTCATTGTTGTTCTATGTCATCCTAAAGGAAGTGATGAAAGTAAATCTTTGTTCGCCACTATAGCTCACTATCCATGTCAACTTGTTACTGTGATGTAGTCTAGTTAGTGGGTATACTGTGATGTAGTCTAGTTAGCTGTAGTGTGATGTAGTCTAGTTAGTGGGTATACTGTGATGTAGTCTAGTTAGTGGGTGTACTATGATGTAGTCTAGTAAGCTGTAGTGGGTATACTGTGATCTAGTCTAGTTACTGTGATGTAGTCTAGTTAGCTGTAGTGGGTATACAGTTATGTAGTCTAGTTAGCTGTAGTGTGATGTAGTCTAGTTAGTGGGTATACTGTGATGTAGTCTAGTTAGTGGGTGTACTATGATGTAGTCTAGTAAGCTGTAGTGGGTATACTGTGATCTAGTCTAGTTACTGTGATGTAGTCTAGTTAGCTGTAGTGGGTATACAGTTATGTAGTCTAGTTAGCTGTAGTGTGATGTAGTCTAGTTAGTGGGTGTACTGTGATGTAGTCTAGTTAGCTGTAGTGGGTATACTGTGATCTAGTCTAGTTAGTGGGTATACTGTGATGTAGTCTAGTTAGCTGTAGTGGGTATACAGTTATGTAGTCTAGTTAGCTGTAGTGTGATGTAGTCTAGTTAGTGGGTATACTGTGATGTAGTCTAGTTAGTGGGTGTACTATGATGTAGTCTAGTAAGCTTTAGTGGGTATACTGTGATCTAGTCTAGTTACTGTGATGTAGTCTAGTTAGCTGTAGTGGGTATACAGTTATGTAGTCTAGTTAGCTGTAGTGTGATGTAGTCTAGTTAGTGGGTGTACTGTGATGTAGTCTAGTTAGTGGGTGTACTATGATGTAGTCTAGTAAGCTGTAGTGGATATACTGCAGGGGTGGGCAAACTTTTTGGCTCAAGGGCCACATTGGGTTTTGAAAATTGGCCGGCGGGCCACACAACCCCCCCCCCCTCCCCCCGACGACACACGCCTAAAAAAATACATTTTTTATAGCCTATAATTTAGTATGAAAAGTATTTGTTTTAAAATAGTGCTAATTTGTTTTTAAAATACTGCTAATTTTTATGCTGTTAAACAAATGTATAAATTGTACACTATCGCTTTAAGACAGTCGCTTTAATTCACGTTTATTTCTCAATGATCTTCTGCCTGCTCCACTATGGCTAGTGCTGTACCTACGGCTGGGCCCTCTCACAGTTTTTAAATGGTCAGTAGTGGGAACTACTGTTGCCTTCATGATTTCCTTTTAAAACGTTCTTATAAGGAGGAGATATCAATTATCAACAATCACAAGCCAGCTGGAACCTGCGGCTCTCTCTCCCTCTCGTGAGTGCAGACGCTTTCCCAATTAAATGGATTGCATATGTTCACGTTAGATCTGCTGCAAAGGAGATAACTAAGAGTTAAATTAGTTTAACATGATGTTATCTCTATTTAACATGATGTTTTGACATTGACATTGTAAACGTTATCTAAGGAGAGTGAAAAGCAGTTTGCAGTAAAGCTAACCAACGTCTATCGCAGGAAAAAAATAGCGAGCAGCCTGAAAACTAGCCTAAATGAAATGCTCGGCGGGCCGGATGAAAGTGCTTGGCGGGCCGGCCCGCGGGCCGTAGTTTGCCCATCCCTGATATACTGTGATCTGGTCCAGTTAGTGGGTATATAGTGATGTAGTCTAGTTAGCTGTAGTGTGATGTAGTCTAGTTAGTGGGTATACTGTGATGTATTCTAGTTAGTGGGTGTACTATGATGTAGTCTAGTAAGCTGTAGTGGGTATACTGTGATCTAGTCTAGTTACTGTGATGTAGTCTAGTTAGCTGTAGTGGGTATACAGTGATGTCGTCTAGTTAGCTGTAGTGTGATGTAGTCTAGTTAGTGGGTATACTGTGATGTAGTAGTTAGTGGGTGTACTATGATGTAGTCTAGTAAGCTGTAGTGGGTATACTGTGATCTAGTCTAGTTAGTGGGTATACTGTGATGTAGTCTAGTTAGCTGTAGTGGGTATACCGTGATGTAGTCTAGTTAGCTGTAGTGTGATGTAGTCTAGTTAGTGGGTATACTGTGATGTAGTCTAGTTAGTGGGTGTACTATGATGTAGTCTAGTAAGCTGTAGTGGGTATACGGTGATCTAGTCTAGTTAGTGGGTATACTGTGATGTAGTCTAGTTAGCTGTAGTGGGTATACAGTGATGTAGTCTAGTTAGCTGTAGTGTGATGTAGTCTAGTTAGTGGGTATACTGTGATGTAGTCTAGTTAGTGGGTGTACTATGATGTAGTCTAGTAAGGTGTAGTGGGTATACTGTGATCTGGTCTAGTTAGTGGGTATACAGTGATGTAGTCTAGTTAGTGAGTATACTGTGATGTAGTCTAGTTAGTGGGTGTACTGTGATGTAGTCTAGTTAGCTGTAGTGGGTATACAGTGATGTAGTCTAGTTAGCTGTAGTGTGATGTAGTCTAGTTAGTGGGTATACTGTGATATAGTCTAGTTAGTGGGTGTACTATGATGCAGTCTAGTTAGCTGTGGGTATACTGTGATGTAGTCTAGTTAGCTGTAGTGGGTATACCGTGATCAACCCCAAATGTTGATACATATCTTTGTCTAATTTAAGTGGGTATACTGAGATGGTGATGCTTTTTAAGTGGGTATACTGCGTAGTCCTGTGCATCATGTAGACTACACCACTGCTTGTTATCCATATGAAAGCCATGTTAATTCTTAAGAGACTTGTCATTCATTATTTTTATCTGTCTGCCCTTGGAGCTTGTTTATTAATTATCTACCCTAGAATGCAACATGTTTTCTTGATCAATTATTTCTTTACCAATTAAAACAAATATTATTCACTTATGGGATGAAAACAAACCAAACACCAAGAGAAACAACTTCAGACATCACTAGATAGATTCCAGCAGGAATTAGTGAATTCTGTTAACAACATTCCACCCTTGATTCATGACAAAGGATGAACTTTAGTAAATAGATACATCATTTAAATAATGCCTTGGAAAACCCACCAAAGAGATGGTCGTGGAATTTGTAGCAATGAAATGAATGATGTTGTGACATTCCTCATTAAATTGCATGAGGTGTCTCTGTGAATTCAGTATGTGCATAAAGCTTTTAGAAGCTACCAGAAGCGCAGCTCTGTAAATGCTGAGTCCAGGCTCACAGAGAGGCTACTGTAGAGTGGAGGCCGTTTTTATTCATTACAGCGGCTGTCTGGGCGCCTTCGCAGTATTAAAGGGTTGCTGTTTGTGTAAGAACCAATTAGAATGTGAGCCGTGGCGGAAGCAAGGTGAAGCCCTGCACATGAGGGGGGCTGTGACGCCATGGAGGTCTTTTTTTCCCTTATGGTCTCTGAGGGAACTCAGACTCTCTTCCCGCTGAGCGGTCCCCAGGGGACCCCTTCAGTCCATCTGACCCTGGCATTGAAAGCAGCGCAGTGTTGCGCAAGTGAGGGCCTTGTTCATTTTTAATCAGCACCCTGAAAAAGCGAGGCCCCTTCTACACCCCACCTATGTCAACGTCAGGCTCTTTACAAGCCAATGCACTCCCGACACGGCCCTCGGAAGGAATTAGATGCTTTTAAGAGCCATGTTGTTCTCGCTGTGGGTTTTCAAGTCCCTGTTCCTCGGCACTGATTATAATTTCATGTGTAGTGGTTGGAATTCACATCTCCAATCAATGTTTTAAAAAAGAACGCAATAATTCATTTTTATTCTCTAGATTATGCCATTTATCTGTATGAAAAATGTCCTGAAATCCAATGAAAGGACGGATAAATGTGATTTGTGTATATGTGGTGTTCGCCAGCTTAGCTTTAGCTAACATGTTCATTTTGAGATAATATCCACCAAGATGCTATTACTTTTTAATGATTTATTATTACTAGTGCAGTGCCCATTCAAACATGCTATTCCTGTAGCCCAATTACATGCCTGCAGGTAGGCCTGCTTTAAAAATAGGATGGGAACATAATTCCAGGTAAGCATTCAATAATGAATAAAGATAATATAATAAATGTGAAGTGAGCAGAATTTAAGCATGGCTACATGTGACATTTTTTACAAATCAATCCTAACAGCTGTTCTCAGCAGGCAACATGATCAAATGCACAAACATACTGTTCATTTAGTGTGATTTTCGTTCAGCATCATGAAAGACTGACCCCTTTGATTTCCAGCAAGCTTCACAAGTGTATTAGTAATCTCAGTTACAAGGCGCTAATGAGAACAGCTGCTTTTAGTATTTCTGAAATGCATAGCATCTGTGTAATATAGATGTCAGTCAGGGTAGGAATTTCACGGCGGCCACGACGGCCATGGCCGTCGTAGCCCCTTGCGTTGGCCGTGACGCCCCTTTGGAAATCAGAGGTTTACAGGCCACGGTGGCCTTGGTGCCCCCTTCTTTCAATATTCTGCTTTGCGTCCTACTAATAGCGATATATATTTAGCCTATGGCCTGTCAATCTTAGCATTCACAGCGCAAATTACGCAGTGGAGAAGTTAGCGCAAGAAAGAAAGTGCGTCCAAATTCACCCATTCTTCTCAGTTGAACTACTTGCGAAGTAGCCTACTCATCACACAGACATCACAAGTATCACACAAAAGAGCTTTTTCTCAGCTTTTAAACGATGTCAGCCGCTAATTGCTGTGATGAACGGTTCGCGAGAAAAGTAAATAATATCATTCAATAATCATACATTCTACTGAAGGTTTTGCGTCCATCTCCCTACCCATTCATCTCGGCGGAATACTTCACGAACCCCTCGTTTAACACATGACAAACCATATATCAGAATAAACAGCAGACCTTACCGAACACAAAGGTGTAAAGCAGTCCCCTGTACAGTTAGCCGTTCCAGAGTAATCCCGTTTTGAATTTGCAGTAAATTTCAACATACATGGATGTCTCCAAATTTGGCATTTACATTTTACACTGTGTTTAAATTGTTCCACATTTTCATAACGGGCCAAATACAAAATAAATATTACAAATGTCGCCTAGATATCGGTAAATCAGAGGACAGCTGACTAAGAGTTTGTGAAAGTAGCCTTAATGATCACAAAATGCTAAGCATGCATCTAGGCTATTTGACTTTCTTAAAGCTGAGCTGTGCTTAAATTGTTCAATACATGATTTCATAACAGGCCAAATATCAAATAAACGTTAAATATAGCCTAGATATCTGTAAATATTAGATAATCAGATGATTTACAGTTATATGTAATGTGTCATGTTTCATGTTTTTGTAATGTTTCATACAGTGATGCAGATCTACTGCAGTGAATAGGCTAAATACAACTTTGATCATTTTTATAGCCTACTACTGTATAGTTAACGTTGGCCTTAGTGCCCTGACATGTGGCCTTTGTGCCCTCCATCAAATATGCCCAACTGAAGGCCAAGTGGCCTAGCCCCCAGAATGTTGAAATTCCAAGCCTGGATGTCAGTGAACTTGGATTTGTACCATGAACAAGAGAACAAGGGTTCCTTTATGAGAGAGTACGAGTGCATAGGCATCTCACAGTTAACCCTGTATCCCTTCAAATCTCCTCAACCTTCAATGTTTATTTGCCTCAAAGTTCCTTTGCAAGGATTTTATTTCATGCAATTCATTTTTAATCAAACTGTACTGGGTCCAGAGATGACGGCATGTGCTGTGTACATACAATACCAAAGAGCATAATGGCTTTTGTGTGAGATTAAATCATTCCTTAAGCAGGCTAATGCACTGATATCAATAATTCAACCCTGTAGCATACTGTTTTGCACAATTAAGTCCATTCCTTAACCCAGGCAGCTATGATTTACTGTATGTGGCCAGTTTTCATATTTGATGACTGCATTACCTTCCAGCAGCAACATGCCAAGTCTTCTGTTTGCCATACCAGTCAACAAAGCTGACATAATGTTGTATTTCACATGCTACACGCTACATGTGTAAGCACTGTATCTTGTTGCTTCGTGTCCTATGCTGAAGGCTCTCACATGGCTGGGCAGGAGGTTCTCTGTGGAGTCCTTGACAGACTGAAGGTTGCTGTCTGTGCAGGATGGCCCCTGCATCTCAGGCATGCATGGGAGAGCCGTGTCGCTGCCAAAGGGGGGATCCTTCCAAATACTGATAAGTGCGGAGGCCGGACTGCACTTTGCTCACTGAGACGCAAAGGAATGGGCTGCATCCCAAGCCTCTGTGTGTGTTTGTGAGAGAGAGAGAGAGAGAGAGAGAAAGCGAGAGCATGTGTGTGTGTGTGTGAGTATGAGCATGTGTGTGTGCGTGTTTTTTTGTGTGTCCATCTTTCACACTGAGTGAGCTACACGCTTCTCCAGTTGGCTGCTATTTTCCTGCTGCAGAGAGATAACACTGTACAGCTAGGGGGGAAAACATTTAAAAATTAAGTCATTAATCTTTTCAACATTTACACATTTTAATTATTTACTTGAGTTACAATACAAAACCTAGACTTTATCAGTCATTGTTTGCTACTCAGGTTTAATAGATTAGAATATATTATTATTATTATTATTAAAAGGTCATTTATTTTGTGGATGATGCATGCCCAGACACAGACACACACACACACACACACGACATCAGGGGCGCCGCTAGGGTTATATTACAAGGTACTGTTACACCCGAGGGTTCACCCTGCGACCCACAAACGCAAATTCCGCGAATGCCAAAGTCAAACGCGAAAACCAAAAGCCAGCCTACCTAATTTACCAAGATAGCTCGTTAGTCTAGGGGGGTTAAACAATAGCTAGCTAAATTAAGCCCTCAGTGCAACTTGCCCTGCGTGTGTGTGGTAACTTGAGTTGGGAGTCTATATCAGTGGTGTGGGTGAAGATGTTGGTATGTAAAAACTAAGGACTGCAAGAGGAACCAGCTTACCGACTTCCCAGGCGAGCGTGCGTACCGGGCCAGCACAGGTCTTGCTCTTTCCCGAGAGCGGCCAGCTCTCTTGCGGTTGTTCGGTTTTGGGAGTTCAAGTTTTGATTAGTAAGGTCCGGGTGCCAGGCGAAAACGTTGTATAAGCATAAACAGAAATCACAATAGTCTGAAGAGACGTCGGAGAGACAGGTAATCCTAGTCAGCGTTGGCGAGTAGCGTGCACACTTTCAAGTTCCTGCGCGAGACTGGCGTTTTCGCGCTTCTCCAGGTATCCACCTGTAATCAATTTTTAAAACATCGCGCCTGCCACGCCCAGCAGTCAGCTGGTCCTAAGGCAGCCATTAATCAGTGTGTGTTATCCCTCAACCTGACCGTAACAGTACGCACACGCATACGTGCCCCCCCCCCCCCAAAAAAAAAAAGTTACCCGACATTTTTTACAAAATTTGCGCTTTTGGTAAATGTAGGCTAGCCTAACATGGGCCTCTCCTTATTGAGCCTAAGAAAAACCTTTACATAAACTGGAACAGAAAGCCCCTCTTAATCACGTCAACATACCCATGTCATCCCTTATCAAATAGCCTGCCGCATAAAGCGTCTAACTTTTGTAACACTGGCTGTAGGTTATGTGGGCTTATAGGGGTGTTTCAGGCTTTTTAAAAGTTCTGGGATGAGGGAGATTTCTCTCCCGAGAATGTTTTTAAATTCTGGTTGCTAAACACACTATTTTAATGCAGTTTGGGAAGGACAGAAATACCTTTACAGAGCAAGCGGCTCTGACTCAAATTAGGGGAACATACCTTATGCACATTATAACACTGCCCAACCCGCGAAAAAGGGAAAGAAAAGAAAAAAATAAAACAATGAGTTTATCTCGCGATTTGCAATAGAGAAAAACACAGATGGTAACTTATGGTAACAATAAGGATTTGCTCACAACACTCGAAATACATTGCACTGCTGTTTTGGTTGTCCCAACCTTTTAGATGATAGGCCTACGCACAGTCAAGGACTTTTAACACCCGCACCAACCCGACTCGTCATGACGTGCCTTAGCCCCAAAAAGGTTGAGAACCTCTGCTCTACGCATTAAAGAAGCCCTATGCAGGTCTGGTTATTCCTTCGCTGTTTCTGGGTTTTCGCCTGATTTGGGCTCGCATTTTTCACGACATAGCTCCCCCTGCAGCTTCGGTAGCAAGTGACTGCTACGCTAAACCCCCACTAGCTAGCGAGCTAGCCATCAATAAACCAAGCTAAACACATAGGGCTCACAATAAAACGGTCGAGCAAACACATTGTTCAAGAGACTATCAAATCACATTACAAAAACGAAGTTCACCCATGGGTAGGCTACTTACAATTTCAACAGCAAAAAAGCCAAGTCGGAGTCCGTTTTGCAGTCTTCTTAGAAACTACAATCTGACTACATTTTCGAGTATTTCCGCCGAGTTACATCCAGATGTGTTCGGACCGCGACCAGAAAGTTGCATATTCATTTTTTCCGCGGAGAAGCACTAGGGGGAGACAAAGCACCCACCAAACGACCCAAAAAGTGTTGTAGAACCATCACAACGACTCTCAACCTGCATAATTAAGGTCATTTTTGCTAAAATTGTTGCATAGGGCCTCTTTAACTGAATCCCTGTTCCAAACAGTGTTTTTTGGCCCAGGTAAGCAAACAATGCAACATTTTAAACATGTGTAGACCGTGACCATAGAGGACAGTCTCGTCGTTATCATGTCATGATGCTACGTTTTCATATTGTATAGTCTATGGTTTCCATGCACACCATATTCCGGTTTTATTCGGAATAACGGCAATATTCAGATTACACGAGTCAATAAATATAGGCTAGTTGTCACACCAAGTTTTTGTTTTATTGTTGTAGGCTAATATTGAATGATTTCACAAATAAAGCCGTGAAAAAATTGTATGCACAGTGCGTACAGGATTACGCCTGCCGGCGCCACTGCATGACATGCTTCATTCCTCTGGCATTAGGTGTTTTGGAACAGTAATTTGAATTTGACACCAGAGGTTGGCCCTGGAGTAGGGGCTGACTGGTAGCATTTGTTTAGGGTTGTCTAGCAACAGAAGTGACTTTGCCTATATTTGTGAAGAAAAACAATACATGTATATACACATTTTGCAAAAGAATTAAGGATACTGCTTCTTACAATTTTATGACTTGTTTAAATGTCCTTGTAATCAATCAATTTGGCATATGCTCACAGTGTCGTTGCTAAGCACTGTTTAGAAGTTTCTAGCATTGTTAGCTAATATCCCCGATGTTACAGCTCCTTATGGAAACAGAACACCAAAGCCTTGGGCCCGACCCTTAATGGAAAAGAGCCACTATCCATCCCATTAGTGGCAGTTACATGTCACGACGGCCATCCATCTAACATCCAACTGACACCACTTACTCCTCTTTCTTTTGTCAGATGCTCATTGAACTCAATGAATCCATTTATCTACAAAACCAACACAACAACACAAAAGTAGCCTACAGGAGATTTCCATGTACAAGGCCTCCCCAGTGACAGTGAAGTCACAGTCCAGGCCAGGGTGACTCTTCAGATGGCCAAGGATACTGCCCTTCACTTTTTTTTTGCTAGGATCCCTCACAAAGCTTTAACCTTTACTACACCAAGGCTACCAAACAGGGTGAGAACAGGGTACTCCTAATTATGTCTGTCTGCATGAGGATTTGAAGGACTTTTGATTGCTCTGATGACCAGCACACCAGGATTCTTTTTTTTTTCCAATCCTGTTTTTTTCCAATCCTGCCACACGTACTATGACCTGATTTGCCATTTGATTACAAGACAAGATGGTTTGATTCCATTTGAGTGTGAGTAATTGGAATTGATTGTCCCTGGTCATCCAGAGCGAACACTAGCAGCAGTGACAGGGGATTGTCTGGCGCTGGCATAGCAATTGGGGCCAAATGAAATAATGGAGGACCCGTGAGTCATCCGCCAGGCCAAGGCCTCCCTATCCACAGCATTCAGATCAGTCCTGGAGATAAGCGTCTGGGGCTTCCAGCTCTCTGGTCGCACAGTGACAGATGACATCTCCCGGGTGAGCCGACCAGGTAAACTGGAAACCACAGTGACCATCATGGTTGCTACTGTGTGGAATAGAGCATCAAGATTACTTGAACTCTCTGGATTCAGTTGAATGCTGTCATAGGCCTACCACAACTTGTTTAAATGTCCAACTGTGATGTTCTTTAGAATATGTATTCAATTGTGATGTTTGCACAAAATGATTTAATTTTAGCTTTTGTACTGTATTTGCATATCAATCTGCCACATCATTATGGCCCAGTTGAGCATCATGGAATAAATGGGTAGAAATACATAGTGAACTATCGTTCCACCACTATCCAGTTCTCAATCAGACAAGTTTAATTGGAGGCAATTCTTCTCAGGTCTGAGATGCTCGAGGTGCTGAAGAATGGAAAAAGGAAGAATATTTAGCAGACAAATCATTATATAGGATAAGGCATGCAAAAACATTTTCCTAGACGGTTTTTATACATAACCATACATTATGAATTATATAAAACAGTAATAAGCAGATAGTGTTTATCTAAAATCGCTATAGTTCCTGTGATGTTATCTTCCAACAATATGATGTGTGTAATGTGGAAATGAAACATTTGAACTGACTTTGTGACAATTGTGTCATAGCTATATTGCCTGCTTAGTCTTCAAGGAAACAACAGATAATCAAATTTTATGAAATGACATTGTGCTTCTTCCCTCCTGTTTCATTTCAAGTTGTGAGATAGTATATGACTCAACTGTGTCTATTTACCCTGATAATAACACAGCTAAAATGGCTCACTATAGATGATGTTTCATCTGTTCTCAGCTATTAAAACTCGGAAGCCTTATTGTGGTCATAGCAGCCTAGCACTTTAATTTTCTGAAGCATGTAATCTAATGACATGACAACAATGTGTCAACATTATCATCAATAAAACAGCTGACACACAAGGTCCTACCTCTATCAACTATCCCTTGTATTTTGCATGGTCATATGAATACTACATGTATTCGGGATATTTAAAAAGTTAACTTATGAATGAATGAAAATCAAAATGAATCAAATTATATTTCAGCCATTTTAAGAACTGTGCATGTATGAATTTTCCCAAGCATAATGTATGAGGTGTTCAAAGAGAATATGATCACAGTCATATTTTTCCAAGGAGAGAAATGAAAGCAAATGCCATTTAAAGCACAAATTAACCATGTTAGGCAGGTTTCTGACCAAGGCTGTAGGTACATATCAGCCCATAGGAAAATCCTAGCTCTCAAAAACGTGACATGATCAAGATTTTACCTTATTATTGTCTCAATTATGTATTAATTTGTTCACAGATATTCTCCTAAATGTCTTACAGTGTAAAACAGAAATGAGATGTGGCACATAAAAATCTACCTTAAATATCTAATGGCTTCCTCTTTCCACGACTGCTGTAAACAGCCCTCTTGTCATAATGCACCTTACTGTGACAATTTGTGCCTCATTTCCAAAGCCAAAGGTTGTCTTCAGAGACAAACTGAGCAGGTAACATTGAGATTTCTAAACGTTTAGTAACAACTGATCATGAAATTTGATCTGTATAGAAATCTGAAAGGCCTAGGTCTATCTCATTTTAATCCCACTGTTGTCAAGGAGAAACTAAGGCGATCTGAGAAGCCGAGGAGTATCTCATTTTTATCTCATCGTTGTCTGAGAAACAAATGACTGTGTTTTCAGCAGTTTTATAGCTTTAGAAGCTGTTTTTCAGTGTTGTAGTGTGAGCATGTAATGTCCTGTATCGCTTGCCTACGGGGAGAGGTGTGAAGAGAGGATGAGCAGGGTGGGTTTTGTGTTCAAGGCCTTCCTCCAATATCTGGTCAGATAGATGTCATTGGCGGAGTCATAGGCTGGGCTCCGATGATACATTAGGCTGCTGTGATTAACCTCTGCAGGCCTTTCTGCTCCTTCCTGGTGCAGTTGGAATACCACACTATGATGCAGTATGTAAGAACACCTTCTACTGTTACATCGGTAATAGTTCATAAGGAGCTTCTGTGGGAGTTTGGCATGGAAATGAAGGTGTGGGTGTGCCTTGCTGATGACAGTGGTGGTGTGTGTGGCCCAGGAGAAGTCCTCAGAGATGCATGTCCCAAGGAATTTGAAATGGGATACTCTCACCACAGCCTCATCATGAATGTGCATCCTGGATGAAAGTTAGTTCTTGTTGTCTTCCTGAAGTCCACTATAATCTCTTTTTTTCTTGTTGTTGAGAATGAGATTGTTGGTGGAACACCAGGCTGTCAGATTATCCACCTCCTCCCGACATGCTGATTGATTATTGTTGGTGATCAAATCCACAACTGTCGTATCACTAAACTTAATGATGGTGATTGTTGCATGAGTGGGAACAGTGGGTGTAAAGAGCATACAGGAGGGGGCTCAGCACACCCCTTAGAACCCCAGACTCTGGCTGGTTGAGTTGAGGCCCAGGCTGTGGAGTTTGGAAACCAGTCTGCTAGGAGGGATGGTACTGAATGCCAAACTGAACTCCAGGAATAGGAACAAATGCCCTATAGCGTTCTTCCAGCTTGGTAGTAGCATTGCAACGTGCTGCCGTCTAAAGACAATAATTTGGGATGGGGGACAGCGTGACGCCAGCCGTGGAGGATATCAGGAGGATGCTGATGGCCGATAGTGTTTCGCTCTCTTTCTCTCTCTCACACCCACACACACACACACACACACTCTCCCCCTCTCTCTCTCTCTCTTGTGAGGCAGACTGTGGAGGCAGATTCTCTCTCCCCCAAAGGCCCTTGTCAGATCCTCCACGGCTGTGCTGCTTCGCCTCTGCTCTCTGTTTGTGCACCTGTCACCCCGCCACCCCACCCCCCTTGTTGTCCTGATATGTCACCGGGTGTCTTCCCTTCTCCACTGAGCTGTCCCATGTTCATGAATAAAATGTTCCCCTTGGTGCTTGTAGCCCAGACTGACACCACTGACTGCCTAGATAGAGGCTAGCACCAGAGCAGACACCCCCTCAGATCAGGGTGTCCAACGTGTTCCAGTCTTCTGAATGTCACTATTACCATTTAAGGGATAGATCTTCCTCTCAAACACTATGAATTTGTTCCTTCCCAACTGAAATATGTGAATATAAATGGGAGCACTGCAATAACCAGGAAGACTCTAAAACTACACACGTATTCATCAATTACACTCAACCAATCACAGGCCTACACCTGTCGTTAAAACGACTCCTCCTTCATACTTTCAGGTGCTTTTAGACATTCTGACATTCTGCACTTTGCCCCGCATTGAAATTAGGGGCCCTAGACCAAGGACAGGGCCTATGAAAAATACTTTTAAATTGTTTTCTGTATCCTTTATTATATTCTATTCAGGATTAAAATAGCTAACTTTCATTTGGTAGAATTATTTGGCCATGACTATCTGAATGGTTAGAAAAAGCTTGTACAGAACGCCATCCCCATAGTTTATATGTATCTCGCATTCATTTCTTTTTTTATATATATCAGCGCTTGTGAAATCCAAAGTGACAGCATGACCAATTTGCATATCTGATGCGGAATTACAGAAATGAATAATTAAAACCAAGACGGAAGGGAGGTGAAGCATCCACCTGCCACGTCTGCTCTCCTGCTGACCCTGCGCTAGCCTGAAAAGGACAAAATGAAAACGTCCCAACAGAGCCCCGCAAGAGAACGATGAAAAACAAAAACGATGGGTGGCCATGTACACACTGCCTTATGCAACACGAAAATAAACATGGTGATATTCATACCAGGAAATGTCACTGTAGCGCTCGATAAATAAATCAGATTCATCATGACATGTGGTTGCCTTAGTTACACTTCCCTGCCATAAATCAATGCCCTTATCTGCATTCAACTCCACAAAATGAAAATGTATTTTTGTTTAGGTTGCAGGCAAGGCAAGACAGTTGCATAGGATAGGATGACCAAATGGATACGAAAATAATGTTATATTATTGCGATATTTTATCATACCACTCTTTTATGTTTGTTGTCCATGCTAAGGTTGTAGTGCAGAGCATTGCCAGGTGTAATGCTTTAGGCTATTACATTGCTGAAATTATGTTTGTTTGTTTTTTCAATGCTTGTTGTATGTATGAAATGTGCTATATAACATCCCTTACTAAGTTAGCTATAGCTAGTTTGTCACCAACTTAGTTGTTTGTCTAAGTTGTCTCTGTCCCATCCGTCCTGGCTGTTTCCCTGCCTTAACAATGGGCAACAAATGATTATGTCCATCCACAGGGGTCAAAAATCAAAATAAGGTCATCTGTATCATCATTTTAAAACTTACTTTACTTCCCTTCTTTTGTCATTCCTCAAACCTGCTTTTGCAGCTTCTAACCCCAGTTATAAGCCTCAGTTATTCTATCAGTGGTGCCAAACACATATAACCTCAAAATGCAGGTAAAACATTCGGCGGTATGAAAGTTTCATCTGTCATCAGTAGAGTACAAAATTACAGAGCAATCAACCATATCATCCCCTCTGGTGTTTGTGTCACTGTGTGCACCACTAGGGGGGCAAAAATATACTGTTTACTTCTGTGAATTCACTACCACCCAGTAGAGTTCAGTTCAGTTCTCAGAAGTCATGCTAGAAGTAGTGATTTAGCATTCTTTCTCTCTCCCAGAGGAAAGGGACTTGAAAGCAAGACTGAATCAGGGAGAGAAACCCTACAGGTCTCATTTGGGAGGCCCTTTAAGCTCTTCCACGTTGATCAACAGTGATCACAGATGCTTTCTAATTGAATACCAAAATCTAAGTAGTGGGTATGAAAAATGTAATAACTCTCTTTCTCTCTGTGTCTCTGCTGTGCTCTTTGAAGAGTGAGCGTGTGGGTGTTTCACACAGACTACGCAAGAGGGTTTGCTGAAGGTGCCGGTGTGTCTTAAACAGACAGCACTGAGGATGGATGGAGAGAGCCCCACACAGCTGATTCAGTCTCAGAAGCCAATAACTAGGTTTGGGTGGGTCCCGGGGGGGGGGGGGCAGTGTGGGAAAGTGAACAGAACACCACAAATATGGCACACCCTGAGAACACAGTCCATGTTTTTTGGGGAGCAGCACAATGACACTAGAACATATGAACAGCATCGTTCTGTAACAGTAATGTTCTGAAAAAATGAAGCCAATATTTGACTATACTGGCAGTATTGGGCCAGAATCTGCATAGTACATGCTATTTGAAGCCAGTAAGCAAACAACAGTTTTAGTAAACAACACAAAATGACCTGGGGCCTCATGTACAAAGCTTGCGTACGCACAAAAATGCTGCGTACGCCACTTCTCACGCTTACGTCCGGATGTACGAAGACTGAGGCCTAGTCCCCACGTACCAAATCGATCTTTTTTCCCTCCGTCTTCCCTGGAACCTTGTCAATAATATTTGCGTCCAAACGGATCCATCTTAACACGACTCAACACTTCATATACCAGGCCTATAGGTGGCACTGTTTCTTTACAGAAATTGACCAAATCTTGCGCTGTAGGATATACAAACAGACAGAATAGGCTACGACGAAATGGCTAGTGCAAGGAAACCAGAATTGTTTGTGTGGACTTATAGTGAACTGTCAACTGTAGTCAACTGTAAAACTAATAAACTTATCTCCTTTACTTTCTTTGGTTGTAGGATAATCCGCGATTCACATTTTGGTTATCACCGCAAGTGCAAAGGCTAGGCGTACCCAAGTTCTAGGCCATTCCGTCGCCACATTTATAATAATACCTTTGTTAGTAACAGTCGATACTTTTGCTTGCATCAAATCGCGCATTCGCATTTAGTGCGCATTTATAGGCTTAACATGAGTTCTAAGCGTCTTTGTATGCTCATATCTGACTTCACTATGAATGCATTTATTTATGTTGTAAGACATGTAAAATAAATTAATGACACCGGCACTACGCACAAATTAATGCAAACTTACACCGCACTTCCCTAATAACTTAAGTTCTCTCGTGTCACTGACAGTAGCTAGAATGCATAAAAAAACACCGGGAAAAACAGTGTTCAGTCCACCAAGTCATAAGCTATCGGCGCTGCGCAGCATCAGTTGTGATATTTATCCTACGGAGTGTAATCGTAGGTAATGTCATGTATGAAAACTAGTATTGTTAGGCAATACTATAAGTGTCAAGTCCAGGGCAGCTGAGGTGTGGCGATGACATCATCGATACGCAAGTAGGATGTGCGGTTTCGCTGTCCAAACGAATTCAAAAGGGCTACGGTTTCAGATTTTTCCACTCTGGGACCAGGTTTCAAAAAAGTGCGTCTCCGAAAAAGCCAAAAAGCGTCTCCGTGTGGACGGGCCCTGACTTGAACGTGAGAATGTGCGGTTCTCCACGCAAACTTCATGTCTGTCGTACGCACATTTCCAATGTGTATCGTCAGTTGGCGACACTTAGAGGCAATGCAGCGCAACAACATTAGTTGATCGCGGTCTAGGCCTTTATTTGCACAGTATATTGTGAAACGTGGGTTATTAAAATTGATAACACTTCGAAAGTAGGCCTATGTTTCTATATAAATGGACATGCAACATGCTCAAATTCTACTAAGTTATGCAACAACCTATCTATAATGACAACTGTAGACTTATTAGAGGATAGCCTACGAATTAAAAGGGAATGTGAAACCTATAGCCTATATAGATAGAATAGATAGGCTGACTAATAAGCGCGGATATAAGCTATACATTTCCCTTAGTGTGATTGACTGCATAGGATACTTTGACTTTCCTCGAGTAAGCATTCGCATTATTGTTGTCACACTTGTGTGCAAATATAGGGATATGATCCAGAAATCGTAATGTTGTGGCGATGTGGCCTGGATCAACTTTGTTTATTCCACCTCGAGTGCGCGATGCGTGGTAGCCTACTTGGACACGATTGATTTAATGTTCTTTTAATTAATGCAGTTGTGTTGTAATGGTTCAAATGCATCAAACCCAGTTATGCGAATCCTTAGAGGCAGAAGCATCCCCAAGCACCATCCCATAGTCTTCACCCTCTGCTTTCATCCATCTGTGCTACACCACCCAGTGCAGCCTCCATACTGAAGAGAGTACTCATCCCAGTTCTCCAACTGTCACATGCTATGAACCTTTCACTGCATGGCTTGCATAAGCAAGCACTTTGCAGTCAGCACTCTTTCCCGAAATACCACATCCATGCTTTTTTCAACACCATATGGAACTGTCTCCTATTTTTCCATATAGAGTGATGATTTTTCAGGCTCTGCAATGAATATTTCATCTCAGTTGTTACATGCCCATCAGCAGTCTTGCATCCACCCATCCATCCATCCATTCCACCCATGCTCTCTGCTCTCCTGACCCACCAGACAGCTGTCTACATGACCTCCTGATCGCTCGCGTTCTGCTGGACAGCTAAAATATATACTCATAGTAGAGGAGATCTAATCAAAGGCTATGCTGCGGTATTCAAGTGCCCATGGAGACCCAGGTTTGAATCTGACCAGCGGTCATTTCCTGATCCCACCCCATCACTCTTTCACCTCTCACTTCCTGTCGATGTCCTATCTAAATAAAAAGGCAAAAGGACCAAAATATAAACAACTATGCTGTGGTATAATGTATACTGTGTAGAGTATACTGTGGACATGTTTGTTCCACTTTCTGCTTTAAAATGTAGTTTTTGTTTTTTTTGTCAGTCAGTATGTTTGTGAGTGTTTTTTTTTCACTCAGTGTTGCATTGCATTTAATTGGGCAAGTCATCGTTTGATCAATCTATTCTGGTTGTGCTTGTATTGGTGCTTTGGCAGTTAATTTGACACACAAAGTGAACAGAACAACTCTCTCTCTCTCTCTCTCTCTGACACACACACATACACATACATACAAACACACACACACACGCACACACACACACACACACACACACACACACACACACACACACACTGTCTTTCTCCCTCCCTCTCTCTCACACACATACATACAAACACACCCACATACTTATGGTATTGCTTACATTATGGGAGGATGCTTTAGCCTGAATTATTTCCCCAAGTAGTAGTTCTCCACAGGGAGGCCCGTTAGCAGCAGGCATTGACCTTCCATGAGCAGAGTGCTGATGCCAGTGGGAGGGCTGGGGAGGATCAAGCCAGTGTGTGTCCAAGTCATACAAGGCCGCCAGCCAGGCTCGGGAGTGAGGAAAGGGGATTAAATACTGTGGTGTGTGTCTCTTGTGCTTTTCTCTCTCCTCACAACGTTGGCACAGGCACGAAAACACACATGCACATACACACACACACAAACACACACATGCACACACTCAGACACACACACACTCAAACACACAGGGACATACACGAAAACACACATGCACATATACACACACATACACACACTCAGTCAGACACACACACTCACAGGGACATACATGGGTATACATGGGTATTCTTGAAGAGGATTATGCTTAGAGACCAGTAACATTTGGAGCTGAGTTGTATCTATGTTATGCTTGGAGTATTGAACATGCACAAAGCATCAGTGGTTACACAGTACATTCCAATTAATAAAGGTGTTTAAATATATCTTTACATATCTGGATAGTGACATGGGAAATCAACACTCAGTGTTGAACCATTTACATCAGCTGAAAGGTTGCCTCGATGATTCTTTGAAGCACTGAAAAAGGTTCTTATATGGCATCGCTCTGAAGAACCGGTACTAGCCCCATTATTTTTTAGAGTGTATGTTTTCAACCTCAATGAATGTGTCTGAATTCTGTAGCACAACATATTCAGCATGTTTTATTTTAAGACCTCATCTTAAAGTCTTAAGTTATATTCTTCGAATTGCATTGAATTTAAATTCTATTTCCTTTAATTGGGGGCCTAGCAGCGAAGCTGCGAAGGCACCCATTGAGTTACTAGCTTTTCCTATTATTATTCCTCTGCCATTGGAGTCTATGGCAGCCCATAGAACGCCTGGCTAAAAAGTGCTGAAATTTGGCAGAAAGTTTCGGGACACTCCACTGACCACTCACACGAATATACGGATCTCTAAACCCAGCCGTCTAGCGCCACCAATGGGTCAACATTTGGCCGAAAATTGAACCGCTGGGTCTAAAGTTATGAAATTCGGCGCACTGATTCAGGACCGTCCCATGATCACTCTCACCAATTTACAGAGCTCTATGCCCAACACTCTAGCGCCACCAATGGGTCAAAACTGGATTGCATTCACGCATGTGACCATTGAACGGTGCGCCCGATTTTCACACATTAGGCACTGTTGGAATCCCTGGACCGAGTTCAATGACTCCTATTACGTCACTTTCCGCCATATTGGTGCTATATGCTATATGGTGCTATATGCATATTGGTGCCATAGTGCTATATTTCAAATTCAAATTGTAATTCTAGATCCTGTTTTTGACCTCAATTCAAATTCAATTTAAATTCAAGAATTGAATTGGAATTTGAGTGTCATTTTCAATTCAATTCTGAATTTTGCACAAACCTGATGGACACACACACATTTTCTCTCTGTTGTTGTGTCGTGTCATATGAAAGTGTTGTCACACTTTCACAAATACACTCCCTCCCTTCCTTCCCCCCCCTCTCTCTCTCTCACTCTCTCTCTCTCTCTCTCCTTCTGGCCTTAGATGATCCGCGAACCCCTAACCCCCCCAACTCACAGGCTGCTGACTGAATGCCCACATCATCATAGTGAGCAATAGGCTTTGTCATAATGACCGATAACCAGGTTCCCTGTTTCCACTTCATTTAATGGCCTCTGTTTATTCATCATTGCGTCTGGCATGGCCCCCGTCTGGCTGTATACCCACACCTCCATTTTCTGTCACATTTCTCTCTCTCTCTCCTCTCTCTCTTTCTCTTCTCAGCTCACACACTTGCATCGAATCAAGCAATCCATTATTGTCGCCTTGACTGCTGATCAATACAGGTGTGGTGCACACACAACTCCTGAAGCCATTTACTGCATCGGAACGGAACATCGCATAGCAGAGAGGGTATGTATACTGTAGATGGATGGATGTACACGGTATGTATGCATGTACGTATAGGTACGTATGTAGCTTACTGCGTGTGTGGAGGTATGTACACACAACAGCACATGCTCACAGTACGAGTGCAGGTTTTCCAGCTCTGACGTGACTGTTACACATGATAACAGCCTTACCGAGTTACTGAGGAAGGGAGGGAGAGAGGGAGAAGGAAGTAGAGATAGAGAGAGTGAACAAATAGGGTGTGTTTGTGAGATAGAGAGAGAGTGACAGAGAGAGAGAGAGAGAGAGAAGAAGGAGCAGCAGGAGCCAGGTCCAGCCACTGTGTGTGTGTGTGTGTGTGTGTGTGTGTGTGTGTGTGTGTGTGCTCAGTGCAGGAGGGAGGAGAGGAAGAACAGCACTGCCATCTACTGAGTTAAGCGCAGCGGGCAGTACTGCTGAGGAGCCCCCGTCCTGTCCCTCTGGGCCCTATTAACAACCCATGTTTTATTTCCAACCAGAAGATGGAGATGAGCTGTTCTGCTCTGCTCTAGACCTCAGCTTCCCACTTAATTATGCTTCTGCTGATTCTCCACAAAAAGAAAGAGAGAGAGAAAGAAAGACAGAAAGAGAAAGAAAAAGGGAGGCGACTTCAAACTTTTCCCTCAGTGGTTTTGCTGTATCGATTAAGCTGACGGCAAGACCTTTAAATTGACTGTGCGTTGTGGTGGGATCTTAAGGGGTCTCAATTGAGATGGCAGTGTGCACTTCTGTGTTAACTCTTGCAGATAACGGCTTAATGAATATAATGGTTGGGAGGGTTTGGGAGTGTGGCTTGGGGAGATGAATGTGTGTGTGTGTGTGTGCGTGTGTGTGTGTGTGTGCGTGTGTGTGTGTGTTTGAAGAAACAGACAGGATCAAAAGCCATGGCAATTCGTTGACAAAGAGATTCACAGTGTGTGTGTGTTAGTGTGTGTGTGTGTGTATAATTATATATATATATATACACACATACATATATATATATATATATATATATATATATATATGTGTGTGTGTGTATGTATATATATACGTATATGTATATGTATGTATTTTAAGGAGATGGTCTTGAGCATTTCCCATGTCACCCGTCACTGAGATAAGACACTTCATCTCATAACCAGTGGGAGATGGAGTATGACAGGCGCGATAAAGACTTCATTCCAGCCCATAATTAGTGGCATGGTGGTTTCTCACTGTGGTGCCATTGATTTAAGACAAGCTTCTCCATTGTGCTGCGCGAATCACTTTCCATGAGGCCCAGCAGGAAGTGATTAAATGTGTGTATTGCAGTATTTTTAACTGGCTATTTCCTCCACCAGCCCTGATTGCTCTTATGCTGAAGCTTGACATGATAACAAAAGAAACAGAGATAAACAGCTGGCATCTTCATTTATCATGTTGGTCCAGTAAGGAACACCAGGTTGACACATAGACAGACAGTTTATCCACTGTAAAATATAGACAAGGCCATACCTCGCTCTGGACTGTGATCCTTACACTGGTCGACGTAAAAACTACACGTGACGCTAAATGTTTGATGACTTAGGCAGCCAGCTAAAGTACACAACACGACTGACTGCACAATCGTCATGGTTGAATACTGACTACATTCGCCATCCATTTTGCATTTATTCAAACTGGGCAAAAAGAAAATTCGACGGGAGGGAGTCCAGAGGGCAGACAAAAAAAGGCGACATGTGTTTGGAATAGCAACACCACATCTTTATTTGTGTGCATATTCGTTGTAATTGAATGGATTCAACTAATTAAACGCTGTGAAATCAGATCACTGAGAAATTTCTCCCCAAAATGTTATGCATACTATTGGTAGGCTGTCTGACAACAGCACTGGTCACAACTAACTTGCTTTCTTTAGGATGATAGTGATGGCGGAAGTGAAGGTCCCCCACATCTTGGAGACACTCATGGGTTAAATACCCTGAAAAAAACACTGAGCCCTAAACACATTCTAAATGAGTTTCAACACTGCATGCAAAATCAGAACAAATGTGTTGTTATCCTGACAGCAACAATAGGCATATCCTATCAAAACATTCTAGACTGCAGCAGTGCTGATAGTGTGTGTGTGTGTTAGTCCATGTAATAAATGACTGTTTATGCATAATGGGTCAGTTAACAAGATACTCAATTTTTAAAATTCAATGAAATAGTAATGTCTCAGTGGAAGGCTGTCTATGACTGTCAGTGTGGCAGCAGCACTTAATATGTGCATGAATCCAAATTATTATTTTTTAAAAACTCATACACAGTAAAAAATGGGGTGTTAATATTTCAGAGTAAAGTTATTTAAACCCAGATGGAGTATTTCCAACATTTTGGACGGTAAAGTTGCTCTATCAGTGGAATTAAAAGTGAGAGTAAAATTCTGCAGACAAGCAGTGAACAATTCAACTCTACAGCATGATGAATAGGTTACCCGCCAATCTGCTGCTGTATTACCGAGGCTTGGTACGTTGGCGGAGGACAACTCCGAAGGAGTAGCCTACTGATATTCTCATGTAAGTAGGCTAATGTTAACATTTCTGTGTTGTGAACAACAAACCGTGAACAAACAATTGTTTTCAAATTTACATAATTTTGTGATGTGTTGAGGTCGTATTAATTACAAGCACCCTTCTCTATCGTTATGTCGCCGATTTCCATATAGCATTAATGGTAACGTCCCTGTCTCCACGGCTTATTTGATGTGTTTTAATGCAGAAAAAGACCCTGGGGTCAATTTTCTCTGGAGTTACACTTTAACCTGACTCTCCGCATATCCATCTGGGAACTTTCTGTTGGAGAACGTTTGGGAAGGGGCGAAAATACTGGTTAGCTGATTGGATAAACCATCTGTCTATCACCACCTATGTTGGTGATAGACGGGCCAAATCAACCAATCAGATCAATAAAGCGTTCTTGTAATGCCATCTTTTAACATACAAGTTAGGTAAGTAGCTAACGTTAAAATTTTTAAACTTACCATTTGTATGTGACATGAACCTCATCAACGACAATCCCCACCAAGTTTTCATGGTACCCTTCTGAAGAAAGCATATTCCTTCTCATTAAGTAACTAAGATTCAGGGCTACCAAACACTAACTGGATGTGGAGGATGTCTGAGTCGTTCATTCCTCCCAGCTACATTGCAGAGACTCCTAGCTTCCCCAGGAATACTCAAATATTCGGATAAAACTTCCGCGATAGCTATGCTCATCTCATCCGTGGAAGTCACCATGTTGTTTAGATTGAACAGTAGCTTCTCGTTGCGTCACACCTAAACCCGCCTCAAAACCAACGCTGATTGGACGTTCGTTTGGCGACCTGCTCCAAATTTTCTCTATCGGAGAGATGCCAGACTGATCTGGGAGTGGAAATCTGAAGCTCGCAAGATCAGGATGGTCTCACGAGGCTAAGAACTGCTTGAGGTTATTTTATATTCTTACCGTCTTTTATATTTCAGAGTCATTAGTAATATTATAATATTAATATACTGACGTATTGTAATAGGGGCTATAATAGAAGAATTCCTAGTAGCAGTGAAAAATGGTAAACCTGTTTTACAGAGGAACAGCCATCTGAATCAAAATACGACAATAGAGCAATTAGGATAGGTATTTTAAAAACTGGAGAGTCATCAAGACTTACAGGCAGCATGTTATGAGGACTTGCAGGTGCATATATGAGCATGTGCACACGCACACACACACACACCAAGCTGCTTCCCTCCATCCCCTGACTTTCTGTGGTGTCACACACTGCCACTTTTCCAGCCAGGATGTGTATGTGGTAGTGTTTTTTCTATATTTTTGACGAGGGGTAAGTGGAGACTTGCCCCGGGGGAGAGTAACAGAATTAGTTTCCGCTTGTCTGTATTTAGCCTGCACTGCCCCTCCACCCCCCACCTCCCTTGACTTTGAATCGGGCCATTGGCACATGGGGTTTTCAGCTTTCATTTTCTGGAAGCTTCGGTCAGTGTTAGGTGACCTGAATGAAATATTCATGACGGAAAAGAAACAAAAAACACGTCGGCCCAACTATGTTCCCTCCAAGAGTACCTTGTAAAGCCAAGCGTGCACTCTTCTGAAAGACAAACACGGCACATGTGAGCAAAAATATACATAAAAAAGAGACAAAAACAATAAACAAGATGTAGCAGAGTAGCATCACTCAAAGTTTACATCTTCATCTCGCATGGTCCCTGAAGTTACAACTTTGACCTAACTGGCACAGTTGCATACAGATACAATGCATAAATATATTTTGTCATGTCAACATAGCATTAGCATGATAAAGCCGTTAGTATGACTTATGACTCATGGCCAGTCATGGAGACAAAGCAACATAACACATTTGCTACATGGTTAGCCTGATGATTAGCACTTCACATTAGATTAAAGCACCCCCTTTCTGCATTTTCACAGATTAGATGGCAGAAGCCCCATACAGCTGAAAATAATTACCTCCCATAACACATTGAATTATCCATGGGGTGGGGAGTGTGTTTGTGTTTTTGGGGGTGGGGGGTCCAGTCGGCAGTCACACATTGTCATTAGTGTGTGTGTGTGTGTGTAGGGGGGGGGGGGGGGGGACGAGGGGTCCAGTCGGCAGTCACACATTGTCATTAATTTCTATACTCCACAGCAGAAATTGGACAGCGATCTTGCTGGCCGAGGCTGTCTAAAAATTGAGAGTGTAATCAAAATAATAAGACGGAGACAGCACTCCATACACACACACAAACACACACACATATACAAACACAAACACTTCTCATTAAGTTTGAGAGAGTGAGTGCGAAATGGGGTCACCTGCCACAGATGCGCCAGTGTAATGTTTACACGCCTAAATTAAAGGAAGGTAGAGGAGAACCACAGTGTTAAAAACACCCTAACCTGCACTGTTTTCCATCCAGTGCACATGTTATGGCCGCGGCAGTCACGTCTGTGGGTGTACTAAAATTGAACTCAACCCCCAAGTCTATTGTTTTCAGTTGGACTCTGTGTAGTGCAATCTACATCTTTCTGCCATATCTTGTTAAGGAGAATAAGCCTCGGAGCAAGTCTCTTAATTTTATGGCATGTTTTATTTTTTGCAGTGCTCTGCTTAACCTCGTTGATCAGTGGACTGCATAATTTTGCTGGGATGATGTTTCACTCTAATTAGAAGCAGTCTAGATCCAGGCTTGAAAGCTCTGAATGTGAGTGTGTGTGTATGTGAGTGTGTGTGTGTGTGTGTGTGTGTGTGTGTGTGTGTGTGTGTTCACGTGGAACTCAGGTCTCATACGTAGGTGATGTGTATTAATAGGATGAGGCTGCCTTTGTCGGTAGAACGACAGCTTACAGAAGTGGATGTTTTGCGACATGCATTCATTCCCCAAGGGGACCCGGTGAGAAGAGGGAATGCGGTACACAATGTAACAGCTTTCTCTGTGATTATGGAGATTACATGCCAGAGGAAGCCAATCTGGCATAACCAGTGACCATTTCTTTCTGGTTTTTAAATATTTGACAAGGTCGGAGTAGATAGTGTTGTAGAATGATGGGGGTGGGGGGGGGGGGGGGGGTGTCAGGGGTTAATCTTCCAGCTTGAAGCGCTTTGTCAGAGGAGCTAGCAGAAACATGGTCCTACCTTTGACAAGCTGTCACATCACATCAGACCAGTGTGCCATCTCCGTGAGTCACAAGCCTAACCTGTACACAACACGGGTCATGGTGTCACTGCAACCATTTCCAAAGTTGCAAAGTGCAAAGGAGGCACATTTTGTTTCTGCTTGTTTTTTTGTGTGTCTTTTTCGAGGGGCTGGGCAAGTGTTTAGAGCTTACTGTAGCTTCTCAAAAACATCCCCCTGGGCTGGACTAATTTCAGGAAAAGCTATGTAAACGGTGGCACCTGAAATGGCGATGAAACTTTCATGAGGTACAAATGTCCCCCTTTCTGTTTATTAAGCTTCTCGTTGCTGGCAGCAGCAAAAAACAAAGCTGAAACTGCAGACTTGCCAAAAGCTTCTCTGGCCCCTCCGTACCCACCTCAAAAATATATTAATTTTCCCTGAAATTACAGAGGGGAGATTGTACACTTGAAGATTGTACACATGAAGAAGCACTGAACAATTTGTAGGCAGCTTCCAAAGTTAGTGATTGCTTTTTGTTGTGATACTCCACTAAGACAGAGAGAGAGATGGTGAAGAAGGGGGGGGGGCTTATTTAAAGATTTTACCATTATTGATTTCTTTTTGCAGGTTGTAATTACTAACTTATCTTTTTCTTGGCTGATGCCAGCAGTCAGCACCTGTGAACAAGCACATGGGGCGTTCCACAATAACACCTTTTTACCTGTGCCCATTACACAGATAGGGATCTGTCATTCAGTTACGGTTGAGTTGGCACCCCGGCAGGAACCCAATGAGGCTTGACAATTTATTTCTTTATATGCCATCTCTGGGCACCCTGAGCCCTGAAAAAAGTAACGCCATGTGCTGGATGACATTGATCCTCTGATCCTGTTGGACAGGAGTCACTTTTTCCACTCAACACAGCGAGAAATGAGAAATGACCCAAATAGATTTCAAAGAAGTAAACAGTGCCTTGCTGGATATCCTTCAATGGTCATCCTGAACTTAAAGTTTAGTTTCAAGAACTACTTTTCTGAAGAACTTTCCTGAACCACTTAAAAGCTTGATTTGCACTGAATGGATTTGCATGATCCTTCTGTAGTAGCCAGCTTGTAGCTTTACGGTAACGGTAAGTATGTGAACCATCCCGACACATTAGGAGACATGCTACTGCTTGCAACAGTTGATGGCACCCATGAGTTGTAGCTTCCTTGCAACAGTTATTACAATCAACTTTGAGCACAATGAGCTATATGATGTGAGAGTAAAAACGTATTCATTTGTGGAGTGAAACTGGAGGTGTCCCAAAGTTAGATAATATTTAGCCTACTCTTGATTATTACACATTGTTATGGCAGCAAAAGACTCCCTCAACTGTTTCTTTGCAGTCAGCAGTTTTTCAAATTGAAAAAAGTGCCTTGGCCAACCTTTTTTGTCAAAAAAGATGGCAAGTGTGAACCTTATTTGTGCATAGGAATCTATGGTTAATGCTTTCAATGTTATGTGGCAATGTTAGAATGCTAATGCAAGGTTTAACTGTGGGATGAGTAGCCACTGGCCATGGTGAAACACCCAGATAAGATGAGTTCAGCTGTTTCAGGGCATTTTTTGTAACTGAGTCAGATAATGCTATACGCTTGCATCATTCTGATATTTGATGAATGAACATTATTTCTCAGAGGCCACATTCTAAGAAGACATAACAACTGTTTAATCATCAGGACCTAGTCTGGAGCTTCCACGGTTTCTTACACAGCATTACAAACCCTGTAAATATTCATTATGTCCAAACAGAGGATCTTTTCATGACTCAGTGCTTAATTTTGGGAGAGTGTCATGGTGACTGACGCTGCGGTGGATTAGTCAACTCTAGTGGCATCTGTGGCAAACCCGGAGACAGGGACAAACATGACTGACTGACGCTGATGTAACCTGACTGCGGAGTTGTTTGGGGGGGGGGGGGGGGGCATAACGCCAGAGGTGTTGCCACACTTCAACCCCCCCCCCCCCCCCCCCCACATCCTGCCTGCTCATAGTTTGAACTTGTTTGTTGTTAAAAGGTTGTTAAAAATAAAGGGGAAAAGATGTTTCCAGCCATGGTTCATTTGCGTGCAGTGCATTGCAGTCACCACTGTGACCTGAGTGGTCATATAACACCCCCAACCCCCCTGCCCCCCCAAAAAAAACAAAAGTAATGATTGGTAAACCTATAAATAAAGAATTGCTGTAAATAGGTGTTGACTTCTCACTGCTGTGTGAGGTCATGCTTGGACAGAGACATTATTTAGCTTTTCCCTTTATTTCATAATTGATGACGTGTCTCTGAAATATGTATCCAAATGCCAACTCATGTCGGCACACACATAGTGTACATGTGCAGGGTATTTTTCAGGGGGTGTAAATGGGGGTGAGAGAGCTCTTAAAATCCAGGCGGCTCTTTGTGAGCATGAGATTGCAAGGCGCCCGAACCAACCAAGGGAAGAGGTGATTTTTGTGTCTTGCTGAGTAATGGAATGGAATCAGAGTACATCTACTCACCACCTCTAATGTTAGAAAAAAAACTAAGTTTTTTCTTGGGGATGGGGGGCAGGGGGTTTACAACCGTGGGCAGTGGTGTTTGACTTTCGCAGTGCTGTCATGATTCAGCAGTTTCTGCAAGTACAGAGGGGAAACTTTTCCTTTCTCACAAATGGTCTTTTGTGATTGAGTTTGGGGTTGTAGTTGAAATGACTTGTTTCATGATAGGGTGGAAATTGCAGATAAATGAGCTCCTCCAAGTTTGACCAGTGAGGAAGAGCTTGTTACACGGGTTTATCAATGAGGACAAATGAGCTTTTAATCACCAGAACAGGGCCATTTCTGTTCGCCGATTATCCAACGTCTTGCCATTTGATGTTCCGAGGAGGACAAAACACGTTCTCAAAGAGCCAAGAGGGAAGGCCATGATGGCTGGGTTGGCGTTGGGAGGAGGTAGGGAGGAATAAAAAACAAACTCCCACTCAGCAAGTGTGCTCATTTACCACTGCTCCTCGGTACCACCTGGGCACAATGAAAGGGCGCCATCATTACGGGCACACAAAGGAGGCTCCGCATCACGCCGTGCCCACGTCAACACGCCCACCCGCTGACAGAGGTAGCTTTCCATGAAGCTAGGCGGGTAATTCCACAGGGCTCCCCTTTATGATGGGTTGCATGTGTCACGGGTGCATTATTGTCTCCACAGCAGACCCTCTTCTTGTGTTTTAATCACGCCTAATTATATGGTGGATAGAAAAGTGAGAGAGACTGTTTATGTGTCTGATAGAGAGAGAGAGCGCGCATTTGTGTGTGTGTGTGTGTGTGTTGTGTGTCTGTGTGTTATTTGTGTCAAGAATTACCACATCACGCACTAACATGACCAGAGTAGGTTTTCTCTCAGCTCTCCCCAAAGGAAATAAAGCAGAAATGAAGCCCTGGTAATATTTAAACCTCTCCGGATACAAACATAGACAGCAGAGACATAGGCTCCCATAGTCCATAATTGTTTCTAATAAAGTTATGGTTCCAGTGTAATTAAACCTGCGAATGGACTTACACCAAGCAATTTTGATTAGATTCTGCATATCCGCAGAAATGTAATCGACGTGTAAATGAGCACTCTAGCAACTGCCGGATTAGGATGTCTGTAATATAATGCTTAAGTTAGTCCTGCACAAGAAGATGATGAGGCATTTAGCTTTTTTACACACATGGCCTAAGTGCTTGTCTGAAGTTTGGAGCACTGACAGCAGATAATCTTTACAGTACACATCTCGAGCACTTCTTCACTAACATAACCTCCATCATGGATAACCTACCTAAGCTAACAAGTGTGCATCTGTAATTTGATGGGTGGCTGTGACTGTTACTGTTGAAATGTCGCACACGAGGAACATGGAAAATATGGCACTGCCACAGGCGGTGTAATATGACACCACGTGCAGGGCCTCACCTGTAAAGTTGCATAATTATATTATACCATTTAAATATTATGTCAAATGTAACACGGTTATTAGTATTACCTGCAATTTACCTACGATACCATTATCCATCTTCCATTTTAACCTCTATTAGTTACACAATTATATGTTTTATATATGAATTATATGAATTATTATATATCATAAATATGAGAAACTGTAGGCCTATCAGTGAAACAGTACATACATCGAATGCATTTCCAATTGAAAGGTGTTCTTGGATTAGCCATTTCTGAATACAGCAGAAAATGTTAACAGGCTTTTTTTGTCTGGTGTTGAGTGGAGGTGAGGGGAGCCACTAACGCACGCCCTTACCATTACATCATCCCAGTGAGCAGTGCAGGCCAATCTGCAACACAGCTTCAGTGTAAGCTTGTGATTGGGTTACGTGCTTGTGATGGGGAGATGTCTGTGTGTGTGTGTGTATCTGCGTAATGTGAGGTGCATGGGAATCAAGTCTGCCCTGTAGGGAGGGAGGGAGCGAAAGCAGCTGGGCTTGTCCACCTACGCTGCTGAAAAATAAATGGGCAACGTCTGGGAGCATGCTTCGACATGCATGACCAGACTGCAAACCTGGGCTTTCGCTCCGTCCCTCTAGGCTCAGTGTCCTGGGAACACTCACGTGCTCCATCTCGTCCTCCAGCGCCATCTCCATGGCCCAGCCCCGATCGCTCCATCCCTGGCCTGAGTGCACGTCGGGATGGGCATGAGGACAGTAGGAAGCTGCCCTGGCATGACATGACAACCACTGCGCTGGGCTGAGCATGCTGAGAGTGGGATGAAGGTGGTTGTGTGGGGGGGGGGGGGGGGAGTTCAGGGAAATGAAGAGTGAGTGGCACGTCGTCTGAAGATGAGCAATTCCACTCCGACGGACAGCACTCCGGTCTCTCTGTGTCTGTGGGAGATCGAGAGGCTAGACAAAGCTCCAATCGTGGCCACTGTTTCTTTTTTCTTGGTCCTATTAAAAGTGACACTGTTCAAGATTGATCCATCTGGCCTCAGTCTCTGTGTGCTACCCAAGGGCGTAGGTTTGGTCTCAGCTTTGGTGGGGACATCCAATCCACCCCCCCCCCCCCCCCCCCCCCTCGGCTGAAAAGTTAACTTTTACTGACAAGAGTCAGACTGTCAATAGACAATAGCTTCTTTCATTATTTACAGTACTCTAAAGTCAAACTAGCATCTCCGACTGGAGAGAAATATGTGCAGACGAAAACAATTGTTTAAACGTAAATAAATGTTTGACCACTAGATGCCAATTTTGTTTCTCAGATAATAGATCTCAGCTAAGCATATCTTAAATTTGCCCAGATTATATAGTTATATATATAGTTATATAGTTATATAGTATTTTATTTATGTTACTGAGTACGGAAATGCACCATAGTTTAAGATTAAATATGTCTATGACTTTATGCGACTTTATATCATATTTGTATTAGCTTAACTGTAATTGGAATTATTTTGCTGTAAAATACCAGTGCCTTAATGGCGATTTCCTTTGTTATTTTAGACTGTTGGCAATACAGAATATCACAATACAGAAGTGAATCTACTCCATCTCATTATATTGTACAGCAATGCTGCTGACTCCAACTGAATTGACAATTTGACATAGGCTAATAATTAGAACCTCACCTGAAGCCCCGATGCCGTTTCTTCAACCTGCCATCCATCTGTAGTGGTTTGATGCTGTCTTTCCTGCATACAAAGTGGTTCATTTATTTTGTAGCCTATCCTTTGGCTAGCGAGATTAACCCTCCTACCATATTGTATATGATAGTGTTATTTGGATATTATTCATCAAATAATGATTCATTATATTTGAATAACCAACAGTGTTAACTTATTCACATTGCCAACACGTTTTTACAGCATGTGTCATAACAATGCAATGCAGTCCTTCAAACGAATTTGGGTCTCCCTTTTATTTCTCTGCATTGTGTAGGCTACAGAAATACATAACATAAACAGAATAGAAACGAAAAATGTCCAGATCCAATGTTTATTGTGACTTCCAAGATTCTTAGGCTAATTAACATTCAGTGACTTGGTAATAGCATCTATTGATAGCGCAACTTCTTGGTTGAAAGATTACAGAAGCTAGGTTTATCTTTAACAATATCCTGGGTAACATATGCTATCACCAGTTAATACTATTTTTCCACATAATAGAATCTGCATAATTTGAAAGCCTGGTCACTACCACTGCTAGCTTGTGTGGCTAGTTATTTTGCTTACTTACACTCTGCTTTATGAAAAAGCTTCGTATGTCCCCTTTCTTCTTCTTGGGTGGCATAGCTGATCTACACACCACAAAAAGGGGTTTGTATGTATGCTGAAGGGAAAAGGGAATATCAAAATGTTTCACTCTGGCCTTTTATGGGGTAAGCCTATGTATTGACAGACAGCCCTGGTACCGTTGTCGTTGACACACCCGCTCGCTTGACTACCAGTGTGTGCAGCATGCGTGTCAGATAACCCTTCCCCCTCCCCCTCGGTTTTTCAGCCAATCAAACGACGACCTTTCTTGTACTGTCGTGCTGGCTGTCGGAATGATCAGCAGCACAAATGAGTTCGCTAAAATATTGGTGGGGACAATTTTGTCATCTTAAAATATTGGTTAGGACTAGTCATGAGCGTCCCACCCTAAATCTACGCCCATCCAACAGATTTTTTGGACCGTTCTATCTTTTTATGTCTGCAGGATTTTCCTTATCAACAAAATGGTATATTCACATTTTATTTGTACACATTTCATGCAACTATTGTTCTATTCCTTATAGAGCTAAGGTGGTAAGAAAGACCAAATAAACTACACACAAAACACAAAATAAAATTAGTTTTAATTGAGTGACACAAAACTGGTCGTAGCCTATGCATATAAACTTCCTCCAAATATTACAAGTCTATGACTATTTACTATCCTCAACTATCAATCCCATATTAGTGTCCTTGGTCTTTTTTATAGTTAGAAAGCACATTCCACCAAGTTCATGACGTTCTACATAAATCATTTGGTGCTATACTGAAAAGAAAATACTACTTTGTCTGCTCTATTGATGAGACGTTTAGAGGAGGCATTTATGCATCTCTTCATTTGAAACTGAGGTTACTAGGATAATGTAAACGTTACTGTTAACCCCATTTTCCTGACCATGCTATACAAATCACTGTACACCAAAATGTCACACTTCTGAAAGAGAACCAATAAGGCTCAACAGCTTCTCTCAGGACTTAGTTTGTCTCTGGTAAGTACCTCCTGCCTTCATCTGGGAGTGCCTTAAAAAGATTAAAAATATGGGAATGTCAATCCTCTGTAATTATTTCTCTCCCCTCCACACCCTGCAGATAACACAAACATGTTTGGTTGTGCAGCGAAGCTTCACTAGGCCTCCATGAGAGTGCTGGTCCACTCTATCATTAATTAAGCTGACTCATTATTGGTGTTTGCTGCTCTCCTCCTGATAGGCAAAAAAAGAAAAAAGGAATGGTCCCGCCTGGGTAATTCCTTCCACCTAATGCAGGCATTCATTATTAACTTTTCAGTTCTGCTGAACTGTCTTGTTGTCTCCCTTGGGTGGATTCGTTAGACTGTTAAGAGAGAGGCAAAACAAAGTTTGGCCCAAGTCTTTTGCTATGCTATTGCTATGTGTGACATTGCATTCCATAGGCACATTCCATAGGCACTCCTATCCTCTAGTACTAATGGCAATTCTATAGTCTCCTTTGCACTAGCTTAAAACTAGCCAGATGAGCCAGATCCACATCAAGATGTAGGGTCTAGGAACTCACCATTCACAGTGCTCAATCTGAGGGGTGGGATAAACGGTTGTCTTTCAAATTCCTTCTGCACGCAATAGGATAGCGCTACAACTCATGAGTCCCATGTGTTTTCCCACCAGCAGAGCTAGTTGGCTAGTTGATCAAACTTTTAAAAAAAGCTTAACTCGAGTCACGCTGTTCGCCAGCAGCAGCATCCATCTTTGTTTTCAAGTAGAAGGGAATTCACACGGAACCGTCGCAACTCTGCCATCTACCCACCCTCCAATCGACTATACACAATATGATTGGCCTGATCGGAGTTTAATTTTTCCAGCTCGCAAGCAAACAGAGAGTTGCTAGGCTGCACATTACATTTGCTACCGCTAACTGTACGTACACACCGCCGCCGACTTGAGCTTTTAAAGATTCAGGAAGTCATTCCATTCATTCCATTTTCAATGGAAGCCGGCATCTCTAAGATAGAACATGATCGAACGTAGAATGCTGCCACGTCAGAGCATCCTAAGCTTCCCTGTACTTTTTTGACAAGCGTCCTTGACATGGCGACCCGAGCTTCTTTGGAAGCTCAAGTCAGCGGCGATGTGTATGTACAGTATGGTGTGTGTAGATTTCTAGGCTAGCTTAAACGTTATTCTAATGCTGTAGCTGTGCCAGCCGAACTTAGCCCCGCACACAACATTTGAGGTCGGGAAGTTCGGTCTGGCATTGCTCCGTTGTGGAGCAACTATGCTCGAACAGAGATGTTTGGACCAATCAAATTGGGCTTTACGATGATGGACAGGTGAGCAACAGTGCCTCATCTATCACGTCATCTGAGCACGCTTAGGTTGATTTTGTTTGCACCAAAAACACTCTGGCAAGAAGGAGACAGATGGCTTCTAAGAGCCCATATGGAAAAATGCATATTATTTCAATGAGGTTTTATCACTGCAAACGATTATTTCTGAAAACTTTGGCCAAAGTTGATATGGTTTCCCTTCATCAAGGGAAAACAGCGTGTTGCATTGTGACATGTTGTTCCCTCATTCGTTTGAAATCTCTGATTGGCCACCTGTTAATTTGCTCAAGGGATTTGCAACACCCTCCCCCAGCTGTTTATAACATGTTTGTAGCATCAGCGTTCAACGGAATTATTTCTAAAAACGAAGGGGAAATATCAGTTTTTCCTAATAGCCTACCCTGCTACATCGGCCCTATCTCAGATTTCGCTAACGGGTGTTGTAGGAGATATTGACGGCACAATAACTTTTACAAAAGACCAGAAAACAATGTTGCCATTTGTGGAGAGGGATGGTTCGTGTGTTCTTCCTACAGCTCACGGTAAGCTATTTCGTTGCTCTGATTGGTTAGGTCTATCCAGATCCATATAAAGATACAGTACAGAAACAGAATTCAGTTCACCTATTATTTTATCACTACACCCCTGGTCACATTGCAGAATATACATTGGCCTGTGGTGTGGGGAATCAACTAGACCTATTCAGTGGATCATAGTATTGCTCGTACAGTATGTGGAAAACCTAAAGGCCTCTACCCAGTTATCTGTGAGGATTCTACCCACAAAAAAAGAGATCATTTACAAATGTCACAGGCATTGTGTACATACGTACATCATTCGTAATAAGTGATCATGCACTCAACAGTGGATATCAGCTGCTTCGTTATTTTAGGATCCGTTTTCTTCCTCTCCTCGCTTTCGGGAAAGAGATGTAATTGTTGAATATTTAAACACATCAAATGAGGGCTACAACCTGGGCAATCAATAATTCAGGCAAATTCTACAGCAAACATTTCCACTCTTATGAGCTCCGACAAGCCTCTACAAACTGCCCTCCATTAGGCAGAGCTGGAGTGTGGCTGCCAGCAGTACCAGCTCTTCAAGGGGTCAAGCGCCAATGGAGATATGGCAAACAAGAATGGCCCGCCTGTAAGCACAGGATGGTGGACCACACGGGTATATCATGTTCCTGTACGCTTTTAAAAAAAAGCAGTGATGCAATAGCCATCACAACACACGGTTTGGGGTTGAGTTTGTAATTTAAGACACCTTTAACACATGACTTTGTAGAAAAATACCTGTGCTCTGCATTTGTTTTACGCAGCGAATAATAATTCTCCTAAATCAATACCGCCTGGCTGGCACACTGAAAGGGCTTTCTTGCCCTCCTTTGCTGTTATGCATAGCATTTTTACAAAGTGGGATCGTGGAGACAAATAAACGGTAGAGTCCAGCTCAGCACATCTGAGTGGTCGGTCGACATAATGCGCCACACCTCTCTGCACTCCTCCCGCTCCATCCCTGTAAAGCTGCCGTACAGGACAAGGGTCTGAGCGGCCTGTTCGGACGAGCGTGTTGGCAGCCCAGAAAACAGCTCTAGTTTAGACACATGTCTCTTTTTAAATTTCACTGGCTTATTCGAGCGCAGTCATCGTGGGACAGGTCCGATGTCTGTGAAGAGGATGGATGGGGTGGGGTGAGGGAGGGAGGACAACGAAGAAGTAGGATGACAGAACTCTCACTTTTTTTCCACTTTACTCCAAGAATGTGAGCCAGGCTTTGTGCTCAAAGAGGACTTCTGAGAGAAGGCATCCATAATTGAGCAACCGCAGCGGAGGAAGTGCAGGATCTTTGGGAGCGTCGGGCATCAGTGCATCATGAGGCCCCTGCATTTTTCATCACATTAAAAAAAAGAGACACAGACAACATGATAGAGGGATGAGAGAGAGAGGGAGATGGAAAAGAAGAGAGAGTCTAAAAGGGCCTGCAGAAATGGGAACAAAACAGGAATGATGCAGCAGCACCCTGGAAAACGTGGGCGGTCGTTGACTGGCGATGGGCCGACCGACAGACCCTGCTGCACTTTGCTGTAGTTGCACCGGCTCCTCCAGCTGTGTGCTCCTGCCTGCGCCCCTGGGCTCCTGCAGCAGCCTGCGGGCCTACAAGCCCCCCCACCGCACTGCCTGTTCCCAGCTCCACCAAATCCCACCCCCCACACACACATACACATACACACACACACACCCCTCTCCCACCGCCATCCTCTCCACATGGCTGTGAAGCAGCGTGGCGCAATGAATGATTCACTTCCAATGGGGAAAGAATTCTGAATCGTTAAGCATATGCTAAATTGTGAATTTTAGCCGTGTAGCGTATCATTGGCTGGTGCAATACAACAATGGTATGCTGAAAATATTTATTGTGGCAGTATTCAGTGGGGGGGGGGGGGGGGGGGGCATCTCTTTACAACTCGAGCATATTTGAAGCAATGACAAATAACTGTCTCAATGGCCATAACCGGATTTATCTCTGAAATTGACAATACATTAATGGGGAAGAGGCCAAACTGAAATATTGTGTTTACTACTTCATAGCTCTTGAGACCGGCTCTTGATTAAATGGAAAACATTAAAAGTCACACCACACAAAGGCAGAAGTCATATACGAAAGTCATGAGCTCACAGGGCAAAAAAAAGTATGTTGAGCAAGAGTCATGTTGTCAGAGTTCTTTGTCATACAATGCGAGAGTGCTGCTGTGTTTCCCCTCGCGACTACACAGTGACGTCTGTCACGTTTGTCACCGTGTAGTTGTTACAGCACAACGTCCACGCCTGGGAGCCCATTTAATTCGGGTAGAGCTGGCAATATGGCCCCTGGATGCTCGATTTTTTTGTTGCTCCGCGCTGTCCTTGCTCTGTCAGGTCCTCATTCGTAGGCTTCGTAAATAGTTTATGGTAAGAGACTGGGAAACAAAGACGGGTGTATGCCTAACTCAGCACAGAGATGAGGCACGCAGGACAGCTCTAGGTTGGATAGTGGAGAATATGGGATGGAGCATTGTGGAGAGAGAGCTTTTAGGGCAGCAGTAGCAGACATGTTGGGCCTGTGATGAAGATGTTGCCAAAGGCTGAAGGCTTCGCTCTGTGTGCGTAAGTGAGAGTGAGTGAGTGTGTGTGTGAGTATGCAGTCTGAAACAACATCAGAACACCTGTCCTGTGGAGACGTGGACACACACACACACACACACACACACACAAACACTCTCTCACACACACACACTCATACTATTGAAAAGATTGCAAAGAGCAGCTACAACGGCACACACAGCCATCCACACAGAGGCACACAGCACAGTGGAGGAGTGAGTGAGTGTGACACAGCCCTCGAGACCTCAGGGAGTTGCCTCAAACTTGTGTGCTCTTGAGCCGCTGCGAAGCGAAGCCAGGCGTGAACTGCTTAAGTAAACTGAACAAAACTCCAGAGTAAGCAGTCAGAGACAGAGAGAGAGTAAGAACGAGAGGTGCCGTTCTTCTCTTCTCTCTCTCTCTCTCTCTTACTCTCTCTTGTCTCTCTCTCAGCTGACTGAGCTCCATCTGAGGCTGCATCTGAAAATGGGCTCCAGAGACAGAGCTTTTCATCACTGCCTGCTTTTATGACCTTTCACTGAAGACTTCACATCAGCAAAAGGAGAAGAAAGAAACACACACACACACACACCTGCAATCAATGAATAGACACAACTGTGGTCAAGCAATTTCCCATTCTTGGGCCATGTTTCTTTTGTGTCCTGTAGTTTCCACATTTTTATTCTAGTAAGTCAATCATCCACCGATTGGGGCCTTGACAGAAGCAGAGGCATGGCCATGTTCCCTGTATCAGCCGGCCTGCCTATGCCACTACCCTGCTGTGTGTGTGTGTGTGCTCTGTCGCTCCAATGCTGGGCTCATATCGCCACCTAGTTGCGAGACTGCATATGGGAACCGAAGGAGAATTCCCATTACTGGTGACGTCTCTCCCTCTCTGTTCTCACACATTCTCTCTCTCACTGCTGCATCCTCTGGTCAGGAGAGAGACATGACTCGATATTGAAGATGAAAAAGAAGAAATACATAAGTGCAAAATTAAAAGAGTGGGTTGCCATGGCGACACCCTCATTAGCCAAACTGTAGACGTACAGATCTCGTCAAAACACTGCAGTTTGTTGATGTTGGTGGGAAGCCTTGTGTGACGCAAATACCCCTTCTCTGCTCATCCGGCTGTGTGAAGGAATGCACCAACTTCGATGGAGTCTTCACAGAGACTCCTGCGCCATTAGACTTCACTGGTTGAACACCCAGCCATTACAGCCTAATTTGCTCTCCACCCACCATGGGTTAATTTTTAGTGTATAGCATCAACATAAAAGTAAGGATTGAATAAAAAATAAAAAAATAAACCCACAAATGGAAAGCAAATAAGTGGTTTAGTGTTCAGTGTTCCTGGCATAGCATTAATAGGACTAGCATTCTACGTACAAATGTCCTTGTCTTTGGCCTAATCAGATTAGCTAGCTAGACAGCTTCTTCGTGTATTACTCAAGATGTGGATATTCTCTGCCCTACATTCCATCCAGTCAAATTCTGGGTTTTAAGAATCTTGGGGAGAGCCGCTGGCCAATTATTTCAGAATAGGCCTACACGTAGGGTCAGTTTTCCGGATGCTTTGACTGAGCTCTACCCACAGCCATAGATTTGTGTTGCCAAAACAGGGCTCTTCAGTAAGGTAATCCTGTCCTCTTTTTTTGCTTCCAAATAGCATGAACACTTCAAACCCCAGAAGGCCTAGGTCTCAACGCATACAGGGCAACTGAATCATGTACAAGAGCTCTTTAAAAAAATCTTAAGTACACCATCATGATTAAACATTTGGTTGACATATGTCAAATTCCCCGTCATTCACACCACCCCTTGCAGTGGGCACAGAAGCATTCTTATCAGCATATCAAAGCTATTACACACTCTATAGGCAGAGTCCCAATTACCTTTCATTGTGTTCCACAATAGCTATATTTAGGAATTCATCAAACAGGATTGTTCAGTATTTGGGCAATATATTCCATTCTCTGCCAAGCACTGCTGATCAACACTTACATTTAGCTCCAAAAACTTGCTAGTCTGCTCCAACCTGGTACTTGACTGCCACCTTGTGGACTAGAAAAAAATGTGCTCTAGTTAAAAAACAAGTGGCTGTCCCAAAGAAATGCTGTTGCATTTTTGAGATATCATGATTAATTGTAGATACATATCATGGCAAAATCCCTCTCATGTTGGCATAATTTGATTCAAAACAGTAAACTAATCCAAGAAACAAACTGATCCATTTTTCTCCAAAAAGAGTTGGCAAAAACAATAACCGCAATACATTAGAAAAAGAAAGCAATTTAAATACATGCCAAAAAAATCATTACACATACACATACACATATTACACATCAACAAAAGACAATGATTTTGCATATTTGAAAAGTCTTTAATAACTTAAGCCCATACACTACTGCTTCTTTTAAAAAGGGAAACATTTTACATGGCAACATTTCGCAATATTTATTTCTCCAACACAATGCTCATCTCAACTTTTGAAAAAGACATGAACAATGTGGCAAACTGCTGTTAACTTGACTGATCTCGTCGTTGTCTCTACAATCAGTTGTTAGCCAGCCTCTATATTTGGTTGCAGTACAACCTGTTAAATGACACTGGAAAATGATTGATACATTTAAATGTCGTCTTATTTTTTTTTTTTTAAAGATTAGTTGGTGATATTCCTTGTTTATTTATTAAAATAAAAAAGCAAGCAAAAAAAAAGAGAATAAAGTGACATTTCTACATAATTGTCCCTGGGTGTCCCCCCATCGCCTATATATGACAGTAAACAGGCTGAAACAAAGTGTGCTTAGTAATGCTAACGGTGAACCTAAGATTCTCCAAGAACTGGACTCCTTGTGTGTTTTGGCATTAATATATTTGTCTTGGACAAAAGAACAGATGCCCAAGTTTAATGCCAGCTTTAGATGGTACCTGTTGACAACATTTTACCAGTTGGTTCAGTTACTGAATGCACTACAATTTATTCCATGGTCACCTCTGTCTGCCTCTACATTGTGCACCAAAATACTAATACCCATGTGTTTCTGCATCAGTCAAGTTCATGCCCACGTTTACGTAAGGATTTCTCTTAGTCATCTTTTGTTTTAAGAGATGCTTCAAGTGCATAAACGTGATTTGTATGCATGAGATTTCCTTGGGGATAGGAAGGCCCAGTACGCCACCTTTCTGCTTGCCCAACAGCTCAGAAAAAAAGGGTTCTTTACGCAACGCCTCAAATCCTGAGCTGTAGATTTTTCGCCATGGCCACCTTAGCAATGACGTCTCTACGTACTGATCTTGATACACAGAGCGGCTTCCTACGGCCTTGTATAGTCATTGTCTCAATTTGATCCAGTGGCATAAAATGGTAAAGATATAAAGCCAAATGGATCTGTAGATGACTTTAGTGCAACAACATTATTGCAACTTCCTCAAGTTCCAGACAGAACAAAAGAAAAAAAAAAAAAGAAGAAAAAAAAAACTCAGCAACAGGGGTGGGATTAGAAAAAATAAGAAAGCACTATTTCTGCTTGCAATATTGTTGATACACTGACACCAAATAACTACACATTTTTTCCAGTCAGGACAGTGTAAAAAATAATTTATTCACATTATACGCCAAAGGCCTTTTATAGTTACTGGCTGGAGAGCACTTTTATCATTTTTTGTGCTGTGATACAGCAATATCGTAGCGAAAATATGGTTACACTAGAGTGCAATTTAACCTTGGATTAAGTTGGTTTCTGTCTCCCATATTAAAATGAACTGAACAGTGCTTCAGGTATGAGCCTTGGCGGCTGCTAAGAGGCAAGGAGCATCAGGAGTCGTCCCAGGTGGACATGAATTGTGACAGACAAGCTGAGCAAGTCTTGCAGCAGTCCACAATTTAACCCCCGAAAGACATGGGGTGGGAATCATACATTAACTCACCATCATGTTATACACTAGAGCAGTAATGTGAATACAATTATACAAACAGTCCTCAGTCTAAAAAAAAAAAATGTGTAGAAACTTGGTGTCAATGTATCGATAACTTATCACCAGCAAAACTGCTGCCGTGTAGTGCCATCTCATTTTTTTTTTTCCAACCCCTACTCAGCAGCGGCTTTAAATAAGACTAGCAAGTTGTAAAAAGCAATTGAGTTCAATAGTACTGGTGTCCTCACAAATGAACTGCCATTATATAGAAACAGAAAAAAGCAGGTTGTGAGCATATCTGGTGGGAGCCAACAGGTGTACAAAAAGGACACCAAAGCACTGAAGAAATGAACATTCAGTGGTTAACTGGTTTCACGGCTGAAGCATAAATAGCCAATACGGGTACTGCCAAGCCAGCTGGGGGCCATCAGTTACCCATACATTTCCTATATGAAGAATACCTGCAGCATTAAGAACTCAAAAACTTATTTCTACACTCAAATAATCAAGTACTGACAGACGTGTCCACTGAGCACTGAGAGGGTAACAGATATTGGTTTACAGCGAGAGGTATCTACTACAGTGGTCCAACGTATGGCAATCATTATTGAATTCACCCATATGTGATGTTCAATGGCCCTCGTTTCCTTTTATGTGTGTTGATGGGGTGGGGGGGGGATTGGGGAGGGGGGACCAAAAGTTTTAGGGATTTAAGTGGCTTTTTTTATTTATTCATGTTTTTTTTCTGTTTTTTTTTTTCCCAAGCAGCACAGTACGCAACTGGGAGCCGGCAGGAGCTCGGGGTGGTGGTGGGGTTTATTGGAGGGCTGGGGTGGGGAATGGTGGGAGCAGGCAAGCGGCTCAGAGCATTCGGTTACGTTTGTGGGTGGGGGAGTCTGTGATTACGTCGGCACACTGGGCGGAGCTGCGTTTCCTGGTGCCGCCGTTGTCCAGGTGCAACGCCATCTCCTCCGATATGAAAGTGTTCAAGTCCACATCGTGCAGTCCGTTTCTCCGGCGGCCAGGGTTAGAGCTGCTGCTGACGTGGGTGGGGGACCCGGGGGTGCTGGAGCGCACACTAATGCTCGCCATTGCCCCACTGAGACCTGCACACAGGAACAGCCAGGTAGAGAAATTACACTTTGGGGAAAAAAATTATTCTTTATACAAATCCACAAAGTGCACAAATGCAAAAACTGAAAAGGACATAATTATCTAAAATGTCAGCAGTCTAATTCGGCTTGATATGCATTTCATCAGTGCCATATTCAACTGAAGGACCGGACACCATCTGTCTAAATCTGAATCCAAGTGACATGGCTTCATAGAGGGACTTGCTCAAGCTAAACAAACGAAGTCTGGCCTCTTGTTTCATGGACAGTAGACCTCTAATGCGGTTCTGAAGCCTAAGTGCCACCATCACCAATAATTTATATCATATCATACACTTTTCAATTATTTATATCATATCATATACTTTTTTAATTATTTTATAACATTCCCTGAGATGCTTTTGTTATGTAAGGCGTAGGTTACATGTACCAGAAAAATATGGGTTCATATTTTGGCTCATTTTCCTCATGATATTCGAGCACACTCTGAAAACCCTGTAGGAAAAAACAGGCAGCTATGCCTTTTAGCTCTGACTGGCCAAGATCTTTAGGCATCTTCCAGGTGTATAGCTAAATTGCTGATTACTATGGCTCCATCTTATTGATTCAGATTGCTATGGGTGGTCCAATGTGACAGGGTGAGGGAGCATGTGTTTTTATAATTGGCCAATGCTCTATTACCACATTTTTTTTGTATGGCCATTAGAGGCAGGGAAGAGAGCAGTCCACTTTGGAAAGTCTGGTACATTCCCGCGTTGCATTGACATCTAAACTCAACAAGAAAAACATCCTGCGGCATGACCCCTTTGAAAATTAACAATAATGGGGAAACGTGAAAAGAGAATTAGAAAACATTTCCTTGGCTGATTATTTTATCAGTCCATGGAAGTACAGTACTTATCAATCATCCAGAAACATGACTGAAAGGTCCATGTTAATCATGCAGTCTGCAGTACATTGCTGATGTCTGTCCTCTATAAACAGTGTTCTCTACATTAAACCAGCCACTTAACAAAAAAATATATAAGTGTTACATGTGGCTGAAATCTTGACACATCTTGCACATTCAACATACAGACTCAGGTTATTTCCAATTCATACTAGAACCAACTGCTAATTCTGCCAAAAACATACTTTTGGGGTCACTTCAACCAGTGCTATAGGTACTTGTTTGTAGTTAAGTGCAAAGACATTTTAAAAAGTGGGTCTGTTTAACACAATACAAAGAAGAGAATATGTATAAATGTGGGATAATGAAGCAGCTCAAAAGAAAAGTGTGATATGATGGTACTTTGGGCTGCAATAACTAATCAATGAACTGATTAGAAGGCACCTATTAAATTAATTGGCAACTATTTTTGTAATCATCAGACAACAAAAAGCTGCTAAAATAACACAGAAACAAATATTAAAAACAATAACAGGGGGAAAAGCTTGGTACAAAGACAATATCCACCAACATTAAGACCGCTTTCATATTACAGGTTTCGAGAATAAACACTCATGAGGCTGGTGCTGGCTGCACATGATAAACAGGAAATTCTTTCAATTGGATCCATTAGAATAAAATACATATTTTAGAGGCAAGTTGTTTCAGTGTTTTTTCCTCCCATTTCTAAACTAATTAAATCTTGGACACTTCAATGACAAACCTTCCAACTAGTCTTGATGTTTATTAAATATGTTTTTAATAGCTACTAGGCCTATGTTTTGGTGTAAGAGAGCATTCACAAGGCAAACGCTACTAGAGTGGCTGATAGTTAAGTATGCAGCGAGTCATTAGGGACCAGGTGAAAGGCTAAAAGGTGAAATAACTTTCAAAACTTTTTAGACTGCTTGTCAGTTAAGAAATAAAAGGAATAGATTGTATATTTCACTATGTATGGAAGGATGTCCTGTGTGCAGTTTTCATTTTGAACACTCTTCTCTTTTCTTCCAGAACAGTATACAAAAACAAATTATCGTACACTTCTCACACGTACATAGACAGGTATAAAGAACAGTGCTGTTACATACTGATTTAGTAACTCTGTTATTTTACAGGCTTAGAGGGAAAATTGTCTAAAAAATATTACAACTGCCACTTGTTACTCACAGCTGTTTGTTTTGTTTTTTTCACTGATTTTTTTAAAAGCCATCTTTTAGGCATAGTACCACATGGTAAATCAAGGGCTCATTTCCTAGACATGGATAGCAGCTAAACTAAAAAAGACCTTGAATTAATATATCCACTGAAAACAAATGTCTATGACATTTATGTCTAATCCATATTCAGAACACTGGCACTAGGTGTCTGCTTAATGCTTAAAAAAGGGGGAATATTTATGTAATATGTTTATCCAAATATGACATGATTGCAATTTAAAGGGTCTTATTCCACTACAGTGTGGCTTGTAAGTCTAGTCATTTTAGAGGGCAAGGTTATCCAATTTCACAGTGAAGCCAAACCTAAAGCAAGGGAAGTCTCTGGTGCAACTCATAGGCTACCAGTCATCAAATTGTTCAACTCCTGAACAGGGTAACATATCAAGTCTGTTAAAAAGGTGGTTTTGAGAAGACCATGTGCCTTTTATGTTTATGTGTACAGGGTTGGGGAGTGACTCTTAAAGATATTATAACCATACTTGCTCATGCATTCAGGTCTTCGTTAGCCCACAAACTACCTGTGACTTACGGCTCCCACACACAGTTGCGTGCGTTGCAGTGGTGGAGACACATCCCGTTCACTTTACATGGGCTTACGTCATCCGTTGCCGAACTGAATTGTGCTCCCGTTGCTCGCGTTGAGAAGTTCAACTTTTGCTGCACCGACGGAAGGCACCAGCCAATCAAATTACGAACAAGCGAATAGACGGCACCAGCCAATCAAATTACGTTTATCCCTTAAGTAATTTGCATAGCTACCGTCGGGAACACCCACTGGCATGCGTTGATGGAACACAACTGTGTGTGGAAGCCGTTAGCCTCCATAACCAGCAAAGCATGTAACTGAGCTGTTCACAAAAGTGATCACATGTCCAAAATCAAAAATAGCTGGCAGAAACAGCCTCTGACATTTCATACGTTCCATGTGAGACTGTAACTAAACAAACTTCTTTGTGGCCTGGTCTTGACCACAGAACTAGTGATAGAGAACACACACACACATTCAAAACAGCTAGGCTAGGGAGATTATACCCATCATTCAACGTTGCTTGCAATATTTACCGTGTAGTGCTATGGCCTCACGGAAGGGTTGTAAATCAGCCTCTACAGAAGAGACTGTGTCTGTGGAGGAAGCCCGGTTTGGGGACATGACAGTCAGTTTGGGCGCAGCTCTGGAAGTCCTTGGCGGTGGAGCTTTGCCACAAAGGAAACTTATCAAATCCTCCCGACGGATGGTTCTCCTGCGCTTTTTGACCCAGGCCAGAACATCCTTATTGCGTCGCTGATAGCCAATCTGAATTCCTAGGTCATAACTTCTTTGCCGGGCATCCACGCTTTCTGTGCATCAAGGGAACGAAACAACGATCACATACAAGCATTAAGGATGGCTCCTATTACAACAAGATTAGACATAAACTGTGGTGAAAAAGGGTTCTTTGAAACGTGACAAATAAAAAATACCTTTATATAAATTGGTGACAGCTGTTGCAGCATTTTGAAAGGGGACCCAGAGTGATATTCCCTGCTGGTGGCACACTCGATCTGCAAACATAATACAAATACCTTGAGATATCTTGGTCCATGGATATGTAGACCTTTTGCAATTGGAAGTCTTTTCAGAAGAGTACACATCCATTTCATCAGTTCAATACACACTGCTGGCTTTTGTGACTGCCACTGTCACAGAAATAGAAGCTTGCATCTGAAATGACTCGAGGTTGCGTTAGCTTAACGTTAATGTCTCTGCGCCATTTTGTTTAACATCTGAAGTTGCCACCAGTTTCACATAATTATTATAACAGATCTGACAATTCACAGAGTAGTGCAACCAGACCTTTTTCGTCTTTAGCTTTCGGAATGGACGAAACTGTTCAGTCATCCACGTTAAGATCCTTGATTTTAAGTGTTGAGAACGTATGGTTAACCAGCATTTAAATCAACCAAACTAACGTTAATGTTAGCTGACGTTAGCAAGATGCCAACTCGGTAGCTAGGGTAACCAAAACGTATCGTCCAATGAGTTGAAATACATTAATAATAATCATGATTACAACATTTCATAATTATTTCGCAGTTAGTTAGCAACAGTTTAGACCACAAAGAAATGACTGTGCCAGCTAGTTTCATAACCAGCAATGTAATCTTTCGTTAGTCCTTTGGTCACATGGCTATTCATTAGCTTACAATAGATATGATATAACCGTAAGAATTGTCTGTTAAAATTGTGTACCGCGATCTTAAACTGTTAACATATTTTATCAATAACTATGTGTATCATAGTTCAAGCTTCACCCTGATCTTCGCCATTTTGTGTAATTTAAGATAGCCATCATTAGCGAGCTAGGATATCAGTGCTAAAGACCTCAACGTTACAAAATCCCAAGTTGTTTCACTGGCTCATGATTTGTCAAAAGTGAAAATGTGTGAATTTACAATTCATCTGTGCTGTGCATAAGACTTATTTATGATGCCAATCCGAGATTAGTTGTTCACCCACTCTGCCATCAAGAAACAGAGACGTCTATCACGAAATGTCACAAGAGAATGTGTTGCAGTAATTATTGTTTCCATCGCCATTTTGTTTCTAGCTTGCTACCCTTGATAGTTAGCAAGAGTGGCTAAGTTACCAGCTGACATTACATTTAAGATTTCATAGACAGGCCTTTAAGTCCGTAGACAGACAGCGTTGTATGAACACGAGGTGTTTTTACAATTTACATAAGACTTCTCAAGTAGTCACCGTATCGAGTGAACACTGGCTAACATGGACGCTAACTAAGCTAACATTAGCTAACGTTAATATCTCAATCCGGTCCTTGCCCTCAATGTAGAGGACTAACGTTTACGTTATCTCTGGCAAACTACTTAGATGAAAACTATCTTTAAAAGTGTCCTGAAACACGGTCTAGACCACGTTATCTACATAACGTTTAATATTGTACCAATTACATTAGGTAAAGACATTTAATTGGGTTCAACAACCATGGTCAACTTCTCTAGACAAACTGAGTCGGCCTCCGATATACAAGCGAGGCATACTTTAGCTTAACGTTAGCCAAAAGATACGATGTGCCATGTTACGATAGCACGTTAGCTCTCGGTAGCTAACATTTAACCAAGCTAACCAGCCAACGTCAGCTGTTGTTTTGGCGAAAATATGCTAAGTTAGCTAAGTGTTGTAACTGGGTAGTTTATCTTGCAAACAAACTAATGGCGACAAGCAATGTTCTAACTAACGTCAGCGTTACACTATATTAATATCCCCATTCAGACCTTTATAAAGTTGAGCAACTGCTGTGGCTGAATTCTGGAAAAGGTGCCACAATTTCTCCTGATTTTGATCTGCTTCTTCTTCGCTTGGCTCCCTTTGCTCAGCTTCAGCCAAGCACTGCCGCTCCCATTTTGAGAACCAATGTTCGGGTCCGTGTTCCTGAATCTCCGCTTCCCCTTCTTCTTTTTTATCCTCCATAATGGTACTCAGATTCCGAACTAGATTATATAGATGATGGTGGATTGCTAACACTTTGACGAGAAAATACAATTCCGTCGAATTTGTGTTTGTGTCAACTAACTTCGTTACGGCGTTTACAGCGAGACAAGTCTGTCTCGGTGACTTCGTCCAACTCCCAAACAAAATAGCGGTGCTGCTGAGGGATTATAAAGAAATCATACTACCGTGTTGGTGTTTAGACTACACCTACTTTCTGGAAAGAACAAGAACGATTGGCTATTGTGACCTTACGTCCTTAACAGTTGCATTTTCACTGGACAAAGAATACATCAGTCAGTGGAACGACACAAAGAAACCACGATGAAAATTCTTTAGTTGTTACGTAGTGAGCAAGGCTGGGAAGTTTTTTATCAAATGCATTTGGTGTTGTCTGTCATGCGATAAGGGCCTTGGTTGGATTTATTTCAGTGCCTACGATTAATAGAGATGAATTGAATTGGTTGCAGAATATGCAGTGTTAATACATATAACCCTTCGACTAGGCAGTCCAAACTATAATACATTCTCAATTAATTAGTTAGGTTAAAATAACTGTTCTGTACTCCATCATTAAACAGTAATCAAGGCTACAGTGGGCGATTCAACTTTATTTGGGCCAATATCTCTGTTCGCAGAACTAACTGAATGGCTGAAAAAACATTTTCAGTTGACACATTGCTAATTATTTTCCTAAATTATATTTTAATGTAGGCTATTATTGGCCATAATTTGAAAGATGCATGGGCAAAATCTTCAAGTCTTACACTGTGTCCAAGTATCAATCAAAGACTATTCTAACTGCTAGGTAAATATAGCCTACCTATAGGCTAAATTTAAACATGAATATTAATAAACTATGTAACATATAACCTATCAATATACTTTATAGGCCTATGCTTCCATAAATGTGTAGTTTCAAAATCAGTGCTTGACATTACCCACATAGGCCCAGATGCCTGTGTAGGCTACCTCAGGATTATGTTGGATTAGCAGCACCTATTTGAAAATAAAAACATATAGAATTAAAATTTAAAAACATAAATGCTGGGTAGCCTACTTGAAATGTAGCCTAGGCCAAATGTCCACCAACCATATAGAAATTGCAATTGGTTGATCTTCAGAGGAAAACATCAGCATCAAACTCAGTAACCCCCGTCAACAGAATTTCTGGATACATTTCAAACCTTGCAAAACTGGTTTTCTGTTTTTGTCCACTCCAACCTAGCTATGAAAAACGTAAGGCTATACCTGATGCAAATACTTGATATTAACACAAGGATCAATAGCCTAATAAACACCATAAATATCAATATTTCACCTTCTACTGATGGTGAAAAAACTTTGTTTCAGGTCCACTCTACATCTAGGCCTAGGTTTCATGCCTTGAGTCTTTTGCTCATCTTTCCACCCTTGTGTGTATAATTTAAACTGTTTTCTCCACACCTCATGTTTCCATTTCATGAAATCCTGCCTGTATAATAATAGCTTTGATTTTATTAATATGCCAGCTTTATGCTACTGGTATTCTGATTGCTCCCAATTTAAGTGACAAAATTTAGATTATTGACATTTATAAATAAATACAAGCCAGAAGCATTTTTTTTCTATCTGAACAACTTACAGCATTAAGATAACAATAGCATAGCAATAATAGCAACTGCCAGACTAAAATGTTGTCCCCCTCTTGAGGACAGAGCACCATGATTCAGCTCTATTCCCCCTCTCGACTACTTCAGTCCTCTGATATTTGTTGTCTCAGCCTTCCCTCAGTCTAGACTGAGGTTCTTGGTGAATTGAGCAGGCTACTGTCTATTCTAGAGATGGCCATGTATTCAAGATTCATCAAAATTTTAATCATCATGTATTTAGTCCATTTAAGAGGCATACTTAAATACTTACATACGTAAATATTTATTAGGCCTATATTATCATTATTTATAGTCATTATTATCAGTAGTATTACTATTATCATTCATTTGTTTGTCATTGTTATTATTAGTTGTTTTAGAAAAAAGCGTAACCATAACAATAAAAGTACCAATTAGAAGGACCCATTTAAAAAATAAAAGGAGTGGAGCGCTCTAGAATTTTTGCTTTCAACCTCTGCCAACATTTTCAGTGTAAATGTTAAGCATCATCAGATGTCTTCAGCACAGCCTTTTTTTTAAATATTTCTTCTTTGGTATAACTTTTTTTTGACGTGAGACCAACTCGACATCCCACAGATGCTATCAAATTGAGATCTTCGATTTGGAGGCCGTATAGGCTAACACCTTGAATTCTTCATCATGTTCCTCTATTCCTATTCCTGAACAACATACTCTATATGGCAGGGGTGAATTATCCTGTAGCAAGAGTTGATACTGAGGGATTTCAGAGCATTAAACTGACAACATGAATGCAGTGGTGGGGGACATGATCTTATTGAGGCCACTGCTAAACTCCCATGGCACTTATTGCAAAGGGTTTCCCGGTGTCCTGGTAAAATTCCCAACCTGACTCATTCAATTTAGCCCCCTTATCATCCTCCATTGGCTCGTTCATTCATTCCCTCACTCTCAAGCTGGTGCGGTGAGCCTTCTGGCACATAATGGCTGCCATGCATCACCCAGGTGGGTGCTACACATTAGGGTTAGTGAGATGAAGCGCTTTGGGTGTCTTGAAAATATAAATGCAAGTTGTTATTGTTGTAAAAGTAGTGCACCTGGTCCACTATGAAGTTATAGATACAGTATTAGTGGCGCTGTTGGGTTTCAGTTGGGCAACCATATGAAGAGACCAAGTGAAACCTGTGGCCGGGGAGTATCTTTGACTTCCCTGCCCTAAAGGGACATGAGAAGATAGAGATGAGATATATTGTACACCAGAAAGTTTTACAGGTTCACCAACTTCCATTTCCGTTGGTAACTCCAGGTACTTGTCATGCTCACTAGAAGAAGAAAAAAAACATTTATCCATGTACAGAGACCAATTGCAGGGACAGTCCCCCTGCAGCTTGGGTTAAGTGCAAAGGGACACAACCACAGAAGACAGACTTTCTGGTTTCTGCTGTATTTTTGAAAATCAAATAGGGTACTAAATGATGAGAAGATGAAGGACAGGATATGTCATTTATAAGTGATTCATCACTGAGCAGTGTAGCAGTTAGCCTGTTCCATCTCAGATCAGAGTACGGCTGCTAGCATAGCTGTCATATAGGGATTGTCAAAGTTTCTTTTTTTTCGTCATCTACTTACTGAATATTTGGTCAACGATACCCGGGACACCGAAACACCGGGGCACATGAAACTTGGTGGGCATGTAGCCCCACTAGACTTTTACGGAAAAATTTAGTTTGGTCCCCGGGGGCCACTCAACCCCCCAGATAAATCTAGAATTAATACTGATGACTGAGCAGAGGATTTAGCTATTCTCAATGCTTCAGTCACAGACAGAAGAGCAGTTTCAGTAGAATGACCACTCTTGAGACCAGACTGCATAGGGTCTAGTAGATTATTCTGATGAAGAAAGTCACATACTTGCTTGAAGACCACTTTTTCCAAAACCTTTGACAAGAAAGGAAGAAGAGAGACAGCTCTAGCTCTTCACTTCAGTTGGATTAAGTGACATACAAGCATAAGAGTAGGGAATGATAGGAGATGGAGACAAATTGGCGAGCAAGATTTATTTTCGCGGAGAGGATGTGCAGGACTGAGCGCCGCGGTCATATTTTGTACCGCTATGGCAATTTGTCTCCAATAGGCTTTACGGTACATCTAGCCTAGTTCTAAATATGATACTCAATATGTCACAATATAGCCTGGCTAACACAAGACATATTTTCAACTCTCTATTGAGATTGAGAATGGTGGGGACCTTTCCTTCTATTCCAATTTACAAGGGGCGTAACCAGCAGTAAAATTAAACTTAAATCGGTACATTAAACTCTTACCAAATCGTTTTGGTACAAACACATCTTTCTTGTAAACAAGGTTTTAAATGCATTGTTTACTCAATTACAAAAAAAATACACTTCCATGTCATTTAACAATAACGCCATCAGCACGGCTGTTTATTGTTACTGTATTGTTTTTATTTTGTAAGTCACTTTGGACAAAAGCATTTGCTAAATTCCATAACCATAACCATCTGTATACCTCTGTCTGTCATCACATAAACTCGCCCCATTTAGGAGAAATGGTTGTGATTGGTTCCTGGGTTTTTGGTGCTTTGGAAATCGGTTTCAATAATTGTGCGTTCATGACACATCGGATATTTGGAAATCCCAACCTCTGACTCAGGCAAAATGACTGAATGCAAAGTTGGGTTGGATTTTATGCTCGGAGACTCGTGGAAATCTTGAACCTACTTAACATCACAATCATGCTCCAGGAAGGTCATGATCTCATGAACACACTTTTTTTGGAAATCAGGGCTTCCGAGTTTGTCATGAACGCATTGGAGGTATCATAGACCTGGAGAGAGTGAGGAAGTATCACCTTTATTTGAAACTATTATTTTTAACTAATGTAATGTTCATACTGTGGGTCGCTTTGGACAAAAGCGTCTGCCAAATAGCATAACCGTACCATATCTATCTATTTCCATCAGAAAACCATAACTGCAGGTCACCAGCAGACCACCCTTATAGACTAAGTGGTAGCTTACTCATTCTAATCCTTTAGCTCTTCATATAGGCTTTCTCAGACCCTTGTAATGTGAAAAACATTTTAGCCTGAATTTTAAAGATAGAGGTAGGCTGTCTTAGCCATTTTGCAGAAGCCTTCAATGACAGCTTGAGAATTCAACCAAACATGGGTCTAAGACTATGGAATAATATATATAGGCTACTGCTCAAAAAAATTAATGGACCACTTCAATCATACACTGGATCGGTACTCTGACACTGCTTGGTTCTGAGCACAAGTAAAACTGTTGATTCGTTTTATTTTGCAAGAACTGTCAGACATTGTGTGAATGTAGTTTGAGAATGGAGAAAGTGGAAGGTTTCAAAAAATGTGTTTTAACAATTGTGGAAAACTGTAAGTGTTTTGAGCAGTATATATAACCAAAGCCACATTGCTGTGTAATTTTCCATTGGCTGAATAAATTCGAAACATCATCATGAAAGGATATTTAATCTGATTAAGAACTCTGAGGGATATTCAAAATAGATTTGTTGATATATTACTATGTAGTTTATCTGACAGCAGAGGGCAGTATTTGTTTACCTGCTTTTCCATGAAATGTACATGTGGCCCTTTGTAGGCCTACTCAGTAGCCTAAGCTGATCATAAAATGAATAGTGATTGCTGTAGTCTGTAGTTCCCTGAATTATTTGAGCAACCTAATGGACATTGAATTTATCCAAGTTTTATTTGTAGGCCATTTAGGCTACCAATAAAGCGCATCATGATGTTAAAACTCTGACACCATTTCTTAAAATTCTTGTAACAAAAATTGATGCAACTATAAATAGCCTAATCGTTTCTACTGTGGAAGAACAACCTCAAATACTTTGCTATTGAACCAACTCTACAGTGATGTTGGCTATGGTTACCCAAATAGCCTAACAGCTAGGCCATAGGCTCACCTCTCAATTTATTAAGAGAAAGTCGAGGTTCTTGCTCCACGCAAACCACAGTGACATTTCTTTATAGAATAATAGTTAGGTAGAATAGGGCTACTGATTTTTACCTCATAGTGAGCTCTGTGTTAAGATTAAAATGAGAAATCAACAGATTCCCTTCAGAATAAGCCTAAACCGGACGCACAGACGCATATTATCAATAGATTTCATTGTGGGTAAGCTCTGTCTCAGTCCACATCCAAATTGTGGCTTACAACTTTCCGTCTTAGTTGTTACATGTGTGACGTTCAAAAGGTCGATTAAAAATGAAACTTGCTTTAATTGGTTGATAGACCGTTCCAATGCAGTGCCGCCGTAGCCAGCCTAATATGTGGGACTACTTGTGTCCGCCTAATGTTTAGATCTCCATGCGGATGTGACATTTCAGAGAGGAGCGCGACCGCCATTTTGAGTTTTACCTCAACTGAACATCACAAACCACGGGAGCGGGTGAGAAAGGCTCTGGCCGTGACCGGGCAAAATATTCTACTTAGAATACACATATGAAATGCGACTGCTTAATGAATTTAGCTATTCGATTCGCTAATAGTTCTACTGGAGGTAACATCGAGACAAAACGTATGCTTGCCTGCTTGAACTTCTAAATTAGTGCGATTTCAAATTAGAATCTGGTTTGAATGGATAGCTTTTTTCTACGCTCTCCCCCAGAAGAGGGACAATCGGAGGAGCAGACGGACTGGGCATATTGCAGTAAAAGTTCTATTTAGAATTGTTTAGAGAGATTATTGGTTGTATTTTCTACCCTTTGTCACTCTCGCTAGCTTACCGACTTAGCATCAGCTAGCTATAAACAGGGTATTTGTTTTCTCCAGCGGCAGGTTGTGGTGTGAGTTCAATTTCACTCACTTCGTGTTCTGCCCCATATCATAGGGGCAAAGGCGGATTTAATTCATCGGGCCTTCCTGCACAGGAGCCCAAATTATCCATCCCAGTTAGCGTTAGTATCCCCATCAAAGCGCCGAGATTGGGCGAATAGCGAGCAAATACGTCCGCGTTTCTCTGCCTGCTCCCCCACCGACCTCCTTCCCTCAGTCCCCGGCGCTGACTGCAGAAAAGGCCGAGGTCGTTGTAGAACAGGCCCAGCCGCCTAGGCTCGACCTGTTTACCCCTCCTCCGCATCCTCAAACACCCCATCAACTTCCCCGGACCCCTTTCTCCACGGAACCGACACCAGACAAGGTCGAGGGGAACAAAGACAACAAACATCACAACATCACAACAGTTGCCAACATGAACCACCATCATCACACGCAGCAACAGCAGCAGAAAGCCGGCGAGCAACAGCTTAGCGAACCCGAGGATATGGAGATGGAAGGTAGGACAAGGCCTCATGCAGCTTAAATATTTTTGCAGCGTAAAGGGCTTTTATGCCTTACTAGGTATAGGCAATGCACATAGTTAACTTCAAGACGACAATGAATTACATGGTGATGTGATGTTGCTCCCCTCATGGCTAACATCAGTGTGGATGTTTTGACCTCGTTTTGCCTAGCCACCTAACGTTAACTCTAAACAATTATCGGTAGGCTAACGGCATGCTAGCAACCACTGGCTAGTTAGCTAGTGAACTGGTCAGTCATCTAACTGCAGTAGCTCATGACGTTAGCGGGCTAAATAATCTAGCCAGTGTTTTTGGTGACAGATGATGAACCCAGTGTTCCATCATCTCTGTCCAACTCACACATGTTACCTTATAGATTACAATATGGTGATGTTGCAGAGACATGTGGCGAATTATTTATTAGCCAACTTTAACTTTGCTCTAGCAAGCTGCTGTTTTAGCTAACGTTAACCTCAGGGAATTGACTGCAATAAACGTGGCGCAGATAACTAGGCTAGCACATAGGCCAGGCCAGTTACTGAACCGTTTAAGTATGTTGCATTTTTAATTAACGTGGGGAAGCGTAGAAACGATTTAGGTGGACAATTTGGCCATTCTAACTCAATTGGATCACAGTAAGTTATTAAACTAATATGCTGGGTTGTGCGGCTATTTAGCCTGGTAACGCTAACGTTAGTTGACATGTTCTCGTTAGCTGAGCAACAGAAGTTATAACGTTAATATTACATACACGGTCTATTTTATTTACTATTGATAAGCGCTTGGTAATTGCCCAGATAACTTTACATCGTTGTCTGTAGAGACTGGACGTTAGCAACCCATCACTCGGGATTAACGATGGCTAACGTTAGCCCAAGTCGATATCAAATGACGTTACTAACCGCACTACTAAACGCGAACTAGCCTGAACGTTATCAGCTAGCGATAGCCAGCTAGCAACGTAAGCTAAAGGTAATGTTTTCAACGTGAAGCACTGCCGTCGCCTTTCCGAGTGTCGCAGACCGTGGGTTCGTCTATGCTTCCATTTTCATTCATTTATTTTAAGACGAACATTACTATTCTCACTGTTCTCACATTTTAATTGAGACTGCGGCCCATGCTTATATCTAGAGTAGTAGCAGTTAAAATTAACGTCAACATTGCTCTTCTTGTAATTTTGCATAATGTATATAAGATGGCCAGTTACGTTAACGTAACAAGCTTCGACTGGTAACGTTATACAAAGTAATTCCTAGAATATTCCGACAAATAACGATGTAATTTAGGTCTTAGAAATTCATGCAGTTGAATTAACGGATATATATTTAATCCATGGCCAGAAATGCTATTTCAGTTAGCGTTCTGCTAGCTTAATTTGGAGGGCCACTGTTCTATCCAAAAGTTGCAGCAAGGGGGAGTGTATGGCAGTTTTATTCCAAGATGGAGGACGTTATTTTGCAATGATCAATTTTGTGCCAGGCCTGCTTGCGTATGTATTTGTTTACTTGGCCAGAAAGCCTTGACAGTTTTAACTACATTGCAGTAATGACTCGCCTTTGAGCTATGTCGATGTTTTTAAAACAGAAATGTCACTTTCGTTTAACCAGTAAGCGACTCTGTTAGTTTGCTAGCCCGCTAGCTAACGTTAGCTACCTTCACATTTTGCGGTTTAAAGTCAGTTAACCGGATGGCTAAGTAAATTTAATTTGTTACCCCACTCCATAGCATAACAAACTAATGCAGGCAATTGGTGGTTTTTATTCGCCAGTAGCAGTATTAACGTTATGTGTTAAACCGAACCGTCGTTTGTCTTTTATATGGGCAGGAGGCCTGTTTATTTCTGATGCCCTAGTTTGTTGTTGGCTTAGGTAGCTCCATTATGGTGATGCGAAAATACTGAGCGGAGCTTAGGAGGCTGCGGCAAGGCCTCCATGTGCAGACATCGACACAGCGCGGGGATTTGCTCCCTCGATCCATGAAACTTCGCCATATTTAATGATAACGTTATAATCAACCTCTCATAGCAAGTCGCATCAGCAGTAAATTACGGTTAAATCGTTATTTTTTATTCTCAGTGAAATGCACACTTATTTTCAATGCCGGTCATACGGGGGCGTAACGTTAAGCAGTTTTAACTTAATACGTTATTCCTTCAGCTGGTCAGTTTTCAGGCCTAGTCCGAAATAACAGGCCAGCCTGCAGATAATGTAGTAGGTCTTTATGAACATAACTCGCCAGATTGATCTTTAGGCATCTTAGATTGTAATTTTTAGAAATTAAATTCACTTAATTTCACGTCACTTATTGATATCAATGCAGTAATATATATTGAATAGGTTATTTACCAACATTACATTACAATGTTGTTAATCTGATGGTGCCCATTTTCTATGTAGGAAATGTTTGTCTGTCAGCAAATGAACAAAACATAAATTAGACCAATTACACATTTTTATAAGACAAACTGTGATTGATCAATAATGCTGTTTACATGTGTGGGTAGATTATGAAATCTATCTGTATTATCATTCTATTCTGGATGCGTCTTATAGACAAAACAGACAGACAAAATATATTTAAAAATGACTAGGTCCTACAAGTATGCCTTGCAATTGTGGGTCTTGTTGGTGTTTAGTGAAAGGGAGATGGGCACGTTAGATCATTGGCACCTGCCATAGCTAGTATAATCCACTAGACAAAATGAGGTCAGATTGCAAAGCATATCAGAGTACTCTTCCTGGAACTTTGATGGATTCTTGTATGGTTATTGCTTCATCCTTAAATTGGCTTCTGTCAGACTTGGTTGCATTTAATAGTGAGCCTACTTTATGGTGGGTTGCTGAGAAACCCACCTTTGGTTTATTTTATTTTTTTGTTTAATGTACAAATATTTCTATTGTGTTTTGTTCTCATATGACCACCACACCAAGACATGAAGTTCTGATAGGGAATTATTGAACTATCTGCATGTCCCAGTTATATGAAATGCAGGGAATGTCCGTTGTTTTCTGTACATGTCAGTCTAATATTTTGTTTTTGTGTGATACTCTCCCTCCCTATCTCTCTCTCTCTCTCTCCTCCCCCCACCCCTTCTGTTTTGGCCTCTGTTAGCTGGGGACACAGATGATCCCCCTAGAATCCCCCAGAACCCTGTCATCAACGGGAACATGGCCATGGCAGACGGGCATAACAACACAGAGGAAGACATGGAGGATGGTGAGGCACTATTACAAGCAGATATCATGCCACTTTGTGGCCAGCAGTAAAATCACTTAACATGTTATGGCCCTGAGGGGCTTTATTTGGTATTCGGTGGGTAATGTCAATCCTTCCTCGGTTTGAACCTTGTTACTTTTTTGTGATTTTAGACACCAGTTGGCGTTCGGAGGCCACCTTCCGTTTTGTGGTGGAGCGCTTCAGCCGGCTGAGCGAGTCTGTTCTCAGCCCTTCCTGCTTTGTGAGGAATCTGCCCTGGAAGATCATGGTGATGCCACGCTTCTACCCAGACAGGCCTCACCAGAAAAGTGTGGGCTTCTTCCTGCAGTGCAATGCAGAGTCTGATTCCACGTGAGTGCAACCAAAGCTTCTGGTTTTGGTAGATTAGAACAGTGGTTCTTAAACTGTTTGTCTGGCGACCCCCAAAAAATCTTTTGCCAAGTCTCGTGACCACTTTCTCTCCAACTGGCAAAAAATAGTTTAACTTTGGAAAATGTAGCGAGATGGGCATTGGTGGCGGAGGCAGAAAAATGTCTTCTCTCAGAGCTAGGCTGTCAACACCAAAGGTATTAATGTCAATGGCAGCATTTGACAATCTGATTTATTATTTTCCAATGGATAATCACTCATCCAATGTCTAACTGGTGCTCCTGTGGCAAAAGAAGGCTGCATAGTGTTCTGTCACTGGTAAACTCACGCACAGCACCTTCGAGCTCATCATCGTAAGAGGGCAGGTTTGAGTTTGCGTAAACAGAGCATTCACTTTCAGAGGAACATTATGGAAACACTTTGAATTGTAAGCCTACTTCTAGTTCTGCTGAATATTCCAGTTTTTAAACTTGTTTCTTTTAGAAATTGCAAATCAATTCGTGACACCTCATATTCTTGGCGACCCCCAGTTTAAGCCATTTTGCCATTGGTAATCATTGAAGTTTATGTAATGCTTTGTAATTCTTAAATGATGGGCCTTTATTCTTTAGTCAGTGATCCCAGTAAGCAAGTAAATTAAGATAGAAATGTCAGATTTCATCACTTGGAGTGAAAGTGAATGGCAGATTGACTAATTGTGATTGATTGTTTTGAATTTGAAGGTCATGGTCGTGTCACGCTCAGGCAATGCTGAAGATCATCAACTATAAAGATGACGAGAAGTCTTTCAGTCGCCGCATTAGCCACCTGTTTTTCCACAAGGAGAACGACTGGGGCTTCTCCAACTTCATGTCCTGGAGTGTAAGTGCTGCATCGGAGTCCTAAACCTGACCCCCTGTCAACCCCTTCATGTTTAGGTGGTTGTAGAAGCAGAACAGGAGGACCACCCAGACATTTAATATACCCCTAGAACCTTCACTGAAATTATGCAGTTAACTAATGGCCTTTGTTGTGAGACATGCACAAATTATGAATGAAGCCTCTTCTAGTTCTGTTTTGGGTGACATTGGTTTGTTGTCTGTATGTTGGTACTGTTAAAGTGAACAGCAGTTGACATTTTGGTTTAGACTCTCGGCTCAGTACAGTGTCTCATACTTGTTTTCCCATTCTTCTACGTTTCTAGGACGTGACTGATCCAGAGAGGGGATTTGTAGAGGATGACAAAGTCACCTTTGAAGTCTTTGTGCAGGCAGATGCTCCGCACGGGGTGGCGTAAGTATTCCTTTCACACCGCTGGCGTTTTCTCAGTGCTCCTGTCAAAATCTCACAAACGGTGAAGCTCCAGTGAACAGCTCCTTGACGATGTGTCATTCTCCCCTGCAGGTGGGACTCAAAGAAGCACACCGGCTACGTGGGGCTCAAGAACCAGGGAGCCACGTGTTACATGAACAGCCTGCTGCAGACGCTTTTCTTCACCAACCAGCTGCGGAGGGTGAGGTTACAGGCAGTACTCTCTCAAATGTGACCTGGGTGTCTGGTGCTCTGGACCTGCACATCAGATTACCCCGTAGAGGAAATCGCATCCCTACTGGGAGTAGTACACTACTTTGGCTTCCTAAAGGTCCTCCCCATGGGGGATACACAAAACGTAGCATGATCCGCTAAGGCTAACATGCCATTTAACTCAAGAAGGACTTTGAGATGATTGAATTAGACTTCACAGTTTATAGGTCTGTGTACATTAGGTCGGATTTGGAAAGAATAATTATTTACCCTTGCTCTCTTCATAAGTAGAGTCCTGGACTTTGGTCCTCAGTTTGTCTGCCGGTTTCTGAAGGTGCCCATCTTTATCCCCTTCCCTCCACCCCTTTCCCCACTGCTTTCAGGCTGTGTACATGATGCCGACCGAAGGCGATGACTCCTCCAAAAGTGTCCCACTTGCCCTACAAAGGGTTTTCTATGAACTTCAACACAGTGACAAACCAGTAGGGACAAAGAAGCTCACCAAGTCTTTTGGGTAAGTGTGCTTGTGAATTAGGAGGAGGTTAACTGTATATACATGAGTGTGTGTTTTTAGTGGGATTTACTCTACAAGTACACGTTTTGCACTTGTTAATCAGTCACTTGGACTCTGGTCTTTCCTGCTTTTTTGTTGTTTCTACCCTTATACTGTAGCTATTGTCTTTTTGGCGTGCTTCCTGAGCATCTTCCCTGTTTTTCATAGGTGGGAGACCCTTGACAGTTTCATGCAGCATGATGTGCAGGAGTTGTGCAGAGTGGTAAGTGATTTTGAGACCGTATTTGATATATTTCCCAATTCCTTCCACTTGGCTCAATCTCAAGGGTCATCGGATATCTAAACAGGGTGGCTATTGAGAGCATTGAACACTCTGCATTGTTTTGACCTTGATGTTGTGTCTTGTTTAGCTGCTGGACAATGTTGAGAACAAAATGAAAGGCACTTGTGTGGAGGGCACCATCCCAAAGCTCTTCAGAGGAAAGATGGTGGTAAGTGGTCCAGCTCCGCATCAGCACTCGCTGTTAACAACGGCACATCTGCAGTCTCTTCCCCTACAGTGCCGATATTCTCTAACCTCCTCTCCTCTTCCAGTCCTATATCCAGTGTAAGCACGTCGATTACCGGTCTGAGCGGATAGAGGACTACTACGACATTCAGCTCAGCATAAAAGGAAAAAAGAACAGTGAGTATTTTTGATGGTCTGTGTGCGGTTTGCTGTGAAAGCAAATGCTCTGCTGCTGCTTTTGCTGACACTCAAAAAATCTAGCGGAGAGTGTCTTGTCAAGTCGCCCCGGCCTGATTTTTCATTGATCTTAAAGTCGATGACTCAAGCCTCACTGCAAAGTACTACTTCTGGCAGTAGGATGGGTTAGCCGAAGAGAGGAAAAACCCCACTCGAGGATGGGAGGTGGCTGGGGTGTTTGGGATGAGGTGCTGGGTGGTTTGGAGGGAGGGACTACCTCTTTTATGGCGCTTATGACTGACATGGCCTTTCCTCTGCCCTGCAGTTTTTGAGTCATTCAAAGACTATGTGGCTGTTGAGCAGCTAGACGGAGATAACAAGTATGATGCCGGAGAGCATGGACTCCAGGTGGGCAAAACACACACGCGGACAGATTCTCTCTCTCACACACACACACACACACAAATATGAACCAACTCAACTAAGGGCTGTCACTGTTTAACTGATATTCAACTATAAATAACCCATTCAGATTTTAATGTGTCACTATTTTATGCACATTAGACTATGTTGTAAGTTGAAATTGTGACATTTGAAAGTTGTTTGGACTTGATTTCTTTTTAAAAGCGACAGCCCTACTTCTGGCCTTATCACCATGTCCATTTTTTACATGGCTATTTTCACTCACCATCCTGTTTTCCTGTCCCAGTAAATTTGCTCTTTTCCCTCTCCCACTCGTCTTTCAGGAGGCCGAAAAAGGCGTCAAGTTCCTGACCTTCCCCCCAATTCTGCACTTGCAACTGATGAGGTTCATGTACGACCCCCAGACCGACCAAAACATCAAGATCAACGACAGGTAGCCATCGACATCACCACCACTCACACTCAGTACCAGCACTCAGTACTTTAGATGGGCCCACTGTTGTAAGTCTGCGGGGTAGCCATTAAAACTTGTGTATGTCTGACCATCATGTCCTGCTGAGAGCCAGTGCCCATTCTGATGCGGTTTCTAAAAGTGCCCAGAGCCCATTTTACATCATGAAACCATTTTACATCATGAAACTGTACTGAAGAGCAGTAGAGAGTTGCTGCTGCTTCCACCGCTGGTGCAGTGCTTTAAATACCTGTCTCAAAGAGAGTGAGGGAGAATGACTCATGGATGGGCATGGATCAGCGGAAGACCGGTTTCTCTCACTCCCCACTGCGGCCCCACAGGCTTTTTGCATCATGACGCAAGGAGCCACGGTTGTCACTCGTCACTCCCCTCCCCTGCATGCTTTCGGTGCTCTGCACAGTATGCTCACACCTCCAACTTCCTGGTAAAGAACAGCCCTTGCCAGTAAATTCCAGTGAATGCGGATTGTTCAGGAGCGCGTTTCTCCAAACCCATAGTTGCCAACTAAGTTAGTAACTTTGTTGGTTGCAGTGCAATTTCCCATTGCCAACCAACAGCAACTATGGTTTTGGGAAACACCCCCCAGTAGTGCAGGCCATGAACCAGGACTACTTGATGACCTACTTAACCTGACGGGCTGATTGAAGGGAGCCAGCAGTACCCCTATGGCGGACCTACAGGCAGGTTCAGTAAAAACAAATCCCCCATAGACTGAGGAGATAGTGGTGTGTTTATGCGGCTAATGGCTGAAAAGGGCACACGTTGCACCTTTTCCCATCTCTAGCCCATAGTGTTCCCTCCCTACAGATCCAAGTCCTTGATGCTGGCCTTCAGAGCAGCTGAAAATGCTGCATTCTCCTGAACACTGTGCTGTGAGGGGAAGTTGCCTGTTGTACTTCCATAGTGGTGGCATGCATTGCACAACTCTTATCTGCTCTCCTAGATCTAACTTCTTTGTCTGCAGACCCAGCTTTTCTGTTTTCACTTTGAAGCCCTTACGCATACAAGGGTGGATTTTCGTGGTTATTTGAGCTCAATTAGTTTTTTTTTTCTTTTTTTTTTTTTTTTACTAGTGGTTTTAGTTCACGATTTAAGTGTGCACCTGCCTATAATCAATCTTGGAGGAGATGAAATGTGGTTGTGCTTTTACTTCTAGCTTTGCCTCTAAATTGGATTCTACATTGTAGATGTTTGTTTTTGCTAGTCTCTCAGGTCGACTAGATTACCATGTGAATGATGATGATGACTTTGATTAAACAATTCTAGATCTTGTCTCTGATTTTTATTTATTATTATAATGCTCAGATACAAGCACTCAGATTTGACCATAAGATGTCAGGTTGCACATGTGCTAGTGTTGGTGTGAAATAGCTTTGAGTTGGTTGTTGAAATTCATTATGCTGACCAAAGAATTTTCCTGTATCAGTGCACTCTTGTTAGGTTTAGTATTGCAATGCAATGGTCATTTTCTCCAGCCCTTTATTCTACACCTTGATCACTTTTGAAACATTTTGTGATACCCTTAAAATGTACATTTAGTTTAACATTTAATTGAATAAGTTACTTTATTTGCCAGTATGGTCTAAAACCGATGAACATGTCGCACCACAGGCTGAATTTTTAAATGTCTATGTGACTGATTAATTGTGTTGCGTCTTTGGAAAGAGCAATGCTAAGGGTCTCTTTTGAGCCAAACAAATAACTAATACTAAGCATCTGATGCTGGAAGGAGGATCTGAATCTTATGTGACTAAAGATAAACGATGCTTGATGGCTCTGACTCCTTGTTTACGTGTCTGCCTCCAGGTTCGAGTTCCCCGAGCAGCTACCACTGGACGAGTTCCTCCAGAAGACAGACGCCAAGGACCCAGCTAACTACATCCTGCACGCAGTGCTTGTGCACAGCGGGGACAACCACGGCGGCCACTACGTCGTCTATCTCAACCCAAAAGGAGACGGCAAAGTGAGTGTCACCGAGCCAATAGTGAGGAGCTTTACTTACTTTCACTTGGGGTGGGGATGGATTTGCTGTGCATTGATTCTGTGGGGAATGTAGATGTGTAGTAGCGTTTTGAGACTGCATCATGGGCATGGTATTTAAAAAAAAAAAACTGTATTTGTGTTTGTAATTAGATCAATTACCATTTACAGCGGAAGACCTCATTAAAAAGTCAGTCACAGATATGCGTAATATCTGTATGTCTACATGAAATATTTAAATGATACATTTTTTTGCTGTTCTCAAACACAACCACAAGAAATTACTTCTAAATTATCCGTGTGTTTTTAAAAATGACATGATTAGGAACAGTCTCTGATTAACAAGTGACAATTTGTTTTCATGATGATGGCTTCCACCTGCCATTTAACTGTGTTATTCTAATTCAGAGGATGTAGCTTCTTTGCAGCAGCTGTCACAACTGACGTAATGGAATTATGCTAGCTCTTCTCATATGTACCATAAAGCAATGGTAGAGAATGGGCCAGATTCAGATTATAGCTTTGCTGACTAGTTGTTGGTTTCTGTCACTGGATTTTAGTTTAAAAAAAAGAGAATGGAGAATGTGTAGCCCACTGCCTAATTTAGATGTGAAGCTAGTTGTGTGAATAGATTTAATTAAGACATAAGAACAATCTAAATCTGATGTTTCTAACCAAAGTTATTGGTGTCTTATTTCATTGGCCTGTGCTTAGATAACATGGCTACTTTACTGGTGTTGACTAATAGAAGGCACTTTGTCTTGCATGCATTATCTATTGCATTGTTTATTGGCATCTTAAAACAAAATGTGAAGAATCTGAACTGACGCCTCTTGGGACGCTTGTTCCCCACCTTCATGTGTCCCTCCTCAGTGGTGTAAGTTCGACGACGACGTGGTGTCGCGGTGCACCAAGGAGGAGGCCATCGAGCACAACTACGGCGGCCACGACGACGACCTGTCCGTCCGTCACTGCACCAACGCCTACATGCTGGTGTATATCCGGGAGTCCAAGCTCAGTGAGTGTGTCTCTCTCTCTCTTTCTCTCTTTCTCTCTTTCTCTTTCACTCTCGCGCTCTCTCGCCCTTGACACATTCTAGCAGCGGTGCAGAGGCCCGAGATTCTCGTGACACAAATGATATTTTAGTTTCCCGTTACTCCCAGCTGAGTCATCGCAAATAGGTTAGGCAGATTTTCTGGAGTGTATTTGGGCTTCTCTGTAATGCACTCGGTGCTTGTGGTATGTGTTGCTTTTGAACCACAACTGTGCTAGGCAAGCAGCATTACATCGGTGCATTACACCATAATGTCTGTTAGATGTTGTCTTCAAAGTGTGAGTGTGTGTGTGAGAGTAAAGCTACTGTTGCAAATGAGCTGCTGAGACTGTGTGTGTAAGAAAGAGTAAGGCTGTTGCTGCTGTTTTGTGTGATTTCTATTGTTTGCCTAGTGACTCTTGAAACCGTGTCTAGTAGATGTGAGCTGCCTATGTACAGTATTTGATTGTATTTGTTGAATGCCCTTACCTGACTGTTCATTCATCATATGTTGACCTTCAGATTTCCCTGGGATTTTGTGTCGTCACAAGACGGTGCAGTCAAACCATTGTTTATTCAGGGGAAGTGACTGAGCATTAAGCTTTTTTTTACAGCAATGTCTTGAGTGTCCACACTGGTATACAATCAGAATGAGATGGGCATGTGAAACGTAATAGCAAAGGGTAGAATGTAATCATGGTACAAAAAAGGAAAGAAGAAATGGACTGTTGCTCGTTGTCCTCCATGTTATGTTTGAGTGAGGCCATCCTTAAAAATATTTTTGTTTGCAGTAACAGGCAAAAAAAAAAAATGGGTCGGTAGGTAGGTCAATATTTTTTTTTTCAAGATTCAAAGTAAAAAAAAAGTATAATTTTGGTCATGGTGATTACGTAGGAATGAATTTACACAAATGTGCATATCGTGACGTAACTGACTGGGTCTTCAACCTGTGCCTTCAGGCGCACCATTGCAAACCTCATTCTGATATAGGTTATATAGACCAGCCTTTCTCAAACTTCTTTGACCTGAGGCCCGGTCATGGCAGACTTTGGGGTCATAGGGCTCATCTACATGTACCCAGAAAGAAGGCTACAATAACTCTTGGCCACGTTATATTGAAATTTGACTATACAGTACTCAATGCTATACAGTGTATTATACAGTCTCTGCTCTGTTTCTAGGGAAGTTCCAAAAAACGTCGTTCTATTAAGTTTCGTTAAATAAATAAATAGCCTTCCAACAGGTTGAAGCGGAGCTTTGATACCAACGTTATCGATTAGTTTCAGTTTCTCTCGCGCAGACGCGCATTGAATGAATGCTCATACCACCACTTAATTGTAGGGCTCCATGTTTAATGACATCGATAGCAGAAACGTTTGTTTTATTTTTTCGTCGATCCGCGGTTTCTTGATCAACTGCGCAGCAAATTATCAAATGAAGCACCGGGCCAAATTTCACTCCACGACTCCGCGGAACAGCAGTCTCCATGTTGCGGACCCATATTTTGAGAAATGCTAAATAGACCACAACCAATTTCAATACTCCGACACGGTCACCGTTAGACTAGGGGGGGAGAAGGGATGAGAAAAGATCTGGCCACAGTTCTTCCAGAACTTCGTGCCAAGTAAAATCAGTTTGTGTGAATGAAACGAAGCCATAGTGTGACATGCGTAAAACCAATGGTGTAGAGATGACGCCACAGGGTTTTATTTAAGTGAGCCACGTTTGCATGTAGGCAATTTATATTCACAATACTTGGGCCTACTAAAATAAATGTTATTTTATTGCATTTGTATTGGTTGTTTAGAGTAAAAAAAACAATCGGTCGGTATTAACGCAAGTTTACAACCGGCAAGTCGGTCGGACTAAAAGGGGGAAAAAAAAATATTTGGGTCGGTTCTAAATTGACAGGGTCGGTCGGGTTACGGCAAACGAAAATATTTTTAAGGATGGCCTGATGCACTGTTGTGTGTATATTTTTTTGAAGAGTAAACAGATGGGTGTTTTGTGTAGTCTGAGCAGATCTGTGCGTGCGTACGTGAGGGAGGGAGTGAGTGAGTGCAAGGCTGGAATGTTTTCTGGAGGGTAAACATGGTGTCTTGTGTAGTCCCCTTGCTCTGTGTGTCTGTGAAAGATGCCTGGTTCCAAGCTGGTGTCTTGTGCTCTGTGTATGTGTGTGAGAGAAAGTTAGCGGAGTAGCCTATATTTTAGCCTGTCTGTCTGTGAAAATGGCTGATACCATGCTGGTGTGTTGTGCTCTTTGTATGTATGTGAATGAGAGAAAGAGAGAGTATATTTTATTCTTTGGAGAATAAGCAGGCTGACGTGTGTGTGTGTGTGTGTGTTGTCCCTTTTGACTCTTTGGTTTTGTGTGTGTCCCAGGTGAGGTGCTGATGCCGGTGACTGACGTGGACATCCCTCAGCAGCTGGTGGAACGTCTGCAGGAGGAGAAGCGGGTCGAGGCCCAGAAGAGGAAAGAGAGACAGGAGGCCCACCTCTACATGCAAGTGCAGGTCAGTGAACTGGTAAAGCACACATGCTAACGACTGTTTGCTTTTTTTTTTTTTTTTCATAATTGTCGTTCGGTTTTTTTTTTTTTTTTTTTTTTCTTTTAAGCTGATCTCGTATTCTTTTAAGCTGTTTGGTTACAAAAGATTTGTGGCCACCTGATGTTGATCAGAAATTATCCCTAAAAGCTTACTTACTGGGCTATGGAAATGCCAACCTAGCCAGCTGAGTTATTTATGCTGTTGATGTGTATGGGTCATGGTGCTTTTTGTGCTGTGAGCTTATTGGGATAAATGAACGCTTGCACGTGTCGTGTATAGAATTATAAACAGGAAAGGAAGACTGAGGGAATTTGAGCTCTGAAGGTCACCGTGACCTTGTTTCTGGCCCAGTGGCGAGAGTCTCTAGTCATGCTGCTGCTTTGAAAGGCTGCAGGTTAGATAAGCAGAGTGTGGAGATTTTTTGACCGTGGCCCTGAAGAACAAAGGAACATCTAAAGCAGTAGGTCAGTGACTTATCCCTGCCCTTGGCTTAGCTCAGCGCTGGAGTTTCTGGGTTAAGCTCATTTGGATCACATCGATTTACTGACTCTTTTTTTTGTATCTTCTCAGATGGTAACAGAGGACCAGTTCTGCGGTCACCAGGGCAATGACATGTATGACGAGGAGAAGGTCAAATACACAGTGTTCAAGGTGCTTAAGAGCTCCACGCTGGCTGAGTTTGTCCAGAACTTGTCACAGACCATGGTAAGTACTTCTACTCATGACATCTAAATGCTTTGTCCTAGTGTCATAGATTAGGTGCACAAATAATGCGTATGTATGCATTTAAATCGTGCTTGAGTGTCTGTTGTATTGATCTGCTGCAGGGCTTCCCACAGGACCAGATGAGGTTGTGGCCCATGCAGGCCCGGAGCAACGGCACCAAGAGGCCCGCTATGCTCGACTACGAGGCCGACTGCAACAAGTCTGTGAGTGTAGCGGCAGCAGCCGCAGCATCTGCTCACCCCTGTGTTCACTCGGTGTTTAAAATAGCCCTGTGTGTCGACTAGCGAGAGTGTCGTGTTTGATGAATGAATGCATCGTTCGTTCGTTCACCCTACCTGTGTGTATATCCTACAAAAAGCATGGACAAATTCTACCATCTTATAAATAAACCTCTTCAGCCATTAGTTCCCTTACTGAGTAGGATAATAAAGCCCTTCCTATTGACGGTTTTGTGTTGTATGTTTCCCTTTGTTAAAGGGGAAGAAAATGGTTGCTAATACTTGCTACTTGATCACGCAGATGATTGACTTGAGTGACAATGAAAACCCGTGGACAATATTTCTGGAAACGGTAGACCCAGAGATGGCTGCCAGTGGAGCCACGTTACCCAAGTTCGACAAAGACCGTAAGTGTTACAGGGGATTGTCTGACTTTGCACTGTCTGTGGTTTGTATCCATGATCAGTCGTAACCTGTTCTTATTTTACATCTAATGTATGAGAGAAAATAGAATGTGCTGTGCTAGAAGGAATGTGCTGTGCTAGAAGGAATGGGCCGTATTCGAGTGCCTTCCACTGTTGTGGTGGACATAAGGTGCTTGTTCACTTAGATCATGTAAATGTGCCAGCTTGTACACGTTTTGCATTGACTCCCTAGGATTTGATATTTGATCTGCTCTTTTACAATGCCAACTGTGTGTGCGTTGTTCTTCTTTCCACTCGTCAACCTGACATATGATGATCGGTACACACCCCGATTTTAACTTGGCACACCTCATATTTTAGCGCTTAGCTGTTTGTCACTGTTTTTCCCCTTCAGATGATGTCATGTTGTTCTTGAAGATGTACGATCCAAAAACCAGAAGCTTAAATTATTGCGGACATATCTACACGCCTATATCCTGTAAAATACGTAAGTCAATCAGCCCTAACCCAAGATGAATACACTGGTTTCACATACAACCAGCCTTAAAGCTGTTAATTTTTCTAACATGAACTTTTGTTTGGCCTGTGAACAGGAGACTTGCTGCCCGTCATGTGTGAAAGAGCAGGATTCCAGCAGGGAACTAGTCTTATCCTCTATGAGGTACGCATCCATGGATTCCCCCAAATCTCACTTAGTGTTCAAAGGTTCATTTCTGGGATATTGCATATGTGGTTTCAGTGTTTCCCACAGAATTGAATTCTATTTGTGGTGGTAGGTTTGGAGAATTAACTGGAATGCAACAGTTTTTAACAAATTAGTGCAGCGCTGTTATGATTCTAACCAGATTTAAGCACAATTTAGTACAACCAGAAAAATCATTGTGTGGTGGTCAATGTTGATATTGTGGTGGGCCGCCACAAATAAATCAATGTATGGGAAACACTGGGTTTACCTTATGGAAGTTACTTGAACAAAACTATGTTTTGGAGAAAAATAATGTAGTAAAAGTAATGACAATGTTGTCTCCATGTTTGGCTACATTTTAATGAACGTTGTTCATGTGTGAGTTATGATCATTGTGTACGTGTGTTGTGTGAATCCATTACAGGAAGTTAAACCGAATTTAACAGAACGTATACAAGACTATGACGTCTCCTTGGACAAGGCTCTGGATGAGTTGATGGATGGAGACATTATTGTGTTCCAGAAGTAAGGATGGCCTGTTCCCTCTGTTGCAAGAACAAGTCAGACAGCACTTCCTTTGGGCATGCATACACTTACAGCTGTCACTTTGGCTTTGCAGGGACGACCCCGAGAATGACACCAGTGAGCTGCCCACAGCCAAGGACTACTTCAGAGACCTGTATCACCGCGTCGACGTCATCTTCTGCGACAAAACCATCCACAATGACCCCGGCTTTGTCGTCACACTGTCAAACAGAATGAACTACTTCCAGGTAGAGTGAAGGGGTCAACTGTCCTTTAGAGAGGTTATGTTTGGTTGTTTGTTTTATCGTGTCCCATATGACAGTTGATATTTTCCACGCGTGTGATCTTACTGGCTTGTTTTGGTATTGCAGGTGGCTAAGACTGTAGCACAGAGGTTAAACACTGACCCCATGCTCCTGCAGTTCTTCAAGTCCCAGGGGTGCGTTTGTCACACGTCTCTCTGCCTCTTTCTTTCCTGTGTACTCACCTTGCCGCTCTTTCTGTCTGTAGATCGAGCCCCCCATGTGCCTCTCTCTGTAGCTGTCTCGTCACTCCTCATTCTTCTGTCTACTGATCTCTCTGTCTCTGCCAATGCAGTCTGTTTATCTGTCTCCAGGGTTCCCACGGGTCATGGAAATTTAAAATGCCTATTCAGGGATAGTGGTCAGGGAATTTGGTCATTGTTTGGGAGAAGTCATGGAATAGCAGGGAATTTTGAGTGTAGCAAGTTTAAATTTACAAAGGCATCTGTCAAAAAGCAATATTTTCCTTGCAGTATTATTTTTTTATTGGATTATTTCACACATTCCAGTTGTTATTGTTGGCCTACTTTTTTCTTTTTTCTTTTTTTGCACCTATTTATCCCCCTCTTGCTCCTCAGCAAGATGCAATCACTTCAGGCGAGATACCTATGGGTGTCCGAGGCCCAGAGGCCTGTGGTGATGAGCAGCATCAGGGAATTTGACATGTGACTTACAGTGGGAACCCTGCTGTCTCCTTCTGCCCTCCATATTGGCTGTACTGATCAATTGCCCTCGTATCTGGCAGGTACAGAGATGGCCCAGGAAACCCTCTCAGGCACAACTATGAAGGCACTCTCCGAGACCTGCTGCAGTTCTTTAAGCCCCGGCAGCCCAAGAAGCTCTACTACCAGCAGGTGGGTGACTGCGTGAATCCAAGGTTTGTTTGTTTGTTTTGTTTGTTTGTTTGTGTACCATTCACTGACTGAGTGTGTGTTCCGCTTTCTGCCTTCAGCTGAAGATGAAGATCACAGACTTTGAGAACAGGCGGAGTTTCAAATCCATATGGCTCAACAGTCAGTTTCGTGAAGAGGTAAAAACAGCACCTCAACACCTATGCCTGTGTTACTTTGAAGGTGTGTATATGTCTGTAAATACAGCCTTTCCTTCCACAACCTTGCATTGATGTCCCTGTTCTCCCCATCCTTCTCTGCATCCCTGCCTGGTCTTTCTCCCCTAGGAGATAACACTATACCCTGACAAGCATGGATGCGTGAGGGACCTGTTGGAGGAATGTAAAAAGGCCGTGGAGCTCTCTGACAAAGGCTCGGAGAAGCTGAGGTAGGTACCGGCCGCCCACGCACCTCCTCTCCACAGCACAGTCCTGCCTGCCTCTGAATCGTTTCGTCATTACAGGGTTTGCTCAAGGACTCGCTCAGACGCCACAGAAAGGCATCCTATTCTAGTCCCCCCCGGCTTTCATTTCCTGTACAAGTGTCTGACCTCTCTCTCTCTCTTTCTCTTTCTCTTTCTCTTTCTCTCTTTCTCTTTCTCTGTCTTTTTTTCCCTCTCAGGCTCTTAGAAATTGTTAGCTACAAAATTATCGGTGTTCACCAAGAGGACGAACTGCTAGAATGTTTATCTCCAGCGGCCAGCCGGACGTTCAGAATAGAGGTGAGTGCGTGCTGGGCCATTGTTTGCCTTTATGTGCTATTGTTAAAACGAGCTCTTGTTCATAGAGTGTCTTTGTGTTGCATTTCTGCTTGTGTGTATGTGTGTGGTCGATCATGGGGTGGTGACCCATTTGTTGAGCTGTTGTCACTGGCTACCATTAACATGCATGGTGTCTGGCTGCCTGTCTGTTTGTAGGAGATCCCTCTGGACCAGGTGGACCTGGACAAAGAGAGCGAGATGCTGATTCCTGTTGCACATTTCCACAAAGAAGTCTTTGGGACCTTTGGTATTCCCTTCTTGCTGAAGATCCGACAGGTGGGTTTGTGTGGAATCAGTCATGCTCCGATATATCAGCCTAATATCGGTATCAAACAATATCTGCCTTGTTGACTGGTATTGGCATATCTGCAATTATATCTCCATTTACTGATGACTGTGGATGGTGTTAATCTGTTATGTTGCATCTGCTCTAGACTGGCACATTCAGAAATAGTGCTGTGAAGGGCTAAAATACTTGTTTTTTTACAAGCACTGCCACTAGTAATTATTAACAACAAAAAGGATAATCAATGGAACTGGCTCTATACCAGACATGATGCCACACGTACATTCGAAAAAATTAGACCAGTCCTCCAAAACTATTTTTACACTCCAGAAACTTACGCTTTAGTTACATGACTGAGGTAGCCTGGCTTTAAGAATCCTATCGACCAACAAACCTATTGTCATTGCAAGGTCTGTAAGGTGTTAGACAGTATACACGAGTAAGAAAATATCAGTACATTTGAGTATCACAATATAACCTGTTGATTCTCAAAAACACAATATATGTTAATAGTATATGTGCTATGTGACAGTGGTGCATTTTGTGCTGTTTAAGCCCTCAACCAGTAGAGCGCAGTGTTGTAATCTATTTAACTATCTGACTCTTCTGGTCCAAAGTAACAATGTAACCTGAGACAGGAAGTAGTATTTAAATATATTATTTACAGCATTCCAGTATACTGTGTGAATTAATCTGAACTTGTGTGTATGCATTCTATTATAGGGCGAGTCCTTCAGAGAGGTCATGAGGAGGATTCAGACCATGCTCGACATCCAGGAGAAGGAGTTCGAGAAGGTAAGATACAGTGGATAATCTGACATTTTTCCTTGTCCCAGATAGTGTCTGAGGATGCAGTATGCCCTTGGCAAATAAAGGCCTATGGCATTCTTAAGCTCAGGTAGTCTGCTTAATCTTTGAATCTTGTGTTTTTTGTTATATATATATATATATATATATATATATATATTTATTTATTTATTTATTTATTTATTTCAGGGTACCTGCGAGGTCTCAAACATATTGAAAAAGTCTTACATTTAATGTCAGAAGTATTGAATTTCCTTTATAAAGTCTTGAATTTCATTCGCAAGATCTTATTCCTTTGGTAGAATTAAGGCGAGACACGGCAGGTGAAAACATTGTTTTTTCATGCCCTGGTCAATTTCGAGATTTTGAGTTAGTCTGTTACCTTAGCATGTATTCTATCACTCTACTACAACAAAAAAGTCTGATTTACACATTTAGGTGTTTTTCATTATATTGTCGTCTCGCGCATGTATATTTCTCCTAAATTCAGCAAAAGTTGGCATTCTAACCTTGCATGCACTCCCGCGACCGTGGTCCAAAACATATCATGTGTAGTACCGTTGGAAAGCTCTGTTTTTCTTGTATCACGCTATGTGAATCTAGGCTGAGAACAGAATCTCATTGGCTGTCTTTCAAGGCTGTTTTCTCAAAATGAGTTTCCTCCCACTCTGAGCACGAAATCTCCACTTCACAAGCACTTACATACACCAAACTTTCTAGACGTATGCCTAACTATATTTAGAAGATTTTTACAGAGGGGTTTGTTGATATATTATTCCTAGCCTGACTTGCATAACATTATATGCCTAAAAACATGGCAAAAATCGATTTTTTTAAGGCTATTGACAGCATATTCTGATTTACAGGATAACAAAAGTAGATATCCATAAATCCCTCTGTAATTTTTTCCCCCCCATCTAATATCTGAACACAATGAAAACACAATTTTGAACCTGGCTGTATCCAATGCTCAGATTTTGTGTTTGAAAATGTATGTAAATTAGTGCATATTTAATTAGATAATGCCTAATTTGCATATGTAAACATTAAATTACAGAGAACTTGTAATACATTTTTTCTCATTAATGTACCGGTAAGTAATCAACTGGGGAAGTTTCATAGTGATATCTGTTTGTTAAAAATGTTACCCTATTCACCTATAGTCTCTCGACTTAAAGGTGCCATGTGTAAGAGTTGAGGTAAAAATATCCAAAAAATGAGCTACACACATCAAAAGAATGAGAAGAAATAAGGGCGATGATGTCATTAAAAAAATGACAAGTTATAGTGCTGCAGAGATATCAACCTGAATTAGCATGCTAAATTACTCGCCACAGCCCGACAGGTGTCATACCAGTTTCGGCCATGGGAGGCGGTATGCGAGCAACATAACCGCCAGCCAAACTGCAATACACGTTTCTCGGTTGTTACTCTAGGGTAGACCAACTCACTTTCCGGAGGTATACTGCCCCCATTTTTTATGGAATGTGGAGTATGAATTGATTTTTTTTGGCGGACATTACACATGGCACCTTTAATGGATACCATAACGTCAATGATATTGTAGATCCCAGGGGGAAAATATGCGTCTCTTCTGGAAATAAACAAACTATTGCTTCTATTTTTTAAACTTGTGTTCATGGTTCTCATCCCTCAGTCATTCACTACATTCCAAAGTGAAAGTTTGTGCAAGCCATAGACTGTATGAAATAGTTGCATGTGCAGGTGCGTCTGAATTGTCAGCTAGAATAGTGATTTGAGCAGATCAGGAAAGATGTCTAGGGAGGTCACAGGTGGGATAGTTGAAACCTTGAGAATTAAATATTCAAAACGAGTAAAACGCCACACACACACACACACACACACACACACACACACACACACACACACACACACACACACACACACAGTGCTACCGAAGTAGGCTACCCTGGTTGTAGCCTGTTCACTTTGGCCTGTAGAAAACAAAAAACTGTGCAAATGCGAAGTTGGTATTTCATTTCAGTCGAAGTGGTTTTAAGTTGGAGGATCCTGGGGGTACCCTGTATTTATTTATTTTCACTGGTGCCCTCTTCCCTACAGTTTAAATTTGCGATTGTCATGATGGGCCGGCATCAGTACATTAACGAAGACGACTACGAGGTCAACCTGAAAGACTTCGAGCCGCAGCCAGGTACTGTTTTCTCTCAGTTCTCCCTCGGTCAAATTCAGTGCCGCTGTGTTTTCAAAGGGATAACAAACCCAAGCCATAGAGTGGCCTCAGGTTGAATCTGTAGTTGGACAGACAGTTTACAACTAATGGTGGTTGTTTTATCCACGCTGTTTCCTCCCCCCCCCCACAGGAAACATGTCACACCCAAGGCCTTGGTTAGGACTAGACCATTTCAACAAAGCTCCAAAGAGAGGCCGCTACACGTACCTGGAAAAAGCCATCAAGATCCACAACTGAGCAGATTCCACGCTAACGCCACAGCTCCACCCATACTAAAGACTTTAACCAAACCTCTCTTGTGTGCACCACATTTTAACACCTGCTGAAGGGGTACACAGGCACCATGTATGAAGTCTTCAGCAAATGGATTTACTGCTGATGCGTTTTGTTTTGTTTTTCTCCCCCTCCCTGCCCCCATCCCCTCCTTTTTTCCCTCCTTCTGAGGCTGTTAAATTTGGCTTCTCTAACTATTGACTGCCTACTGTCGGGAAGAATGAATTGGATTTTAGCAAAATGGGAGGACAGTTTGAACTTGTAGATTTTGGGTTTTTTTTTTTTTTGGTTTTGTTTTACTTTTTTTTTTTTTTTTTTTAAGAATTGTTACAGCGAGAAGGCTGCTGCATAGTGTTGGAGGGAGGCGACGGAAAGATGATTTGCCATTTGCGGAAACAAGGACACTGGTCCTTCAAAAACAAATTCACTGCGAATGGTCCAAGCTTGCTAGTTGCCCTGAAGTGGTTGTCATTTTTTTCTTGGTCCCTTAGTGCAACTAGTCAATTTTCATGTTTACACAATTCTTTCTCACTTAGTTTGGTTGGAGGAATTCAGTTTAGTCTTTTTTTTTTCTGCAAATCTTGTATAATAAATAAAACAAAAATAACAATAAAGATCCACAGCATCTGTTTTAAATAAATGAAAGAAAAAAAAGAAATAAATTGTCTGTACTTCATCTTGCACGTTGGCACTTATTATCAAAGGGTTTACATTTTTCAAAATGTAAACTTTGGTTGTAGTATGATTTGCATATCCCCTTTGGGTTGCTCCCCTCTCGGTCTTAAGCTTTTTTCACTCCTCCCTCTGTCTCCTTCCTGCCCTTCTCCTCCCTCACTCTGCCTGTCCAGACTCCTCTGTCTGCCTCCGACTCTGCTGTGTTTTGCTGTATCAGAGGGTGAGCCCCCCCTCCTCATACGCTCCACATTCACTGTAATTTGCATTGGCAGGGATGCTGCAGGCGCATAGGACTGGTGGTGGAGTGTGTAGAAAATAAAACCAGCACCAATAACTAATACAGACACCTTTTTTTTTTTAAGTGCAGAAGGAATGCTCCCTAGTGAATAGTTGGCTTTGTAAAGACAACAATGAAATTGTATATTTAAAGAAATCCTGTAAAGTAAAAAACAAACAAAACAAAAAAAAAAAAAACAATTTTGTTGGGTACAGATTGATTCAGATGTTCATATTCATTGTGTGTAGTTTTATTTTGGATCCTGACTTTTCCGTTTTATTTTTTATTTTGTTTTCTTTAACCAATTGCAACAGTTTTGTCTTGTTTAAGTGCAGTACGAAGATGACCTGCAGATCACATCTTGGAGTTTTTCCAGTTTAATTCCTCCATGTAGCAGCAGTGTACGACAACTATTCCTGTATATTGCCTTTTTGCTGGAAAATGTATGTTGAATAAAATTTTCTATAAAAATGAGTGCATTAATTGGCATATGCTTAAGTGTAGTGGTTTCTAAGTAGATGGTAAAGCTTTGTTATTCAATATGAAGTGAGTATGCAAACTTTGGGCATCCAGAGGAAAAAATGAGTCAAATGACAAGACTTACAGGAAACGTTTATATACATATGACATGCCAATCAAGTTAACATCCTTCAGAGTTCATACATTACCAAGTACACATTGATCTTTTAATGTAAATATATTAGACATATAAGACATATCTTAAAAATACAGTTTTGCTATTGCACAGTCTGCCGTCTAAACGGTGCTTCTACTTTGTCAGTATAAGCAAGGTCTTTGGCATTGTCATATCAGAGGTCATTAAGTGTGTGTTGACATCCATGCCCAGTGAGAGACATGGCAAGCCTGCCCTAGACAAGGTTAACCAGAGGCACTGATGCAGTGGACTACTCAAGAATGAGTCACAGTCCTTCATAACCCATAACCAACTTCAGTTTACCTATTATTAAAGAATGTCTCTAGCTGCAGCAGGAGGTCTCTTTTGACCCTCAGTAAACTAAAGGACTCGATGACTCTATGCTGCTGCTGCCAAGAGGCCCAGAGCCAACATGGAGGTCAAGAACAGCATTTCTTCTTGTCCACATAGAGAACGCGTTTGCACCTGGGGCAGGTGTGGTAGGCGTCTTTGAAGTGCTTCATGAAGAAGGGGATCAGACAGCAGCAGAGCACAAGCCTGGCAACAAAACACACAAGTGTTCAGTCGCTTGCTTCTTCAAAAAGGGAATGAGCCGTGCAGGCTGACACTTTGTTTTGTTTGCATCTTATAGTAGCTCTTACCCGCACAGAATGAAGACAAAGCACATGATCCAAGCGTACGTTCCGACTTTGTACGAGACCTCAGTGAGCACCTGCTGCTGACAGCTTGTGCAGGTCGTCATCCCTGGGTTGTGGCCTAGTTGGTGATCCTCACTCACAAACCTCTTCACTCCCTCGTCTGTTGGTGCTGCAGCATGACTTGAGCTGACTGTAAATGATGACCAGAGTGGATACATCAGCAGAGGTCATTGTTTTTATTTTCCCATTTATTTTCCGATATTCCAGTTTTCTAATATTTTTTTCCAATTTTATTGTAGATTTTGGTTAATTGAAGTGGCATCCTCTCAATAAGTTTCACTTAAGTCACACAGACTTAGGTTGATAATGTATTCGTATGAATACAAATGTGTATTTTAGTGTCCATTTCAGGATTTTAACATGGGGAAGAAAAGCCTACTGCTGGACTTCCATGGGGAAAAGATGAGCAGACTCCTAGACTTACCATTTGGTGCCTGGACGGCAGATGTGTAGGGGCTTTCATTAACATCAGATTGTCTGAAAGGCTTGATTGTACTTGATCCAGGTGTGAAAGGTGTGTGCACGTGGTAGACCTTCACACCATCCCCTTCTTCTCCAGCACCTCCCGACACTTAAAAGACAACCAACCATGGCTTTAGACAAGATACAGTTGACTTGTTTTCTCTAAGCGAAGTATGTATGTGTATGCCATTATCAGCCTTTTAAAGATGTTTCTCATAATTGTGTATATTATATAGCATAATATATTGCTTTGAATAAGAATGCATTCGTTTAAATGGAGGTGGTTAGGTGGGTTCTCTGAACTGAACTGCACTATCATGTTGGTTGTTTAGTTCCATGACGAAGACATAGGCCTTTACCTGGTATGACGTAGGGAGGAGGGTCCTTTTTTCTGTCTGTGCTCATTGTTTATAACTAAAACTGGAAAGACAAGAGACATGTATCAAATCACATTCACAATGAAACAGCTGTGAAACAAGGCGGAATCTCCCTAACAGTCTCCACCTGCATCTGATGAGCATGTGTCTTTAATGAAGCATGAGTGCCAGGTGGGAGAAGTCCTGGATACCACTATGCCTTTCTTCCTTGCTATGCAGTTCAGTGGGGGCAATGTTGCTTGAAGGTGTTCCTAAATGTTGATTTACAATTGGTAGCCTACTCTGAATAAGTGCAGTTATCAAAAGCAAAAAAAGAGCACTGGGTAGGTCTGATAAATGACCACTAGAGGGCAGCAGTGTTATAAAATGGCTTCTATTCATCAAGCCAAAAATATCCATAATTAGGCTATTCCCAAATTAATCAGGACACAACATTTTCTTTTGAACTGGTTTTAAAACACTACATTTGTTTGATTGATGATTGGTTGAAGTTTGTTCATCATGTTGCCATTATTGTTCTTGGTTTGTAATTCAAAGGTGAATTAAAACTTTTCCACAATCTGTCAATCATATTCCTTTCCAAGACGGCAAATGACACATCAGAAGACATTAGCAGCATGGGCCTTGCCCTTGGCAGAAACAGGCGTTTTCCCTCATGCAGTGAAAGTGGAATGTGACAGTGCCACATGTTTCGCTTATCTACCTCCATTAGTTTCATTCAGCCTCATTAGTCCCGACTCTACTTCCCATGTCGTACTGAAATGGCGAAGATATCCCCGTGCTGTGAGTGACAGAGCCCTGAGGGACAGAGGATTTCTCCAGACTCGAGGGCCTGGGTCCGTGCTAATACAGGCCTGCTGTGAACTCAACCACACCCTCAGTAATTTATCCTTTCCCATCCCAAACTTCCTGATATGTATACACTATATAGTACACACACACACACACACACATATCTTAACATGTATTCTAAAAATATATACAATGTACAATCTACCCAATACCATGAGAAAATTATACATGACAAACAAACGGAAGACTGAATACCAGCGCATAAAATACTGTGGTTACCTGAATTATTAGGAGCACATTTTTAAGGCATAAGAGGCATGTCTATGTTATCTTGTGCCAGGGGAGAATGAAATGTCTACAATCTGACTAAAAAAGAGTCAGAGGAATTCAGAGACTAGCCCTTAACAAAGGTGTGGTCCTGAGGCAGCATCAAAGCCATTGTAGCTGAATGCTGTTTCTGTTGAGTGTTGCGCAATCCTCACTCAACACCTGCTTCAACACTATTTTCTTTGACATTTGATAAAAGACCAATAAGCATTTGTTGATTAATATTTCTCTCAGATGCTGACCTCATATCAACCAATTTCTATCTCATTTCCAGAAGTTATTATTATTTCAAGAAGTCTCTTGTGTGTAATATCTACAATGAATACTGTAAATGAAAAAAATCTTGACTCGCTCTGTCAGTCTCGGAGACTACAAGAAAAATCAAAGATTTTCTTAAAGGGACACCAGGCAAGCCTGATGCTTTTTCTCTACGAAACTCCCCCTCGCTTGGTCTGAAGCTCTTTTTCTTTTCTTTGCGTCTTCCATCAAGGGTTTTCGCTGCTTCTTCGCCGGCTCTGCCATTATACACACGTTTGCAACAATATCTATCGTTTCGTTAGCCTGCCTCTGTGCTGTAAACTGATCCTGCTTCGGTCGGTCGGCGGGTAGGATACACCGAACTTGCAAGTGGGATATTCTTTCTACAGGCAGTAGGGGCGGGCGAGAGAGCCTTCATTCGCCCCGTAATGATTCATTTAACCATATACCGACTTACGAAGATGATTAATTAACACGAAAACGTTGCCTGGTGTCCCTTTAACCCTAACCTAACCTAACCATCTTCACAATTTACTTAATGAAACCTGACAAAATGTCTCAAAATTATACGAGGCCCAGTTATGTCAAGTGTTCAAGAGCTCTTAAACCGTTTTGATGAGTAAACTTCTTATTAACAAATTGAAGGCCTGGAACAATCACATTAAAGAATCCATTTGTCTTACCTGTACTCTGTGTCTGTGTCTGAGTTTGATCCAAATGATCACACTGAATCCAGACTGAGCCAGGAGAGCCTGTGCACCTAGGCTACTCTCTATCCCCACCCACACTTGTTCTCATGAATATTCAACATGGAGTAGATCAGGAAAGCGCAGATCTTGCCAGTAAGACTAGGCTCAGCCTCACGCATTACACTGGCTCCTGCCTCTCACTCTCTGCTGAACCTGTTTCTCCCTCAATGGTGCATACTTGTCAGGTTGCTCATAATCATAGGCCTAAACCTGCTCCACAGAGCAAAGGACTGTGACATTCCAATTCTAGACTACACACAATCCTACACAACATGGTGTGTTATATTTCTCACAAAATTGTGCTACCATATATAAACCTCCTGTGAAATCTGTCATTCAGAGGAAGAAGTGTACTTATCAGCTGGAAAATATGATGCTGTAAGGTAGATTCTGAGCTGACAACAACAGGGACTGAAGCGATACTATCTTTTCTTATCTTACCTGTTACCTGACACTGTTATATCCAGAAAAAGATAGAATCAGATATCACTGATATAATAAGATATCATGGCATGTGAGCCCTTCAGCTTTGGCCCCAAGCTAGTCATAACACAACAACACTGACAATGAAGTAACTCAGTGCCACTCAAACTACATCAGACGGAAATGTCAGATAGTGCCATGGCTCACTGCCTCCACCACATAGATTATCAATTAATACTTTTGAATGGACATACGGTGGAGATGAGGCTGGGTGGTGGGATGGTCAGTGGTCGGTCTGTGGTCGCAGGGCTGGGCCCAGTCCTGAGGAGGGTGTGTCTGGGAGTGGCGGCATCGATGTCATGTCTGTGTCACCGCTGTCAAGCCATGTCAGCTGTGGTGGTAGGCTTGGCGCGCTCAGGCTCCGCTGCTGCACCTGCCGAACCGGCTCCGTGGCATTCCTTTACTCGGACCAAACCCTTCTCGTTCTTCCTTTTCTTAGCCCAGCATTTTCTCACACGGTTGCTGGGTTTCTGACCGCCCAGCGAGCGCAGCCCCTTTCTGGTCACTTTCGTGACAGAGATGAGATGAGAGACAATGGCTGATGGCTGAGATGACTCATCTCTTCTCTGATGTATATATAGTCATGTTTGCGCAGGCCAAACTAAATGAAAACAAAACAACAATACCCAGTACATACAAGCCTGTGGGACTGGCCTGTTCCAACAATGCCAGGTTTTGTTGTTTCATAGCCTACTTTATATTTTGTTTCGGCTTGTTGTCAGGTGAATACCGTTGTCAATAATGACTTATATGGGGTGGGTCACACTATCCCAACCATTTGCCATGCATGCCTTGACATGCATGGCAACCATCCAAGATCACAGCATTTCCGAAAGTCCTTATCACTGATTTCTTCCCGAAGTCTGGTGTTAAAAGAATACAAGTCATGAAACCCACATGATTTGATTACTCTTAAACAGACATTGCGTTGTCAGTGCTACTGTGTCAGGAGACTAACCTCTGCACACTGTACTCACTGTAAAGGATTTCCTCTTATGTCTGATGTCATGACCACTCATCATCACTCTATTATTTTTTCGGACAAATGTTAGTCCTATTGTTTGTAAATAACCAGACTAACATGCTCAACACCTGAAATATCCATGGGGCAATTAAAAAAGTTAAGAAAAAAAGAACTGTGAGTGCTATCTTTTATTTCTAAAGTCCTATTGTTTGTGCAATTGCTTGTGTTGCTTCTTAAAAAAGGTATAATGTATAATATAAGGTATAACTATAGGGAGGAGGAGACCAGACCAAATGAAAAGAATCAAAGATGAGGAGAACATGCCAAGGCTCGAGAGGAAAGACAGTCATGATGATAGACATGCACTACAACATCACTACCACTCCCATGTAATTAGCTGCTGTGAACGAAGCCACCCTCCTCTTTTGTGCATGAGGTCTACAGAATCATGTCTGCAAAACATTTGTATGTGATTTGTATCACTGATCATAATATGTATTATGCCCATTATGCCTGTGTATGCATTTACAGTATCATGGTGTGACTGTGTGCTCACAGATTTTATGTCAACAATCCTTTGTAATCCACAGTGCAAGGCACACGACACCAGTCCGTTCCTGTGTCTCAGTCACTCAGTCTCATTTCTCTCTATCTCTGATGCACACATGCATTTTTTTATTGCCCTTTCTTACTACATTATCTTTACTGAGTATCAACAATTCACCTTTCAGCAACATAAATATTTAACACTTGTACTTTGAGTAGTTCGAGGCGAGGCGAGAGTTTGGAGTTTGAGGCCAACTTTTTCTCCTGTTTGAGAGCTGGGTGAGGAAGAAAGAATATTACTGTATTGTGTGATAGCAATCAATATTGCTGTCAGTGTATTTCAAACAACATTCCACTTGGCATAATCTACCCTGTTGTATGACACAGACAGCACATTGTTAGGTGTTGATTGTACAAACATTTTGCTGGGAGAATTTAGCGAGGGCGGCTTTTTCAGCATATGGCTTTGTTCCAGACTATGCTGTAAATACTTCCTCTGTCCATTTGGGGGACATATGTATGAATATTCATCTACATCAGGAGTCTGCATAAGGATATTACATTTCAGCAATAGTTTGGGATTTGGAGACAAAAATATCTTGTACTTTATTATCTTATCTGTACAAGATATCTGCGGTTCACTCCTCTAGAATAGACATAAACATTACCCGAGATATAGACAAGTATTATTCATTATTCTTTAAGTCTCACAGGTCTTTAGTCCTTTTTTTACATGCAAATGTACACTTCATGAACATTTCATTGTCTTGCGGTCTATGTCATACAGCCACGTGAAGATGTACAGTGAGTGTCTTTTTAAATGTGTGTCAGTGTGTGCCTGCTCTGCTTGTGCGCAAATTAAGATGAGCTCTGCTAAAGTCATCATTCTGTTCGCCAGCTTGCCGTCCCTGTTGGCAACAGCTGAGCCTCGAGCACGGAGGAGTCTGGGCTCGGAAACTATGACAAAGGGAGGGCCATCTCTCACTCTTGAGCCTCACACAAAAAAACACACAAGAAACACAAAACACACTAAACGTGGTCCTCAGATGAAAATCCACTTGCAGAACGGACTCTACCAGTGTTGTTACCGATATGGACTGCAGCAGGGCTAGTTGTGGCCTGATCCTTATCATAGGCTTGCTCCTGATTGATCTCACTTGGGGGCAAGGAACACGACAATCCAACAAACTTTTGTCACAGAGGCTGCGACAGCTGGATGCACAGGTTTGGGCAAATTCTTATGTTCACATATAGCACTCTGTGTAACATTTCTGCAAGCTGAATAAACCACCACATTATACAACTCTGTTTCCAAAAAAGCTGGGTCAGAGCGTAAAATGTAAATAAAAACTGAATGCTATGATTTGCATAGCATGTAAACCTTATATCTGATTGAGAATAGTGTAAAGACAATATATCAACTGTTATAACAGAGAAATGTTATTGTTTTTTGGAAAATATTTTTATATGTTACATACATTTTGAATTTGATGCCAGCAACACATTTCCAGAGTTAAGACGGGCATGTTGATCACTGTGTTGCATAACCTTTTATTCCCCTCAACAGTCTATACGCATTGCTTTGAGACTGATATGATATGTTGTCCCATTCTTGCCCGTAACAGTAGCTGGTCTACAATCCAGGGTCTTCTTTGACATATTTTCTATTTTATTCTGCACCAGATGTGACAGGACTGGATTGTTGTACCTTATGCAATAGTTCCATATGGAGCCATGCTGTAATATGTACAGAATGCAGTTTTGCACTGTCTACCTGATACCACATAACAAGAACAACCCTTCTCTTTAGCCCTAAGGATACAAATAATTTAAATTCTAAGTGGTCTAACCACAGGGCAGTTTTCCACTTCGCCCATATGCTTGGTCCAGATAAGATGGCACATATGGGTAGTGTTTAAATATGATTAGCATTTGAGGATGCAGCATCAAACTACTGAGCCCATTCCTGAGCCTATTGAAAGATTTACAGCGTCAAGTCTGGTTTTACAGTAATGCAATGCCCTCTAAGGCCCTGAAGATCACGGCCATCCAATATTGCTTTTCCACCCTGCTTTTTGTACAGAGATTTCTTTGGATACTCTGGATATTTTAATGATAATAGATCAGGGATTCCCAAACTGGTACGTGTACTACCGGTGGTACGCAAACTTCCATTTGGGGGTACGCGAGATGAAAAGGGCAATGTTGGAAAGGTGTTAAAAAAATATATATTTTTTTTAATCTTAAGCCTTCTCTTTGTTCTTTGTGTTTCATAATGTTGTTCTCCATCCTGTTTTTTTAGTGTGAGAGATTAGACCAGTTGCACATTTTGATTTGTTATCATGTAGGGTGGCTAATTAAACATGATGCCTGGAATGCGTTAATAGAATGTGTTACATGTTTATACGCGAGTACGCGAGCCGAGTCAGGATGTAAGTGGTAGTACGTGGGAAAAAAGTTTGGGAACCGCTGGTATTGATGATCAAATCCCCAAATTCTTTTTTGATTTTCACATTGAGGAGCCTTATTCTTAAGTTGTTGCCCACATAGTTTTTCACAGAGTGATAAATACCTTTGCATCTTGACTTCTGAAAGACTCTTTGGGATGCTCTTTTTGAATCCAATCATGTTGCCAATTAACTTAACCTAACCTCTCTGCAAATAGATATGGGCTTATGTGATTTGCAGGTCATCACATTATGTATTTATTTACATTTTACACAGCATCCCAACTTTTTTGGAATCACGCTTAGGATAAAACAGAACAGAAAGATCTTGTAGAGAAATGTTGGCACAACCGCCCTTGTCTGCTCACTATATTCCATTGTTATGTGCTAATAAAACCCTGACTGACTCCTTTTTCCGATTACTCTAAAGTTCAGAACATTTCAGGAGAGGACACTAAACCATCTTCAAAACATTGCAGAAAATGTCAACGTTTCCCAAAGCATAGACACGCGCTTCGAGATACTGACGAGGCGATACGAAGGCCTGTCCAGAGAGCTGAAGGCCTTCAAGGCCACCACCGACGCAGACCTGAGCTTGCTGAGGGCCTGGACTAAGAAGTTGCAGAAGAAGACCAAAAGGCTGGACCTGCGGATTACTGGTCTGGAGAGGTCCCTGCGGGACAACAACAGGGCCTCCCAGAGGCAGGTGCAGGAGCAGAGGGACGCCCTGTCCAACCTCACGGACGAGCTCCAGGAGCACATGACCCACATCGACTCGGTCAAGGCCCACCAGGAGGAGGTTCGAGACGGGATCCGGGGCCTGCAGGGGATGTTTAGAGAGCAGCAGGCCCAGATGACACGGCTGGAGGAACGCATGAGGGAACGAGCCGTAGTAGCACAGCCAGGCCCCCTCTCCACGAGAAGCGTAGCTGCCCCCAGTGAACCACCCATCTCCAACCAGACCCCTCAGGGCTCCACTCTGACAGCTGAGCGGAACACCAAACCCCAAGCCAAAGCCCCTAAACAGGGAAAGATGAGGAACCACAGTCCCTCGGCTCCCAGGGCCACGCAGAGGAGCAGGAAAGCCGGGGACAGGAGGAGGCTGAGGAACAGGGTGCAGGGGTCCAGGCATACAGACTTCCTGGAGGAACCTCGATTGTTGCCCACAGAGCCAGGGGAAAAGGAGGACACAGAGGGAGAGGAGCTCCCCATCCAGAACATTCTGCAGTTGCCACTAAGACACAAGATTCCTCATCACACTCCAAGGCCACGAGCCACAAGTATGTATATTCTCCAAGACAGCCATACACTTTCCCATTAAAATGGACAAAGTAGAAAGAATAATATTGAATCATATTTTAGAATAGATAAAATCACAAACATGCTTATAATTGTCATTCTAAAGGTCAAATGTCATTGGTTTGCAGTTGCCATGTTTGTATTGTCTCAAAAAGGGAAACAAAACTCTCTGAAACACACTGGAAACTAAAACAATCTCTGTGTTGGTTTTTGAATTACAACATCTTGGGAAAAAATTGCATCTGATCTTGAGTTTTGCAACACATCATGAGTACATTTTCAGTACTGATTCCAATTTGCGTTTTTAATGCAGCTCATTTTAGTCATGAGTTAACTCCTCTGTTTGATTTTATTTACAGTATGCAATGTGAATTCCATGCTACTGTTTCCCTCTGCTTCCACTGAGAACTATGCCACATTCATCAAGGGCTTCACTACCAGTATTTACGAGCTGACCATCTGCACCTGGGTGAGAGTTGAGTCCAGGTACATGGGAACGCTCTTCTCTTATGCCACCGCGGACAACGACAACATGCTGGTCCTCTATGGTCGCAACACAAGCTCTGCGGGCAGTGTGGATTTCGTGATTGGGGATCCTGCATACCGGGAGCTACCAGTGCAGACCATCCTGGACAACCAGTGGCATCACCTGTGTGTCATCTGGTCCTCCATTGAGGGCCGTTTCTGGCATTACATCGACCGCCGCCTCATCTCCACGGGCTCCAGGTTCCAGAACGGCTATGAGATTCCGCCGGGAGGTACTCTGGTCTTGGGCCAAGAGCAGGACTCTATGGGCGGAAACTTTGACCAGGCGGAGGCCTTTGTGGGTCGGCTGGCTGGTTTTACCATGTGGCCACGGGTCCTGAGCCCAGGGGAGATCTCCTGGATTTCTACAGGGAAAGGGCTTCCTAGAGGAGTGCTTCTCAGTCTCGATGATGTGGACAAGCTGAGAGGATCCGTACAGCGAGTCACATGTGAATGTCTGGAGCACTGTCCCTGATACTAACACTAACAGAATAACTAGGCTCAACATTCGAGTCAGTTAGTTTTTAATACAATGGTCCTGCTTTCAATGTGTTTTGTTCGAGGCCTACATTAACTTTTCAAATATGTTTCATTAATTAATTAATTAATTCATTCATTCATTCATTTATTCATTCATTCATTCATTCATATTTCCATGTACACGGCAAAATCTGCTTATCTAACGGAGTGTTATTAATTTTATATTAAGATAAAAAATCTAGTTGGTATTGTTTTTAGTATAAAGAGACAAGACATGGTTCGGAGTAATTTCACCCTAGGGTCCTTTGCACCATGACCCCGAGCCAAACAGAACCGGTTTTCCCTTGGACGAACCTATGGGTCGAACCCTGGTCGAGTAGCGCTGTCAGAAGTGTTTACCGAAGTGTTTACAACTTAGTGTTAACTAATAATTGTTGCAAACTGGTACTACGAACAAAATATTAGTGCATTCCTGGATCTACATCCTTATGCATGCTTCCTGCCAGGACTTTTACGGGCTTTTCCCATATCACGGAAGTAACGTCGACGCATCGGTTTAGTAGCAGATAATAGCATCCATCAGGCAAGTGTTATTTAAATAAACTCCTGGTGTACTTACAAACTTTTCAATGCCTCGTTTTATGAGTAAAGAACATACTGTAGAAGTCATTCGTTTCTGACAGGGCTACTCGACCAGGGTTCGACCAAGGGAAAACAGGTTCTGGGAGGGTGTTTGGCTCGGGGTCATGGTGCAAAGGACCCTAGGGTGAAATTATGCTGCTTTCCAGTAGTCTCGTAAATCATCGTACACCCACCCGTACAACATGTACGAATGAGTGGCTTTAGGAACGCATTTCTCTCCAGCCACGAGGGGCATTAGCTGGAGGCTAGTCATTGTTTTGTGCTAGATGTAGCCTCTAGCTAAACAGCTTGAAAACAAATTGTTACATTGTATTGCAGGCACAGCAAGACCTGCAATGCATGAATTGGTGACCGGATTGAAGCAGCAATGTAATCTAGTGTGTAAGAGCATTACATCAACATTAACATGACCAACAAAGTACATATGCAAAAAAAATACATGTCATCTCATCTCAACTATGGGCGCAGCCATGTTTGTTGTAAGGTCGTACGTCCACCTCGGGGTACCCTCAAGTACTCCGAGGTAAAGTGGGCGTGCCTGCCCAAAACTCAGGCGGCGGATTTACGACACAACCCGAAAGCGCCATTACTTTCTCTTTAAGACACTGGCAGCCAAATTTGCTTGTTTTAAGAACAAATATGCTTAGATGCTTTTTAGGGCCAGAGTAATCTCTGATAATGTCCTGAATTTCATGCACCCTGCTTGAAACCAGCTTGCCACTCATAACAGCCTGAAAATAATGAAGTGGTTATTTTATGTCATTTTGAAAAGCTTCTAAATGTTGATATTATAAAGCTCAGATATATGATATAAATTGTATAGACTTAAAACTGTATAAAACTGTAACTTTAATTTAATAGTTTTGGTGTATTTTTTATGTTAATTGTGTAACATCAGTTTTGCATTTCAACATTAAATGTGAAGTCAATATTCTATTTTTCTATTTCCATATTTTACTGTGAACATTAAAAAATAAAAATAAAAACATATCCAATAACTGTGCTTTATTGTCAGAATAAATGTATTTAAGCTGATGATACACATGACAACAGTTTGAGCAATGTTGCAGAGCAATGTATGTAGCCACACCAATGTTGGTTTTGGCCATAGACTGTAGGCCTGGTTTAGGCCCATTGCCATTAATATTGGCCAATATTTTTACCACATTATTTACCACAACTTTTAGATGATGAAATTAAAGCACATGGTACAGGTTATGTGATTGCTCAGCAACATTGTTCAAAAATTTGCCCCATATATCATCAACATTTGGCTATAAACTGATGAACTTCAGCCTGTTAAAGGGGTGGTTCAGGATTTTGGACATAAGACCTCATTTCCAAGTAAGCAAGTGTGATATTTATCAGTGGAGACCGTTTCGGCGCAGTACTACTAACCGGAGCAAGTATAATTCCGCCGCTGCTAAGAAACTAGTCCCTCAAAATGTAATGCGATCGTTGAAATGCAAGGATAGAATAACGTTAGAAATAACACTATCAAAACAGACATTTACATCGATAGTCTGGCGTTATAATTTATTTGCCTCGGGTGTACTTTGGAGTGGGTAAGACTGTCTTTAGTGGCAGACTAGCACATACCGTTGACTTGCGCTAGCCTAGCACCTGCAAACTCTGCAATTAGAAGGACTGGATGAAACGTGTTGAAAACGGTCTCCACTGATAAATATCACACTTGCTTACTTGGAAATGAGGTCCTATGTCCAAAATCCTGAACCACCCCTTTAAAGTAAACAACTGGCCAGGCCCCTTCCAAAAAAGACTACGTTACCCAAAATCCCTTTCGTGTACTTTTTGGTCGCTTTTCCTACCCGTACAGTTCGTCACGAGATTTCTTATGATTGTTAGTCATGGGTACAAGCTGTCCGGGGTAGTTTGCCAGCTACAGTTGTAGATTTTTACAAATATTGCAGTTGTTAGAGTGTTAATCTACCGGATCAGAATATGGCAAACATCACCAAAAAAGTGTCATGGTCTAGCCGGGGCGATGACAGTGCGCGCGGAGAGGCTACCCCGTTACTCAACGGAACCGAGGAAGTCAGATACACAAGACAGGTAAGTTAGCTAGCTAGCAATCTGCGAAGGCTGGTAAGCTATTTGAAATATATTTGTCACCGAAGTGTAATTGTGGTGAGTATTTGTAGCTTGAATTGTATCTGTAGGCAGCGATAGTGTTGCATTGCGCGTAACATCTTACTTTGTGCATGTACATCTTAGCATGCAACTCCATACAAATGATGTGAATGAGTATGAAATAATAATCATCTAATACACTGGCATTTAGGAGACCGCTTCTAAATTGAACGTGAATTAAGTCCTGAATGTTACTGATTGGATAGTTTTCAATGAAACACAAACATGACTCAACAGAGGCAGGAGAAGTATATCTGCTGCAGACTAACTGTCAATTGTATTGAAAAACAACCTGTCGTGTAGGCTATCAGATGACTGTATCTGGTTTTGTAAGTAATTAACAAATGCAAATATCGTTATAGATATGCATATATAATGTGGATAGTCTATTCTGCCCACAGTTGTTCCCCTCAAGGTAAAGTGCTCTTTGAAGAATTTACAGACTCCAAATTCTTATAAACCCCTTTAGTTTAAAGGCAGTAGGTATAACATCAACATGTGGTGCAATAACTTTGTAACACTGCAGGTTTTCGCATAGTAAATTTGGCATTAGTTCGTACCATTAGGCTTAGTCATCTACTGGACCCCACCCCAGTGTTGAAGCATTGGGATTTCCAACTTCCTATTCTAGCAAGCCTGGCGGATTCCCGATACTTTTTTTGGCTGTTGTTTCCACACAGTTTATTCCACTATTAGACCCATAGGAAAATGTGATTTAGCCAAACTCAACCCAAAATGAGGTGATCTATGATCACCTTATATATCATTGTTATCAGGGAGACATGGGAGATCCTTTGAACCATTTGATGTTTTTGGTCCATAGCCATCCGGGGGAGGTATATTTCACATAGGCAGACTCAGTACGGTGGACCTGGAAGAAGAAATCACAACAGAAGAGGTAATTCCTGAGTGGTCCTCATCTTTGATGATGGATCTCCTGTGGTAGTCTTCAATCCAACGCTGGATTCTTTTCACTCGTGCCATGTGGGCTAGAACAACAACCTCACAGTGAAGGCTTTACTAAATTACAGACCATCTGTGAACTACACACACAAACACACACACAGCTTCTTTGTTTTCTCGGTTGAATCTTCGGTCATTCAGTACATGAAGTAGATTCATAGAACATCTCTCTCCGTGTCCATGGTCCAAATCTGTTTGAGGATGCTGTAGTGACCTGTCCATTCAATGACTCTGACTCATGCATAGTGCTAACCAACTATCTGGAAACGTCTGTGTCAGAAATTACCATGTTTTCCCCTTTCACGTCAATGGCTCATTTCTCATGTTAATCCAGTGCCTGGCAGTTTGATAATGGCTGATCATTTATTTTTGTTTGCTTGTTTTGAACTGCTGCTGAATGTTGGTGTGTGTAGATATGCAGGACTCCAGTGTAGTCCAGCCAGTGTTGTGTGCGTGTCATGAGCATGCATTGACCTCAGATGTACCTCAGAGTTTTCTTTGACCGACTGCTTAATGTGGTTATGCTGGTGTGACTTATGCCTTATCTTCCTGTGTTGTGAGCAGGAATCTGTTAGAAGCAGACCCAATGAGATCCCCCACAATGAGAAGCTGCTGTCTCTCAAATATGAGGTAATTAAAGAGTAATTAATAAATAGGTATTAAATAGGAGAGGTAATTCAATTAAAGACCACCAGCCCCTTGCACATGCCTACTACCCCTCATAATTTCCTGTCCCACATATCAAACAGGGCTTTTGTCTGACAGACCTAATTGGTTAAAACAAAGACATTAGTATCCATGGCGATTGATAATTGTGTTTCATCGCAACATTGACAAGCAACACTTTTGAAGAGCTATGAAAGGCATGGCAATAATTTGATAGTTGATGTCATGTTGCTGAAGAAGAGCAGATTAATTTCCTTCTTGTGTTTTGTCTTGCAGAGTCTTGACTATGACAACACTGAGAATCAGCTGTTTCTGGAGGAAGAGAGGCGTATGAGCCAAATGGTCAGTGCAGCTCTAGGCCAACTACAGACTTTGCTTTTTACAACAAGCAGTGCGAGTGCGCGTGTTGTGTGTGTGCGTGTGTGTGTGCGTGCGTGTGTGTGTGTGTGTGTGCACGTATGTGTGAGTAATTAGACCTGACAAGTTTAAAATCTATAGTTCTCAGGCAATAACTGGTGTATGCCCCATCGTATAGCTCTTAAATGGAGTGAATATAAGATTCAACATAGCATATGAGGAGCCAGTGTGAGAATGTTTACTTAAGATCTTATAGATTTTTTTTTATCTTTGTTCCAGTACATCTTAGAGCCTAGTAGTCCTGAGCTTAATGTCAGAGGATGTTTATTTAAGAGTTCTACTTGAATTTGAAGTAGATGACTTTGGTTCTTTCTTGCAATGGTTAACCAGTCCTCTTAGCATAGCTCATTTTTCATAGCTTTCTGTTCCAGTGATGTACTGTTGGTTTGTTCCACAGGGCTTCAGATGTCTGGAGATTAGTCGCTGGGTCATCTGTGGGCTTATCGGGGTTCTGACCGGACTTATCGCTTGCTTCATCGACATTGTGGTGGAGAAAATGGCTGGGATGAAATACAGTATTGTCAAGCAGAGTATCCTTTGCACAGCATGGTTTGTGATGAAGTATTACCAGTAACCTTTTAACATTGAGGTTTTGTTCAAAGAATAAATGTATTGTCTGTGACTCATATTAGGGTAGTTTCACCATCAGGGTTTACAGCCCTTGACATTAAAATTGTGATTATCCTCCAACACGTAATCAATAAATATGCTATAAAACAACAAAAACTTGAATAATAAAAGGTTTAGTCTTTTGAAACAAAGCACTAACCCTGACTGTGAAATTACCCATTAAGTTACTTTAATAATGGCTTGTCAGTTTGTTTTGCAAGTGTTGAATGATATGTTTGTATGCTTATGTCACCTTTCCCTGTTTTCTCGTTGCCATGGAAGCATTTCCTTGACTCGCCTCCTGTAGACATTGAGAAATTTACAGAAGTTGGTGGGCTCTCCATCTCCCTTATATTATGGGCTGTGCTAAACTCAACACTAGTAATGATAGGATCCATCATAGTGGCCTTTTTTGAGGTAATTATGCACCTTTATCTCTAATGTATTCTCTTTATGTGTTATTGGCAAACTTAACTCCAGTGCATATTTGACTTCTCTGGTATTTTAAAGACATATTTTTCAGTAGAGAGAGGATAAACAGGATCTACACCTCTAAATATAAAATTACTATACATATTAATGCTGTGTAACTGCTCTTGCTCTGATTAAATTTTCTCTCTCTTTCTCGCTCCCTCTCTCTCTCGCTCCTTCTGTTGTTCTCTCAGCCCATCGCTGCAGGTAGTGGCATCCCTCAGATTAAGTGCTACCTCAACGGAGTGAAGATCCCGCGGGTGGTGCGACTGAAGGTACCCCCCCCCCCCCACACACACACACACACACACACACACAACTCTCTTAATCACACACACACAGTCCACTGACTCTCAGCATGTCAGAGACAAACTCCTACTGCTCTTTGCCTGCAGTGTGGCATAGTCATTAAACTCGTAACGGTAATCACAAGTGAGCTAAAAGCTCAAAGGATTTCAACATGCAGCATACACATATATGTTATGAAAGCTCTTGTCCAGTGGTATGGTAATCTGCTTTTTGTTTTCCGCAGACTCTGATGGTAAAAGTATGTGGCGTGATCTGCTCGGTGGCTGGAGGACTGGCAGTTGGAAAGGTAGAAAAATGCAAAGGGGAAACGACACGTTTCTGTTACAATGCTTACAATGCTGACACTGTTCTGTGTACAAATGCTTATTTCCTCGTTTAGTGACTGATTTTAAATTGTTTAGTGAGGTTATGGGCTCTTGACATGGGTTCTTGTGGCGGTTTAACACAGACTAAGGAGGGTGATTTAAACTTGCAGCGCAGCAGTGCCTTTTTGAAGATTGTTGTAATTGGGATGTCATTGCTGCTCACTATTTAAAAATGTCTCGATATCTAAATTGGTCTTGGGCTGCAAGATGAAGCAATGACGTGATTTGTCCTCTTGTCCTCTCCTCACAGGAAGGACCCATGATTCACTCTGGGGCAGTAGTGGCAGCTGGTGTGTCGCAGGGCAGGAGCACTTCCCTCAAGAAAGACTTCAAGGTCAGCGCCACTGCCTGCAGTAGTGCACCTTCACTAAAGCCTCACGCACACTGCGGCCCACGTGGGAGGTCGTTGTGGAAATTTCGAGATGAGGAAAGTGAGGGTCAGAGGAATGACCATGTGGTTTATTTTTTGTCTCTGCTTGCAGATCTTTGAGTACTTCCGCCGAGACACGGAGAAGAGGGACTTTGTCTCGGCAGGTGCCGCCGCCGGCGTCTCCGCTGCTTTTGGTGCTCCCGTCGGTATGTTCCCCTCTTACTCCACAGTGTTTATTTTGGGTTTTTGCAATCTCACCAGCGAAGAAGTGAAAATGCCGATAGCACAGCCACCAAACTCTACCGCTTCTATTTGTGGATTCAAGTGGAGCATTAAGACAGTGATGTCTCAATAGTTTCACTGTGAGCCATTTGGTTTGTAGCTAATCTCTGTATGGGGAAATTGTTAAAAAAAAACGGAAAAAAAAACTGATATGTTCCCCTTGGGGATCCGAGCAGAAATGACCTCAGGAAGCAAGCTTGCACCACGGCATGGTTGTCGGCTTATATGTAATTGATGGATATGCAGAGTTGGCTCAGACCAATCTGTAGACCTGTCAGTAGGTTTAAATCCGTTGGAACGTAAAGCTGAGGCTACGGGTATGAGTGCTATGGGTGTGAGTGCTATGGGTGTGAGTGCTATAATGGGTATGAGTGCTATGGGTATGAGTGCTATGAGTGTTATGAGTATGAGTGCTATGGGTGTGAGTGCTATGAGTGTTATGAGTATGAGTGCTATGGGTGTGAGTGCTATGGGTGTGAGTGCTATGGGTGTGAGTGCTATGAGTGTGAGTGCTATAATGGGAATGAGTGCTATGGGTATGAGTGCTATAATGGGAATGAGTGCTATGAGTGTTATGAGTATGAGTGCTATGGGTGTGAGTGCTATGGGTGTGAGTGCTATGGGTGTGAGTGCTATGAGTGTGAGTGCTATGGGTGTGTAGCACACAGATAGGGTCTAATTCTCTGTTTGTGTGCTCTGTGCTTTATTAAAGGTGGAGTACTTTTCAGTTTAGAAGAGGGGGCTTCCTTCTGGAACCAGATGTTGACGTGGAGAATAGTGAGTCTCAAGGGGTTGGAGTCCCTTTTGGTCTTTTCTTCAGAAATGAAGTCAGGTTTTTGTTGTTGTTGTTGTTGTTGTTGATGACGTTGTCTGTCTGTCTGTCTCTCTTTCTTGTGTCTCAGTTCTTCGCCTCAATGATCTCCACCTTCACTTTGAACTTCTTCCTGAGCATCTACAATAACAAGCCTGGAGACCTCTCCTACCCCGGACTCATTAACTTTGGGGGCTTTGAGACTGATGTAAGTGGTTCCTTTTTCTCCAGCAACACACACAACACACACACACACACACACACACACACACACACACACAAACATATGTGCTCTCCCCTTGCTACGTTTCTGTATTTCTTTATTTTCTTTCCTTCTTTCTTTCCTTCTTTAATTATTTTTTTCTTTCCTACTTCCTTGATATCTCTCATCTGAAACTCATGTCCTGTTTTTAGTCCGGCAGCCAAATGCCATAATTTAGGTGAACCTGGTTTTGTCGGTTAAAGTTTTTTTTTTTTGCTGTTTCTTGTTGTCAAGGGGTAACTCAATAAGATTAGAGAGGGTGCCCGGTGATATCCCTTGGGCAATTCTCAATATTAAGCCTTTCTTGTCCAATGTGTTGAATATAAGGCGAGGCACCACAGGTGAATAGGGTAAAAAAATTAACTAGCAGATATCACTATGAAACTTCCCCAGTTGATTACATACATTGATATGGAAAAAAAATGTATTACAAGTTATCTGTAATATAAAGTTTTAATATGCAAATTAAGCATAAGCTAATTAAATATGTGCTGATTTGCATAAACTACAAAAATCTAAATCGGAACATTGGATGAAGCCAGGTTCAAAATTACTTTTTCATTGTGTTGACATATTAGATGAAAAGTCTTTTACACAGGGAATTTTAGATATCTCTTTTATGTATTCCGTAAATCAGAAAGTACTGCCAATAGCCTTAAAAAATTTCATTTTTTCCATGTTTTTAAGGAATAAAATGTCATATAAAAAGGCTAGGAATAATATATCAACAAACCCCTCTGTAGAAGCTTTCTAAATATAGTTAGGTATAAGACTGGAAAGTTTGGTGTATGTAGGTGCTTCTGAAGTGCAGATTTCATTCTCAGAGTGGGAGAGGAAACTAATCCATGGGTGCTACATGCTAGCATCTCTCACTGGAGTCTCTTAGGTGTGGATGGAGGTTTAGCAGAGACTTTCTAATGAGGAGTCACAGCACTCAAAAAATCCTCCATAGAAATACATGGGGTTATCTTTTGTCTATTGTCTACACATATCCCGCCCCTTCCGCGGCAAAAAAGTCAACATGTGAATACATTGTGCCAATCATGTGGTGTGTTGTGAATACATCGTGCCAATCATGTGTTGTGATCTCACTGCTGGAGCAAAGTTGGTGTTGTGAAGTCTTGCGCACACCGAAATAGATGCCTGTTAAGTGCCCAAAAAAGCGCTACAATATGGCTGCTGAGTGGAAGGACTTGCCTAAAAGGACTTTGGGTTTACTTACTGCACAGCTATGTAAATGACTACTGTTAGCCTAAACTGCCCTCTTTTAGCTGATTTCTACAGGGTGTCTGTTCTACTGTTCTAATATGTATAAAATATACATTTATTGTTATTCTTTATTGCAGTAGTAGTCTATGCTCAGAGCCTAAACTCGTCATTCAAAAAGAGTATATTCATTTTTAAGTATTGAAGTATTTGGAGCCTGAAACAAAGGAATACTTCAGTTGGAAATTCAACTGCCATTTGAAGAAAGATTCATTGATTCATTACTGAGGCCAACCAGTCTACCAGAAAATGTCAAACTTGCACCAAACTACATTTTGGAGATGATCAGATGTGGCTGCAAGAGTGAAAATCCTTGTAGCTCTAACAGATGCAGTTGCCAGGTTAATGGTGCCTTGCACAGTGTTCTCTGCATGTTTTAGGGTAGGATGAGCTAGAACTGGACAATTATCAGAACTAATACTAGATGAAAAGTGCACATATTCAGAATTATTACAGGCAATATCTGAAACTATAAATTCATTATTTGACATAGAAAAGGGTTACATTTTACTAATTTGAATGCATGAAGTATTGTCTGAATAACTATCACACTTCAAACTGTATTTAGTATTCTATTTGAGTTGATTATTTGCTTTTCCTATTTTTTCTTCTTCATGATTTCAGCACATAGGGCTTTAATGGTTAATATAGGATATTGCCCAAGGGATATCACTGGGCACCCTCCTAAATATTAAAGAGCCACCCCAAGTCAACGAGTCTAAGCAAAAATTAATAAATAAATAACCCACAAAACCAGGTCTGACCCCATGGCTCCCGGATTGGCATTATCGAAATTCATTAATTCACTTAGTAAAGGGTTAAATTGTCCAAATTTGAATATACTGTCTGACAAACTATCACACAGAACACTGTATTTTAGTGCATTTTATTTGAGTTGATTTGCATTTAATATGAGTAGGCCTACTCATCTTGAAATTAGAGGTATATCCTATTTTTTCATGATTTTGGCACATTGGGCTTTTTCATATTTAAACATTAAATTACAGAAAACTTGTAATACAAATTTCCTGTGTAAAATACTTTTCATCTAATATGTAAACACAATGAAAAAGTAATTTTGAACCGGGCTTCATCTAATGTTCAGATTTTTTCTTTTCAAACTTTATGCAAATCAGCACATATTTAATTAGATTATGCCTAATTTGAATATTCAAACATTACATTTCAGATAACTTGTAATACATTTTTTTTCCATATTAATGTAAGTAATCAACTGGGGAAGTTTCATAGTGATATCTGCTAGTTATTTGTTTTGCCCTATTCACCTGTAGTGTCTCACCTTGTATTCAATACATTGAACAAGAAAGGGTTAATATACAAAATTGCCCAAGGGATATCACTGGGCACCCTCCTAAATCTTAAAGAGATACCCCTAGTGTACAAGATTCTGCAAAAAAAAAAACTTTAACCGACAAAACCAGGTCTGACCCCATGGCTGCCGGACTATTTCTCTCTTTATTTGAAGCAAGGCAGATTGTTATTGTTGTGAAAAAACAAACATTTTAGACATACAGTGTGAAGGGTATGTGTGTCTCATCTCACCTCTGTGTTCTCCTTTCAGAGTGTGACCTATAACCTGTATGAGATTCCTCTGTTCATTATAATTGGAGCAATAGGTGAGAGCCCTTTTCCATTGCATGTGTTTATTGCAAATGTTAAGAATGCATTCACATAAAGATCTGTGTCTGTTACATTCACACAAACCTAAATCCTTTGAAGCATTTGAACAAGTATAATGAGTCGCAATTTCCCGCAACGGTTCAGTGACTTTTCAACTTGTGACACAGGAGGGTTGCTGGGGGCACTGTTCAACTTCCTGAACTACTGGCTAACAATCTTCAGAATCCGGTAAGGATGGGGCCTCTTAAGTACAGGTGTCACCCAATTAAGGACAGGTGTCACATTGCCCAATTTCAGAGACAAGGGGTGCGTTCAAATTCCTTGTACAGAGACGAACATGTTTGTCTGAACAGATAAATTTGAACGATTATGTGTAACAATAAAATGTTCGCGGAAAAACTCAAGGCGAACAGAAAACTGTTTGCAAACGATTTGTGAGTTTGAACGCACCTCAGGCTTGTTTCTCTCACCTGTCCCCCCGGCCGGCTGTCCTCGAGGTGTCTTGTCTGAAGCTCCGCCGCGCTCTCTTGCAGGTACGTGCATCGGCCATGTCTGCAGGTGTTGGAGGCCATGCTGGTTGCTGCGGTGACCGCCACCGTCTCCTTCACCATGATCTACTTCTCCAACGACTGCCAGCCCCTGGGTCAGGACCAGACCACTGAGGACTACCCGCTCCAGGTCAGTGAGTTCGTCATAAGGGGGCCAGTGAGTTCATGATGAGTGGGCAGTGAGTTTGTCCTTCTGCTCTGTTAGAGTCCCGCTGGCTCAATTAAAGATGCAGTCCAAGATTTGGTTACGGTTTTCTTCTTTCCTTGCGTCACCCTGAAGCACTTTGTTAATTGCCCGAGATGATTAGGGCTCAGACCGATCCAATATGTTTTGTTTCTCATTTACATAGCAGAGGCTGAATATGAACACTCCAAAGTTTTTATTTGTCTGTTTGTTTCATTTTTCTAACCACAAAAAAATGTTTAATGAACAATGGAACATTGAATGGCAGACTGCACCACAAATGAAGTGATTTTATTTTTTTCATTTTAGGAGGTAAAGAGGTAATTACATTTAGTGCGTTACTAGATCTGTAGTCTGAGTTAATAAGGTCCGCTCTTTTACTTAATACGAGTAACATAATTAACCTGCATGGAAAGCACAAGTCTGTGTGGTTTGTCTAAACAGAAGCGTAAAACATGTAACACATCCATGCTTAAATGATGATACAAGTGTGACACATCAAGGATTCAGTTTCTCTGCACGGTTGTTGATACAGAACATTTCGATTTGTCTTAACATGAAACCTTTTAATGTGTAATTTGACCTAAGTGTTATATTGGACTGTATGTTCAGTCGTGTCCACCTTCTCAGCTGGGATCACAGTAAGGGAGGTCGAGGGGAATCTGTTCTGAGATCAGTGTGGGAGTAGGAAGGCGAGGCAGAGAGGTTAAACTGCAGACCTGGCTGACTCCCTTTGTGTCTCCCTTCTGCAGCTGTTCTGTGCAGATGGCGAGTACAATTCCATGGCTACCGCATTCTTCAACACACCGGAGAGGAGCGTCCGCAGCCTGTTCCACAACCCACCAGGTGTGTGTGTGTGTGTGTGTCTGACTTTCCCTGTCACGCCAGTCTGTGGTATTGTGAAGTCATTAGACGCCCATGCTCTGTTTCTGCAGTGTTGCTTCCTCATGACATGGGCGGTGTGGGTGTGTTTGGTGGTTGAGTTGTAAAGCGTCGTGCATATGAGTCTGTTGGTTTGGTTGCCTGTCAGGATGCATGTTTAGCATTCCTGGGTCTGGGTCTTCCTGACGAGCCAACAGACAGTGTTGCTAGGAGAGTGAATGAAGAAATCCCTGAATGAAAATATCAGTTCCCTCCTACTACTATTACTACCACTACTACTATAAGATTGTGTTTATGTGCACATCTAAATCTGCATTAGTGCTTATATTGTGACTTTATATTTTTTCCAAGCTTATATTAGGGAGTCTGTACTGTCATTGTAAATAAGGAGCAAAAGGGGGGTGGGGAAAGTCTAAAACTGTAGGAGTAAGATGTGTCTGTCCAGTCCCAGTCCACTCCATGCGGCCAGGGCAGGCCAGCTGATTAAGAGCTGCAGGAAACGGGGCAGCTGGCAGAGAGCTCAGGGTCTCCCACGCCAGGGAGCAGGAGAGAGACTGATGACTTTGCCAGAGAGAGGGAGCCCCACGGTGGAGCTCCGTGCTCAGGCCCAGTAGCTCTCTGCTGCAGTGGCCTGTAAACCGGTAGATAAATAAATGGCCGTGTAAAGGCCGTGGGAATGGATGAAATAATAACATGTCAGCCTGCACAAATGTTTTTCACCGTTATCGTAAGTTTGACGTTATATTTAGAGTTTGTGCTCTGAATGTGTTTCATGTTGGCCTGCCCTGTACGATGGCTGAGGGCTGATCCATGGGTCAGTTACTCTGCCACCTAGTGGACGATGGATGGAGTAGATGGCCTACACCTGAATAATCACATGACATCTTCATTGATTTTTTTGTTCTCAAAGGGGATACTTCAGAGTGCAGAGGTTGGGATAACTTCAAGACGTGGCCATAGCTCCCTGCAGTTTTATGAATTTGTATATAATGTAATATGTAAGACAATTGTCATGTCAAGCATGAAAAATTGTCTTTGGTCTAACCAAAGTAGACCGTACTTTCAATATACACAGTATAGGCACAATTCAATTAACAGAGTTCATTAAAACACAACATATCCACAGGATAAATACTTCACATTGAACACAAATTAGGCCCTGTGTTTTTTTTACTGTTTACTGCGGATTGGAGTGTGTCCTGCCTTAGGCTAAAGGCCTGGTCTGTTGCATGTAAGCCTAGTTTTCTTTTAGTAAGTGGCTCTGTCTGTCTGACAGAGGAAAAGGACTAGACTAGTCTATTGAGTTATGTGTGCGTGTGGATGAGAAATGCCTGCCCTCAGAACGAGGCTTGATTAGCACACTTTCCCCTGTGGCAGACCATGTGCTCACTTCTCTGTTATCTTTTCAGCTTCTGCTTTTTCCTGTGACACCCACAAAGTGTGGTACTTAGCACATGTTGTTGTATATTATTATGTCTTTCTTTCATTCTCTCTCACTCATTTTACTACTCTCTTTTTGCCTCTCCAGTTTTTGTTATTTCCTCATTAAATTCAATTAAACTAATTTCAGTTCAGTTAGCTTTATTGGCATGACCATTTTAAATAAAACCGTGTTTCCAAAGCACATACAGCACAGCAATGGACTGCACTCTCTCTGTTCTCCTCTCAGGCTCCTACAACCCGCTGACACTGGGGTTGTTCACCCTGACCTATTTCTTCCTGGCGTGCTGGACGTATGGGCTGGCCGTGTCGGCCGGGGTCTTCATCCCCTCGCTGCTCATCGGCGCCGCCTGGGGACGCCTCTTTGGCATCCTGCTGGCCTACTTCACCTCCGGCAGCTCTGTACGTTGGTCTCCTCCTCATCTTCATCCTCTTCCTCATGCACAGACATGTGCATGTTACCTTCTCATAGCCTTCAGTGTGCTCACATTTGCATTCTGAGGAGAACACAACCCGTCAGAAGTCTTGCTTTGCATGTTGGTTTCCTGTGAAGCCAACCAAGTGTGGTTCCTTTTCTGGGGCTGACAGGTTGCATACTTCACACAGCTGCACATACCGCACAACGATGCACTTTGATGTACTTGATGCTTTTTTGCACATAATGTGCAAAACACTCTGGCATATGACTAAATATTTCTTCCGTGCTCAGAGTCCCATCGCACAGTCAGTGTGCAGTTCCCAATAGTGGTATTAGGGTTCCTAAAAAGGCCTCATTGTTAATGAACAGTGAAATCTCTGTGAAGTTAATTAATCCAACATCTTAACCTGAATAAAACAAGAAAGAACACACACACACACATAAGCTTATTGCTAGGGTGATCAGAAGGAACACCTCAACATCAAATCCCAGACTCCCACTAACAAAGCTCCATTTAGGTAACTGGTACATTTCAGATGCATTATAATCTGAGGGCTCAGTTTGAGTCTGCATGCAAGTATCTCCTCTCTAAGTTAAATGCAGAGACCTCATGGTTGAAGGCTTTTCTTGTGATTCTCGTCTCTCTAACAGATATGGGCAGATCCTGGCAAGTATGCTTTGATAGGTGCGGCTGCACAGCTGGGTGAGTGTGTGGTGATGTTTTTTATTTTTTATATTTTTTGATGTTCTTTTTGTTTGCGCAATGTTTAGATGTTTCTTTTAAGAAGAGTCTCTTGTAGAAAAGCCTAATACACCACCAGCCTAGATCTACTGGAGGTGGTAATGTACTACGTGCTTGTTGTGTAACACTCCTCCACTCCCACCCTGTCTCCTTTGAGAAAGAAGGAAGAAAGTGCCAGCTATAGTCATGTGACCGTGCAGCATTTTCAGACTAGCTCCACAGGCTGAGAATGTTCATGGCATTGGAAAGATATTGGCCAATGTTGATTCAGGATTACTGTGGTTTTCCTTTGTTTGTGTAAGTTTGTTTGAATAGCTCTAGGAGCTCTAGGCATTTGAAGCTTTGTTTGTTTGTTTGTTTAGGTGCTGTTGTTGTCATAGTTATTTTGCTGTTGATGGTTGTTCTTTGTGTGAATCTTGTGTTTGCTTCCATACACAGGCGGCATCGTCCGAATGACCCTGAGTCTCACGGTCATCCTGATGGAGGCCACGGGTAACGTCACCTTCGGCCTTCCCATCATGCTTGTGCTGATGACGGCCAAGATTGTAGGAGACTACTTCGCAGAGGTGAGTCCATATTTAATTTGAGATGAGAATTGCTTCCATTTCTTTTTCAGTGACCTACCACTGATCCTTAATTGGGTTATGACCATACATTTGCAGAAGCAACACTGCATAACTTCCTCTATGTGAAACATGGCCTTACCACAGGACACGCCACATATGACTCCACATCAGCTTAGCTACATGGCTGTTTTACCAGTATGAGACTGACTTTACTCCCTTATCTGTGAAGAATATGGTGTTCTGACTGTCTGTGTGTCTTCTTTCTGCCATTGTTCCACAGGGTTTATATGATATCCACATCAAGCTGCAGAGCGTCCCCTTCCTTCATTGGGATGCCCCGGCGACCTCTCACTGGCTGACTGCCAGGTACAGTGCCATTGGTGTAGAGAACTGTCACTCACATCCTTTCAGCCATTCAATGGCCTGATGGTTTGTGGGGCACAGCACGCACGTGTGTGTGTGTGTATGTGTCTGTGTGTGTATGTATGTCTGTGTGTGTGTATGTGTGCGTAAGAAAGAGAGAGAGAGACATGCTCTGATGATGGATGGTTCTCTCCCTCTCTCTCTCTGCCTTAGGGAGGTGATGAGCTCGCCAGTGACCTGCTTCAACAGGGTGGAGAAGGTCGGCACCATCGTGGACGTCCTGAGCAACACCTCCACAAATCACAACGGCTTCCCTGTAGTCGTTGAGATCACAGCCAGTGATGAGGTACCTGTTACATTAGAATTGGATGTTGGAAGACTGTTCTTTAGCAATTGTTGTGCTGCTAGTTGTACCCACCTGTTTTTATAACAGACTTTCAGGGTTAAATGCCCTGAAATTGCAAAATGGGGAGGGGATCAGCACCTTTTGTTTAGCCTTTGTGAGATCATGTTCAGCTCAACTGATGGGTGGTCAAAAGGATCAGATATCCACTTAAATGTCAGATGTGGAGTGGCTGTCTAATTCATCAGGGGTTGGTCATGGTCACTTTGCTGTATAGGTGCAGCCTCATAGAATCTCTGTGCTCTCTCTCCCCTCCCCTTCCTCCCTGTTTCCATTTAGCCTGGGAAAATCTGTGGCTTGATTCTGCGCTCCCAGCTCATTGTTCTGCTGAAACACAAGGTAAGGTGGGCTCTACCAGTAGTGCTGTGAGCTTTTTTGATGTTGTTTGTCAGCCTGCGTTTTTCCTACAAAAGAGTATTGTGTATAAAGCTTTTAGTGTCAGGCTCAATGGGTAGTAAATACAATAATGCATGTTTGGTTTATATCAATGCTAATATTTTTTCACAACTACAAATTATTATTATAAATTCTTATAGAAGTTACATACACAACTTTTTTTCAGGTGTGTGTGTGTGCGTGTGTCTGTGTGTCTGTGTGTGTGTTTTCATTGTTGAAGTAATCAATCTGTACTCCTGTGTGTGTGTTTGTCAGGTGTTTGTGGAGCGAGCCCATTCGCGCCTCAGCCAGAGGAAGCTTCAGCTGAAGGACTTCCGTGACGCCTACCCACGCTTCCCCCCCATCCAGTCCATCCACGTGTCGCAGGACGAGCGCGAGTGCATGATGGACCTCAGCGAGTTCATGAACGCCACGCCCTACACCGTGCCACAGGTGACCAGGCCCTCCAACCCCCACACCAGTCCATGTGTGGTCAGCCTCTCAGCTGATCAGTCCCATCACCACACAACATGTGAATACTCTCCAATAGAGCATGCGCACATCTTGTCATGTCTCTACTAGTTCCACATGTTCACCAGTTTGAGTTAAATAGGCATGCTAGACCTCAGCGCCCCTGGAAAGAAACACAGTGCAACCTTCTTGGAAAACTGATCAGGGGTGTGTTTCCCAAAACAAGTTAGCAACTTTGTTCCCGTTCCCATTGCCAACCAACTAAGTTGCTAACAGGTTAGCAACTATGGTTTTGGGAAACGCACCCCAGGTCAGTGCACTATCTCTATTGTGAATCAACTCTTCTTCCTGTCTGTCTGTCTGTCTGTCTGTCTGTCTGTCTGTCTGTGTCTGTGTCTGTGTCTGTGTCTGTGTGTGTGTGTGTGTGTGTGTGTGTGTGTGTGTGTACTACAGGAGACCTCTCTCCCTCGAGTGTTTAAGCTGTTCAGAGCTCTGGGCCTAAGGCATCTGCTGGTGGTGGACAGTGAGAACAGGGTATGTACAGTGTCCCACTATTGCCAAAACACTTTTGTTCAAAACACAGCTGATAGCTTTGGGGTATTTGCAGTTATGAAGTATTTGTTGCTTCTAAAGCACAACATGTGCATGTTGCCAATAGCAGAATTGAGGTCATGAGAACTGGGTTATGATACTATCAGGATAATGAACTGGAGAGAATTGCCAGCATAATTAGGTGACCTGCTGTCTGAGACCCAGCTCATCTTCTTCAAATAACACATCACTGCTCTCCCTCTCTCTATCCCTTGCTCTCTCACTCCCTGTTCACTGTGTGGCTAGGTGGTGGGCCTGGTGACTCGTAAGGACCTGGCACGGTACCACTTAGGCAAACACGGGCTGGAAGAGTTGCAGTTGGCACAGACATGATAACCCTGTGGCCTCCATGAAGTCTCCCCACCCTTCACCCCGATGCCTACCGTACCTACAGTACCTACCCACCAGCTATGCACCGCCAGCGCACTCCTGAGGGTGCACCCAGGGTCTCGGTAGTGTCATAGTGTCACACAAGCCAAAATTGGTGGACAAACGTGCACTTTTTTTTTTGGTCCAATATTAGCAAGGGCTTGTTTTTTATTTATGAGCGAAGTTGGAACAAACACGCATTGTACGTAAATAGGTACACATGTTTAAGTTTCCTCATCTTTCATATCATAGAAACTCACACATGTTTTGACATTTTGCACTATGTGATCATTTAATTTCATTTATTTATTGTGCAGTACTGTAGCCTGACAGTCGGGGGGCGAACGAGCCCTCCCTTACTTCACAGAAATATTGATTGCCACATATGGAGGAGCAGTCACTGCAGTCAGACTCAGTAAGTGTAGTAAGCAAGGGTCTTTAGTTGGTTTGTGTCACTTTATTATTTGTACCCTTGAGTTAGGAGATTATCCAGGTGACCAGGGTGGTTAAGATCCTGATCTTGATTTGATCTCAATGTATCGATGCACCATGGAATCACCCTTATTGCCCTTAAACTACTGTGATGCTTACCATTGCATTTGTCTTTAGCCACTTAAAGGATGTTGTTATGGTCTTTGAAAATATAACATTTTACATTATTTACATTATTTGCAATGACCAAACAACACAATGGAACCACATTTTCACCTAAAGCAATACATGGCAACCAGACAAAAACACACTTGCAAGCCTCAGCACATTTAGTGCTTTTTACTTGAGGATGCCCTTAATGTGGAATTCATGGCTGTTGGTTCAATAGGGGGATATGGGGAGTTATGAAACCCTGGGGATGGAAGCCTTAACACAGAGCACCAGTAAGTGTGTACCTATGGCTTGTGGGTGTGTTTGTGGATGTCCCTATGCATTGAAGGATTCCAAGTGGTACTGTATTATTTTGGGTGAGGCCTACACTAAACAACTTTTGTCTACACTTGCAGACTGTAGATATTGTATCTATATCTCCGAGCTAACAATCTGGTAAGACAATGTTGAATTTGACGTGAATGTAAGATTTTTGCCATAAGGTTTGTTAACTTACATATGTATGCACTGAACACATTTACATTTTCTGAACTGAAATAATAAGGTACTTTAAATACATGGAATGTGAAATTGAACAATGTGTTAAAAAAAGATTTTTCATGAGAATTTTAAATGAATGTAAATGAGCATTCAGATGTTGATATAATTTGAAGGAAATAAATGTGCAGTGAAATCATGTTAGAAACTGGATAAGACATAAACTACCCTATAAATTATGCTATTTTGAAGAAATATTAATATTTAAGAATTATTTAGGTTTCCTTGACATTGGTTGCAGTTTGCCTTCTTGATCATTATACATTATTTTTACAACAGTCACTGAATTCTCTCTTTGTGTCTTTGTGGATCTTTTTGTACAGTTGTAGATGTTGAATGAAAAGTGAAAATATGCTGTATTTTATAACCATTTGGACATTTGTGAACTAATAAAACTATGGATATTGTTGATCGGTTTGGAAAGCTCTTTTTATTCAAGTAATGCTTACACTTCATCAACCACTAACTGCATGATTGAATAGAATTAAAGGAATTTTATGATCAAATTTGCTAAAAGTTTGTAGCCTGTGCATGTCCGCATGCATCAGGGCTTAATTCATTTTTACAACCTAATGGAGCCAACTGGCTGTGGACACTAATGTTTAATTGTTGCTGTCTGCTTTGGCCTTGGTAATACTGTCACCGCCATATGCACTGCAGGTGTCTAGGCTGGTGAGCATGAGAGTAATCTGCACCACTAATCCAGTCAGTGTTCATTTAAACCGTCGACTGGCTGGCTAATCTTATTACGGCTATAAAGCCTATCTGGCACAGTCCAGTCTGCTCTACCCTACTGTACGTTCTGTCAGCGTGTCCACAGGTAACTTCACTCTGTGAGTGTGAAGATGTGAGGATGATGAACACTATTGTGGATCTGAGTCTCCTAGGAAACGGGGTAAGAACACCTAGAGGAGCTTCAGGTGCTCTGTTTCTATCAAGGTACAGTTGTTTGGAATGGAAAGAGAGGCATATGTTCCTTTTTAACATATTTTATTACACAAAAGCGATTTACAAAACGATACCAGTATGCATTGAATTAGAACGGTCAGTACATTAAGTTAGAAACATCAGTATATATTGAATGGAAATAATCATTCATCAATTAAGGTATATTACTATAGCATTAGGTTATCTAACACCCAGCACAAAAGTTATTTAAAAAACCTATATATCAGTATAGGCAGTAATGAAAGGCAAATTAAATCCTACTCAGTATTTCAAAGCATTCACATCCCTTTCTAATCAAACGTTTCAGTTCAAATGTTTCAGTCATGGGGAGCATGTAGTACTTTAAAGGAACAACGGGCCAGTTCTAGTGCACACAGAATAAATAAATACCATGGGACTGGTTTTCAGCTGTAATGCTACATAAGATAAAAGCTTCCTGTAACACATATGCCTGCTAGTGTTCTTGTCTTGGCTGGACAATTGTATCATAAACTCTCTATCCCAATTCTACATTATTCATGTTGATCTTCCAACTTCCTTCCAGTAGGCTATAAAAGAGGTATAATGAGCAACACAATCACTCTCATTCTCATGTGGAGAGGCAGTCTGCTCAGTTATGGTCTTCTGGCATATTGTGTGTGCACTGTGCATATAAATGTGTTGTCATGGTCATGGTCACCTTTCTCACACATTCTCTCTTCACCTGTCTGCATGTGCACCTGATTCATACTTGTGTCACCCCTGCAGGTGTGTACCTGTACATCCAGGTATTTGTGCTGTATGGCTGGAGAAAGAGCTCGCGCTACTGCATCTGTCTGCTCAGGGTGTTAATGTCATGAGGTGGGAGTGATGTCGGTGTCGACGTTGTCGGGTCCGGCGCCGGATCTCAGGTGATGCTAAACTGGGCCAGCTCGTGCAGCTCCAGGTGGCTGAAGGCCTCCCACGGGCACACCACCGTAAAGTCTGCGGTGGAATGTGAGAGTGTTAGAGGCATAGTTTTACATATTACAAATTGTGCAGACTGCTTTCATTATGCCATTAAATTATCATTGTACTTACAACAGATCATTAATGGAAATATCCACAGATGCCCTTGCTATCTTTACAAGCAAAGTATGTATTGTTGTACACACATTCATTTTCAGTGTAACAGAAAAAGATACTCACCACTGCCAAGACCCTCCATGCCAGGGATTTCATCGCCAAATCTATTCAAAGATAACACAAAACTTTATAAATCTACGGGAAGCCTGAATACCAGTCGATATGTCACTATTAGATATTTGTCAGGGGCCTTAAACTCTATTTGCACTGTATAACACCCAACACACATACCCCTTCACTCCCTTCGTGGGAGGCTTGCTCTTAAAATGCCTGGTCATCCTCTGTTTGAACTGAGGAGGTCCCCTCCTGGGCGACAGGGGTCCACCCACCACTCGGGTGGGAGTGGTGGGCAGCTCAGCCAGGCTGCTGGAGCTGCTGCTATTGCTGCTGATGCGGTTTCTGTTCATCCTGTCCTGGTTGGCTTGACTGTTGGTACTCTAATAATAATTAACAAACAGGTTAGGACAGCACAAAAGTAAATTATTACCGGTATGTGACATTTTTTGTTTTCACAAGATTGTATTCTAATTGAAATATCCCATGTTTATAATGTGCAGAATGTAGATAAAATAATAACACGCTAAACTAACTAGTAAACATGTTTAAAAACATCAGCTATAGGCTTTATCTCATCCGTTACCTTAGAACGCTGCTGAGAACTTCGACAAGGCTTGTCCGTCTGAATGTCCTGAGATTCTTTCCTGTTCTCTTCCCTTCTCAGGTGGGCTGTGCTGCACCAGGGAGTCGGGCAGGTGAGTTTAAATACCCTCCTTGCTGGGGCAGCCCTGCGTCCACTCCCACCACAGTTGGGGACGCCAGACTGTGATTATCTCGGAAAACAATCTGGAGACTCTTGACCTGGAGGGTTTTGTCCCCACACAGCCACACAGCACATCGGGTTCATTCAGAAATCCTGATCAGTGAACAGAAATGCCACCTGCTTTACAACCTGTTGTGGATTATTTGTGCATGCACCAAAACAATTTTCATCACACTTTAAAAGGGCTTAAATGAATTGGCTTGAAGAATATTCCTACACAACTTTGAAATAGTTGTGACCTTTGTGTATTTGTCATTACACTGTCTGTGCAGCACAGAATAAGTGCAACTGCTTAAATTATACTCTTGGGTGTAAAATGAGTTGTGTATTCAAACATATTTTATTCGGATGAGCAGGCATTGAATATAGTTGTAGGCCTAGTTGTTGTTGTTTAAACTTGTTTAAAAAGTTCCCAGTAAACATGTGGGTTATGATATACACAATGACAAGTCTATCCGTTCAGTTATCATCAATACAGTATTGATAATTCTATTCTCAGGTGTGCAAATGGATTGGTAGAACATTTTGGATGCAATCTCACATCATGTGAATGGGAGGACAGCTGTCCCTGCTTAGGACTGGGGGCGTCTCTAATATGCTTACGGATGAATTCCCCCACCGCAGCGAAAATGTGATTGACCGTGTTTAAGATTGGCCTCCAGCACAGATCACATTACCACTACCAGCAGACAACAGGAGATGCCTTTGTGTGAGGGGGCTAAGTATCAGGAGTCCAATACAGAGCAACCGTGATTAGTAGGGGTTGGTTTCGACATCCGGCACCAACGTGGTTATAGAGGACATGAATGACCTGTTCCCATTCATAAAAAGAAGTTTAAACATGGCTCAGCCATGACGAAGCATATGCCACGCGTCTAAGCATATTAGTTTAGAGAGCTCCTACCGCCAGTGCACATGATGGCTCTTAACTTGTTTACTGATGAATTGGATCTGCATTTCTGCTCTTTAAAAAAAAATAGCTCCTACTCACTCCTACTATTGTATTTCATTAATCTAAGAAATAACACAGCTGAATGGTGTCACACACTAATATTTTCCAACAGTTAAGCCTTCCATAGTAACTGGGATTAATGCAGTTCATAAAATATTATATATTATTAAAACCCTTATTTAAACCCTTAGTACACACGATTCTTGTGGCTCCTTTTTATTTTACATACAAGGACCAAGCTTTTCCAACTCTGCTTGCCATATTTACCTATTTAGCATTTTTTAATGCTTTATTAGATGTTGATAATACATTGTTGCACATAGTCAACACAGATTAATACCAATACAATTTATTAAACAATTTCTCTCAAAATAGCTTACTACCTGTCCATAGCCTACGTTTTCTAATTTAGCAGCATATTCCTTTCTCTTTTACAGTTTAACATTAGGCCAACAATGTGGCAGTGGCTGTGCTGGTGTTTGATGGGAGGGGTGGTGAGGTGATGAGAGCTATGCTGAGAGGATGGGGTGATGGTAATGAGAATCAGGACAGAGCAGGGTGGGGTGGTTTAAAGCTCAGTGCCCTGAGGCAAGCTTTTCTCCAGCATCAGCCGTCCCTCTCTCCTGTCGAGCCACCCCCTCATTTTATGTTCTGAGGCGCGTGATACATTAGCCTATGCAGGAGAATTCATATAGCACCGCTCACCACCATTCGTTTTACTGCCCTTCACTGTTCTCCTTGGCTTTTACTGGCCCGGCACTCATCATGCATGGTTCATAACACTACAATATTTGTTCTGCAGAGAAAAGTTATCAAATATGGAGAAGTAGGCCTAAACACGGCAGTGTTCGGCTTTGGCGCTTGGCTGACAAAAGAAGCATGCTCTTGCCGATGAAAAGAGCTAGAAATGGATTAGCCTAAATTGATTGTTGCCATTCAGATGCCTTGGATCAAAGTGAGAGTGAAAATCAGGCTAATTATGTTATTGTTGAACTTAAACCTATATAGGCCTAGATTGTCGCTTGAACATGGTAGCCTATCTCGCCTTCTCCCTCTGTCTCCGCTAGAGAGCAGCACTACATTTAAAATGCATGAGCACTTCAGCTACCAGGTGGTCTCTGTTGGTAATAATAAATGTATGTACATCGTTTGAAAATAATATTTATGTGAAGTAATAGTCTAGACTAGCCATGCGGCCAGTGGTTCAGGTTATAGCGTTCGTGTTTGTATGGAGGACGGACCATGAGGACATTGTGGGAGTCAGATAGCCTACAATAAACTGAGATCAGATTCGCTTCGACTTTTGATACGATGGAAGAGGAACTGTCAGATGAGTTTGAAAAGTTGAAGACGTGTAACGCCCTGACTGACTGCTCTAAGCTACAACTTCCTGCATCCTTGCACACCGCAGTTGAGTTAATCTGCCAAGCATCAGCAGTACAACATTCATAAACTTGAAGGTAAGTCGCGTCAGTCTATTATAGCCTACATTTAGACATATTTGGGGATTTGGTTATGTTAACATGCTCACTAGAAGTTTTCCACTTCGCATTTGACTTTCATTTTGAAGTGGAAAGGTAACGACTAACCTGTTACATGCAGGGGCATGCAGGGACGTGTAGACTGAACTACTAATACCCTGGTAAAGGAGGGTAACCCTCGAGATTTTTCTTAGAAATTGTTTTTTATTTTGCTCAAATGTATTTGCGGTAGTAGTTAGTTGATACGGTAGGCTACAACAGTTACATTTTTAAGTTGCGTTGACAGCGTGGAATATGTTTTCAAAAGGGATCCTAAGCTTGATGTTGTAATTTGTAAACCAGAAGATTTGAATAGTTGAAGTTGATAAATTGAGAGTGTAGGCCTACTGTTTTACATCTAAGTTTAATAATATTGAACAGAAAGCAATTGTTAATCGTTAATCGTTAATTGTTAATGTTAATCAGTGCTTGTTAAGTGTGAACATCCTTTGCCATCCAAAACCACATCCTCTGCAAGCAAGCAAATGACAAATGGCTTAGGTGTGAGTGTGTGTGTGTGTGAGAGAGAGAGAGAGAGAGAATGTAATGTGTGTCTGTATGCATATATTGTACAAATGTGGGTGTGACTGAATGTATTCATGATGTATGATACTGAATAATTCCACAGAATTGTGGAAGAAGTGACTTTTTTCAATCAGGTGCTTTGACATTGAGAAATGGGCAAAAATATGCAGTGCCATCCATTCACGCAGAGCTTTGGCAAATCATTGTATCAGGACAAGCGGTTTTCAAATGAGACTGCATGCAAGACAAATAGGTCAGACTTGTATTCCTCTAGACTGGTATCCATTAAATACTAAGTATTCTGGTTTAAAGTGTATCCACAGATCAATTCGGATAATTTCCTTGATTGCCGTGTGCAATCATGATCCACAGCCACACATGCCTTTTTAGGTCACCAGTAATGCATTCACGTTGCTCTTCCTCCCCCCTCCTTATCACAGCTCTTGCTTGTTGGATGCTCATATGTCTTATAGCAAGCAGCAACATACACAGTAGTTTAATATTCTGTTGTGATCAAAGACTTTTTCCCCATGGTCTCGATCGCTCAGGCCTCGCACTTTGACAGCCGCAGGTTTGTGTATTTCTTCTCAAAGACAGGAAGCAGACACAGCACTTCTCTTTGTCATAAGTCCCTTTGAAATGAGTTTTTGAAGAATTCATCTGTGAGGAGTCTATAGAGCTGAGTGACCTTTTGTTCTGCTTGACTATTAATTAACAAGCATTGTGCATATGTAGGCTATAAAGGCGTGTAAATGCGAGTTAGCTCATCAGCTTTGCATTGGCACATGTTTTGAGACCCTCATGGAGACATTTTGAAATGGCATTTGTGAATGTAAAGATTCAGACAGGATTGCTACAGTCCAATACGTATGTTATAAAGTCTGAATATGGTGTGCTATATATTATATATATGTTATATAGTCATTGGTTGACACTAGCCAAATTCTTTTCAGACGTATGTCTTTGTAACCATACATCAGAAATGTCTACAGTCTAATATGCAAAAATACAATAACTGTATTACACAGTGACAGCCAAAGCATCTGCATTCTCAGCACATGCTTCAGGCTAGTCCAGTTGTGTAAGCTGCAGTGCAGTCTGTCATTCTTCATCAGTGCTTTTATGGTTCTTGTATCCAGTGTATATAAAAGACCAGCACTATTAAAATGATCAGCCTTGACTAGCAGCCACATGGGTATAAGAGCCTACTTTGCCATGTATTTCTCAAGGGGCTATGAAAATGATGAGCGATCTGAGAAGTTGGTTTTATGCAGACAAGCTTTAAAGAGCCGTGGAACCTTGGAATTTTATTGGTACCTTCGGGCCACAAGTCTGAATAGGGCGGAAGACAAACATTGTGGTATAAAGGCCCGTTCCTGTGTCGGTGGCACATAAATCACGTCGTATATGAAATACAGTGCGCCTTTCCAGTAAAAGAGTGAGGGCCAGCCACCAAGGCAGTAACAAGGGGTCAGTTTCTCATAGTCCTGGAGTCAGCTGGTCTTCGTATTCCATTTTGCCTGCAGCCGTTTCATCAGTGCACCCACCACTACAAAACAAACACACAAAGAAAACAAACACCCCCTCTGACAAACAAACACCCTCGGCACACACAAACAAACACCCTTGGCACACACAAACAAACAGTTTGCCACATGATGACTTTGACCTCTCTAAGGGTTCGTGTGTGCTAGCAGCCTTGCACTGTTTCTTTCCCATAGCTCTAGTGGTGCCCTTCAGACAGCCACTGACAGGTCCCAAAAGAGGAAATTGCGACCATTCCTGGCAGAGCCTGATAAACAGGGTGTCTGTCCATTGATTGATTGTATTAGACTTTCAGTTCAGTTTCAGTTCCAGTATCCTTGCCTGATGGGGGTCTTTATAGTGTCTCCCAGGGCAAGTGAGGTGAACAAAGGGGGGGTGGATGATATGGATTCTAGAAGGATTCTACTTTGGGATTCTGCCTTTGTCAATGTATACAGATGAACAAGATTGTGGGTGTTTTTACAACACACATACAGTATGTGTCATACAAACACAATGTAAAGCTTTGTCAGAGTTTCTAATGAGGAGACACAGCACTCAAAGAATCTGTCATAGAAATGTATGGGGTTAGTTAATAACACAAACATGGCCGTCGTCTACACATATTCCGCCCCTTTCCACTGCCAAAAGTTGACGTGATGTGTAAATACATTGTGCCAATCATGTGGTATGTTGTGAATACATCGTGCCAATCATGTGTTGTGATCTTGCAGCTGGAGCGAGGTTGGTGTGTACAGTAGTTATTCATGAAGCCTTGCGCACACACAATTTTGCCCGAAATAGATGTCCGATAAGTGCCCAAAAAGCATTACAATATGGCCGCAGAGTGGAGGGACTTGCCTAAAAGGACTTTGGCTTTGTCCTCAAATCGTAATTGTGAATTGTTACTTGATCTATTGAAATCAGTGTCTATTTCTTAGGTATTCTGGATTTCAGTTGCATGAAGCATTGGGCGCAATCATGATTTTTGGAATTGACACATTTTGAAAAACATACCCTTTTGTTATCACAATCTGGTTGCCTGGTTGGTCATATATTAGACAGATAAAGACACTTTATTTATTCAGAAGGAAATTCTGATATTATTCTTTTTAAAGGGATATTCCACCATTTGGGGAATTACGCCCATTTTCCACCTCCCTTTAACAATTGATTTTTACCTTTCTCCAGTTCATCCAGCCGTTCTGTGATTCTGGCGATGCCACTTTTAGCTCCAGCCTAGCATAGATCATTGAATCAAATTAGACCATTAGCATCTCGCCTGCTAGCATCACACTTAAAAGTGACTAAGATATCTGGTAATTTAGGGTGACCATATGACCATAAGGAACACAGACAGCGGTGACTGGTGTCACACACCCCTAGCTGAGGCCTTTATCTGCGATGCAGTTTGTGGGTTATGGTAGGTCTTGGGAGGTCTTGAGAGGTGGACGAGAACAAGACACTGACCTCTCACTTGTACACTGAAAACTCCCTCTAAGGAGAACACCAAATAAATGTTGCCTTCCACCAAAAAAGGTGATGTTTACACTATTTCTGAGCTGAAGGATGAGTGTGTCTTACAGTAACAAGGCAGAATTTTTTCCCTTGAATTTGGAAGTGTAAAACCATAGTAGATGTAGGGCCCTTTTGACAATCAACGTTCAAAGTTCAAAGCTGATCTTTCTCTTCTGCTTCTTCCTCTGAGAGCACTGTGGTTGTGCTTTGAAAAATAACAGTCATCTCTGTCTTCCTGTTTGCTCAAGGCCTGGATGCTCTTTCACTTCCTGTAGGTTTGCCACTTGTGTGCCTGCTGTTTTTAAATACAGCAGTAAAAAGCAGTTATTTCTTCTCTCCTGACTATTTTTTTGCCCATAATGCACTGTTGCACCTGCTATTCCAAGCCTTCCTTGTGTGCTCAGTTACGATATGACATTTTTGGGGGATTTTGATAAGCACATGCAGGTATTCTACTGTTAAATTTGAAGGACATTAGTGGACTTTGTTGATGCTCAGACATGACCCTTTGTGCTGGTGAAAAAGTTCATGTTTTCCCAGAAAATACACATCCTCCAAAAATAGCCCCTTATGCATCAAAAGTTGAACTAGTTTTCCTGTTAGGTCCCCCATGCCCCTGTGGGGTCTGATTGTACGCCTGCTGTTGTGTATTTTTTGAATGCCGCTCGGGGACAAACACTGTGAGTAGCTGACTGTTTGCCAGAGCAGAGCACTAGGACTAACCACCGTCATCTTACGCTCGTTATTTCTGTACCGTGCAGCTATTGATTATGAGACAAGCCTGTTCATGACTCCTCCTCCACCAAACTGTCAGACGTGCACCAAAGCTTTGGTGTCTTTTTTTCAAACCCTCCACAGATGATTTAGTCCATAGAGAACATGCAGCATCATGCCTATTTATCACAAGTGCTTGAATGGTAGAGCTTGAAAAGCAGCTTGTGGGTGTCTCTCTTTCTCTCTTTCTCTCTCTCTCTCTCTCTCTCTCTCTCTGTACAGGAAATGGATTGCAGCACATTTTCTCTGCATATCTTTTGCCTTATCAGCTCGGTCTTTCGCTTTGTCAACGATGAACCATTTTCTGCCCCTAAAAAGGAGCCGCACCTTTGATCTTTGAGTCAACTAGGCACGGGCAGTGCATTCCCAGTGGGGGTCTTGTTGGTGGTGGGGGTGAGGTTGGGGGTGATGGTGGGGGTGGGGTTGGTTGGTTGGAATGGTGTGGTGGGTAAGAAAAAAAATCCCAGTGCCAATTGGAGCTCATTGAAAATCAGATTCAGCTCACAGGGTCAGTACACGTGTACACACACACACACACACACACACACACACACACACACACCCTTTTGCACGGTTCCTACTGCTGTTGCTGCTGCAGCTGCAGTTTTCTGATATGATCGTTGGCTCCTGGTGGCCGGCAGCTTCACAGGAGACTGTGCATCAGCAAGGGAGGGAGGGGCAGGGTTTGCACAAGGGGACATCTCCAGGGTAACCTCACATCCTTGACAGGTGGATGACCTCACCGAGTGACAAATAAAGCAGGGGAGAGGGGTGGTAGTTTGGATGGTGTGTGGAGAAACATTTTTATTAGGGAAAGAAGGGATGCTTTTATCATTTTCCTCCTCTCTGTGTGTTGATTCTGTTCACAATAAAGGGAGTAGACATAACAACATGAAAAGGAGAAAAGAGGAGTGTGATCAGTGTG